>NC_058374.1:70092500-70426250 GCF_018350175.1 Felis catus
ATCACTAATCCAGCTTGTTTACTTTATGTTCCTTGTTAACTAGATGGATTTGAGTAGATCATCTTCTGTTTTTTATCTTCCTTCCTAACCTGAAATGAGCAAATGTTTCATGGATTTTTCCTTCTCCCTTTGGTTTCCTCTTGTTACACGTTTTGCCAGATGGCTGAGTTTCATTTAGAGAAGAATTTTCCATAATAACATATCACTTGGTACTCATGGCCAATGGTCCTGCTCCCCCCTGTCATCTGCAGGAGCCATGGAATGGAGTAAAGTGGCAAATGAGTCAGGCCTGGCAGAGCCTGGAGGAGCAGGAGGAGGAGGAGAAGGGAGAAAGGGAGGAGTGAGAGGAGGGGGAGAGAGGAGGAGGAGGTGGGGGGGAGGAGGAGGGGGGAGAGGGGGATGGGGAGGAGGAAAGATACACCAAAAGAAGAGAGACTTGAACGCCAAAGACTTGAAGAAAGAGCCTATTATAGCAAGAGTTGAAGTGTGTGTGTGTGTGTGTGTGTGTGTGTGTGTGTGTGTGTGAGAGAGAGAGAGAGAGAGAGAGAGAGAGAGAGAGAGAGAGAGAGATACAGAGACAGAGACACAGAGAGAGGGAACCACATGCACATACTCAGGAAGAACTGTGTGTGTAAGTATTTTGGAGGGTAGCTAGAGGGCATTTTGACAGATGTGGAGCATGTGTGGCACAACACTGTTTGGAGGAGGGGAGGACTTCGGGAGGAAGGAACATCACTGAACTGCAGAAAGAAATGAGGCTAAAATCCTGGGTGTGCAAGTGAGGGAAACAGTATCAAGAAGGAGAAGAAACTCACGTTGTGCCATTAGTTATGTCTGCCAAATTTTAGTTATTATGACCAAAAAAAAAAAAAAATAGAAAACAGAACTCTTTTCCCAGAGCCTGGATTTGTGATTTTCAAAGACTGCCATGCCCATTGGAATCTGCAGGCAAGGTACCCATCACACAAAATCTAAACAAGGGGTTCATTTCTGGAATCAGAACCTTCACCTTGCCTGGTACAAAACAGGCAACTGCAAATACGGTATTCATTCAGATTCGAGTTCATGAAAACTAACTTTTGGACTTAGTGACTTTCAGCAAATGATATAACCTCTCTGGGCTTCGATTTCTTCAGTTAAAAAATAAAGCTGTTGGTCTAGATAAATGTTTTCCAAATAGTTCTCTACAATTCTTTCTAGAATTGTAGTGCCTCTCCCTCACTTCCGGGATTCAAGCAGAGCTGCTAGGGCTTTTTTCTGCTTATATCTTAGTCTTTGAAGGATGTATTCTGATTAAAAGAAAAAAAATTGGGGATTTATTAAACTGAATGCTATGTTCCCTTGTAGCTCTGTTAGCCTAAATATGTATGCGTCGGGGTTGATATGAGCACAACTGGTGCATTCAGTCAGCCAACAAATGTCACTGGGTGTCTGATACTCGGGAGGCAGGGTTTTCGGTATTGAGAAGAAAGCAATAAGGAAACCAAGTCCTTATGCTGAGAGAGCTTACACTCTGGTTGGAGGAAAGATCATAAGCGAAGTGATTACAGCTTGGTGTATTAGCGCAGAGCAAGAGCATAGAGAGCGATGGCGTCTTCCAAGGAGTGACATTTGAACAAAATGGGAGAAAGATGAGACAAAGGATCTGGGGAAGAACATTTCAGGCGGAGAGAACAGCGAGTAAAGGACCTTGGCAGATACAAACCTGCAAATTTACTTTCTCCTCGTGAACTGATCTTGGTATCCAGAGTCCACGCTCCCTAAAGGAAGGAAACACTTGGTTTTGTGATGAAAGGCACTGGAGTCTCTTCTGCTTTTAGTAGTCCCTTTCTTCGTGGCTCCTCCATGCCCTACGGGGGGGGGGGGTGGAGGGGGTTCCTCCCACCTTGTCTGCACAGCATGTGCTTGCTGGCCACAGAGCGAGCATCTGGTCCTCATGAAATGTCTTGTCCTGCTCTGTACCTGGGCAGATCTGTCCCTGCTCTGTCTGCTGCGGTTAACGTGATGTGCCCTGATGCTGCTTTTTCCTCCTGTGCTTTCATCTGGTCACCACTACTGACCACTGGCCTGACCACTGCCTCCGGTGCCCAAGACTCCATACCCAGCTGCCTGAGACTCTCTGTTCAGATCCCAGGCCTCTTTGGCTTTCTCAGCACTGCCGTGGCACGGAGCTTGGGGGGGGCTTCTCTTGTTCCATGCTGGTGCGGGCAAGAGAAGTGATAAGAACAGACTCTTGAACTTCAGAGCTTGGGTTTGCCTTCTGGTTCTGCAGAGCCGGCTGACCTTGAACCTCTTTGTGTTTTTATCTTTGTCTCAGGTGCTCCGCCTTAAATGGGGATGATCAGGGTAGTACTGTTGCCTTCCATGGTTGTTGTCAGGTATAAATAGGCTAATATATGCAAAGTGCTTTTTAAAGTGCATGATGCATAGTAAATACCAGGTCCATTTTTGGTTTGTAAGACAATCGGTCCTAGGACACTGCCCTTGGCTTCTTGCTCCGCATTGCCCTTCAGCCAACAGAGCCCTCCACTTTTCTGAGAGGTTCCATGACTAGGCTGTAGGAAGTGAGGCATTAGCTTCTATGATCTAGGCTTCCTTGAACTGAATGGGACCCTCAGAATTTAACATCCAATCACAGATAGTTTGTACTTAACCAAGCATTTTCACATGCATTGTTTTATTGAATCTTCAACATAACATTGTGAAGTCTGAATTATTAACTTCATATTGTACATGAGGCTTGGAGAGGTTGTGACTTGATCACACAGGTAATCAGTGGCCCAATTCAGGCTTTTTTTTTTTTTTTTAGAAAACGATTTCTGCTTCTAGCGTCAGAGTTCTGGTCAGTATACCTCAGCCATTTCTAAGAAACTCTCTGTATAAACCTATGGGTCAGAATACCAGAAGATGAACTGGCTAAATCCAAATACAAGAAAAACCTGTGTTCTATCAAATTCTTGCTTCTCTGTTTTTCCACATCATTTTTTCACGGCATTCCTTACCCTCATCCCCAGTCATTGCAACGTCAGGAGTGAAAGCGGAGTAGAAGGTGTAACTTTCAGTTGTTTTGGTACTTTCATGTTTTACTTAAAATGTCGTTTAATTAAGGCTAATTTTTTAAACTTCTTGGAGGAATTCCCTCTTCCCTTTTTATTAGATATAAATTGCAAGATAAAATCACTAAACCAGTTGATTGGTTACTCACCAGAGACCTGTGGCATGTCGCGAAGTCAACTACTCATCTAACTGTAAAGGAATGGTCTACACAAAAAATAAGATACTTGGGATTTCAACATTCCCTTTCGAATTACAATTTTTACAAGCAAGTCACAGTGGAATGGAAATGTGAATGGACCGCTTCCATCTGCGAGCTACCGGTGCACAAAGTGGACGTCTGTGCAGAGTCCTGGTCACAAATGGGGGTGGCCAACACTGCCCCATTTGTTCTTTTGTCACCACAACTCCCATCCAAACACAAGGATATTTCAGTTAATTATGGTCTTTTTTTTCTTTTCCTTCCAAGATCATGTCTAGCTAGTATGCCATATCTTCCTGTATCTTCCTAATTTCCAGATGAATTTCTTGGTGGACATTTTAAATTTGCAACACAATTTTGTAGGTAAAGTCCTGTGTTTTATTGTGTGAGAATTTTTTTGGCTCAGCTTCTCAAGGCCGGTATCTGCATTTTGTCTACTATGAGAAAGCTGCTCATCCTTTGGAGACTAGGGCTTTGGCTTGGACTGTGTAGTTGGCTTTAAAAAGCATCTATGGAGACGTCTGTGGGGCGAGACCCTGGCTTGTCCCCCTCACTGTTCTTGCAGCCATCACTGAATGTACTTGCTGTTGACATATGGCGCTGTTTGCTTCTAGCCGCGACGGTTACAGCCAATGTCCCCTATGGTATCTAGGTCCACATTGCGATAACGCAGCCCGAGATTTGGCCAACAGTTTCCATTTTCTCTAAAGCTCCCATTAAATCATGTCAAGTGATTTCAAAGCTGAACTCTTTTTTCTTTTCTCTCCAGAAAGCTTGCCAAGTGCATTCCTGCCTATGTATTAAGGGAATTTGGGTAGTCATTCCAAGAAAGTTCAGAAGGATAAAAGAAACATTCCAATTTCCATAGTGTTGATAAAGCATTGCAGCACATGTTAACAAGGTGTATCATTTAGGTCTTTATTTTAATCTGTGTCGCTCTTGTGTGGCAGGAAACTCTGGGCCTTTTCACACTCTTTGCTTTACAGGAAATCTCAATGGAGCCTTTACTAGGAGTCTGTTGCACACAGTTTAAAAGGAAATGCGACTTTATGTTCTTTTTACACTCAGAAGTCTGAAAGGAACATTGTTTTTTAAGAGCACTGCACAGAGAGCAGAACAAACTTTAATTACCTCCTTGAGGTGTCAACAATTAGGGAAACTGAGGAAGTCACAACTTCTGAGATGAGAGAGGCTTTTCAGGTGTTTTCAGGAAGGTGTTTTAAAAGGTACCTTGTCACTTGGGTAAGTGCAGTTTTCCAACTACTGTTTAATTGTCTGTCAAAGTCGGAATGCACATGAAGAGAGCATGGAGATAATTGAACTTCTCTGAGACAAGCAAGGAATTCATTTCCTGGTCAATGCCTCTGATAGATAACATTGAAGCTGCTTTAAGGCATTAAGTGAGGAAATTTCATTTTAGCCTTTTTTTTCTCTCTCTGCTTTGTTATTCTAGGTGACAAAGAGCAAATTACTTTAAGAAAAGTTGACACTTTTTAGTAACTGCCTTTCAAAATATAGCAACCCAAATCCTTCTTATGGGCTGATTTATTTTCTATGTGTGTTCTTCTTAGGTTAGGAGTGGTAGCCTGCCTAAAATGACGTGGTTCCATCACCTTCTGGCTTCTATTTCTTCTATTTCACAACAATCCCTGCAATATATTTTCTTCTCCTCACTTACACACTGGTATTTCCCTTTCATGGCACTCAGTGTGCCTCTGTCTCTCTATGTCCTGCTTTGAGATTATGGAAATCTGTCTGTTGGACTCCAGGATCCTCTCACAGACCTACCTTTCACTGTCCCAGAGCAGCTTTGTGTTCTGAAACCTAATCACAGAGAAAATTCATCTCCCAAATGTTTTTTTTTCTCACAACTGTTTAAAAAGTTTTTTTAATGTTTATTTTACTTTTGAGAGAGAGAGAGAGAGAGAGACAGACAGAGCATGAGTGGGGGAGGGGCAGAGAGAGAGGGAGACACAGAATCCGAAGCAGGCTCCAGGCTCTGAGCGGTCAGCCCAGAACCTGATGCAGGGCTCGAACTCAGGAACCATGAGCTGGTGACGTGAGCCGAAGTTGGACACTTAATCAACTGAGCCACCCAGGTGCCCCCACAACTGTATATTGAAGGACAGTGTGTCACTGGCTCTGTATTAGGTGCTGGAGGAAAATCCTTGCCCTCATGGAGCTTATGTTCAAGGGGAGAGGGCATCAGCTTCTCACTGTAAAATATAAACTGGATCGCCTTAAATCTTCTGTAGCTTTCTTTTTCACGGCAAGATGTGTACTCCTGTAGTTTGAACACATCCTACTGGGATGGAGACGGAATTCTTTTTTTTTTTAAGATTTTATTTTTAAGTAATCTCTATACCCAACATGGCGCTCAAACTCACCACCCCAAGACCAAGAGTATAATGCTCTACCGACTGAACCAGCCAGGCTCTGTGAGACTGAACTCTTACTAAGAGAAAATCGCATTCACTGGGTTAAGGCATTGGTAATTCAGGGCCAGGAGTTCTTTCTGCTATAGGTGTCTCTGTCGGTTTTTCAAGATTATATGAGGAGGGAAAGAGAACCTGAAACACAAATCTTTCCACAGGCATTATCCATTTCCCTGCCCGGATGGCCTTGTTTTAAATTCTAAAAAGTGACACCAATTCAGAAACAGACCCAGAAAAGACGAAAATTCCTGCTTTCATGGAGCTTGCGTTTGCCGAGGGAGGCAGAAAACACAAAAGATAGATAAGTAATGCGTGTCAGGTGCCGTTACTATAGTAACAGAAAGTACTATTATCTACACAGTTTGCAAAGTAATCTCCTAAACACCATTGTTCAACACATATTCATTGAGCAACCCATTTGTAGTAGCCATTATGCTTACAACTGTGGCGTTGTTACAATTTTATCCGTATCTTAAGATTGAAATTTTGATATTTAGAAAGGTGAAGTTATTTTTTTCCAAGGCACTAGAGCTGACAAATTGCAGAACCAGGATCCAAACTCATATTTTCAGTTTCCAAGTACAGTTCTCTTTCTAAGGCAAGAGCTGTAACTTTAAAATCTGGGCCCTGAAGCAGACATTTCTATAGAAGCGTCCTTGTTTCTTCGTTCACTCCTTCACTTACTATTTAATGGCAAAATAAATCCATCTCTAGGCAAATGGATTTGTACCTTCAGGGACTTCTTACCATGTGTGTTGCTGGGGTGATGTTTTATCTTCAAGTAAATGAGTTTGGATCGCCTCAAAATTCATTACGACTTGTTAAAGGAATGTATGATTGTGTTTTTAAAATTTGCATTCATAAACTTTCCTTTAAATGACGTTAAAGAAATTCATTTTCCACAACATTCTTCTCCCTGTTTCATATCCTTTATTCTTTCAATTTCCTCTGGTTAAATGAATTTCAAAATTAGACCCTTTGACTCTTTTATAAACTGTGTTTGCAGAGTCTCTCAATCCTCCACGAGTCTTTGCTGGGTTCTTAAAAGCCCATGGCTCTTGGAATTCATCCTTTATGTGGGAAACAGGAGAGATTATTTTTTTACTTTTTTATTTTATATAGAGACAGCATGAGTGGGGAGGGGGGAGAGAGAGAGAGAGAGAGAGAGAGAGAGAGAGAGAGAGAGAGAGAGAGAGAGAGAATCTCAAGCAGGCTCCAGGCTCTGCGTGGAGCCCAACGCAAGGCTCAATCCCTCAACCCTGGGATCATGGCCTGTGCCAAAATCAAGAGTTGGACGCACAATTAACTGAGCCACCCAGGTGCCTCTTTACATTTTAACTTAATTTCATTTAATTTTATCTTAAGTAGGCTCCATGCCCAACGTGGGGATTGAACTCACTACCCTTCGATTAAGAGTCACACGTTCACCTGAATGAGTCGGCCAGGCATCCACCAAGAGATTCTTGAAAATAATCTGAGTTGATGTGTATTTCTGCTCTTTTACAACAGTTTCTCAAGGTAGGAAGTTTAAAACAAAGTTGGGACAGTTGTGAAAAAGTCAGCACAGAGCAGAAAGTCCTAGCTTTCGGAGGCCAGCAAAATCAGACTCCTGAATGTTGATAGAGACACATACTGTTTTTAGTTGTGTTTCTACAGTCTCCCCTTCCCTGTGATTCTTGTCGTTGGACAGATTCCTCTCCAGTAAAATGTTTTAAACTGATCTTAAACCAGGATGAGTGCAGCAATGGGGACATGATGAAAGCCAGCACGTTACAGTGGACAGAGCACGCAAATTTTTAAAAATAGTTGAGCAACTTGTATAGTTAATAATATTTAAAAAGACACAAAAATAAGAATCTTCAAAAAATAAAAAAAAAAGCAACTTTTGTTCAACGTAGAGATTATCGCTGTGAATATTTTGGGATGGTCTTTCCTCTCAGTCGTGTTTTCCTCTCACAAAAATATGTGATCGTATATTATGGACTTCTTTTTCTGGGCATTTTCTTCTTCGTCTGCCTCATTTTTATGACTCTTCAGTGGACTGATGTATTATGATTTATCTGCCTACTTGTCTAGTATTGACCATGTAAGTTATTTCTAATTTTTTCATTCTCATTAATGTTATAATTAACATCCTTAAAGTAAAACGTTTGAGCACATCTGTGATTAGGTCCTTAAACTAGTCCACAGAAGTTAAATTTTGGGGGCAATGGGTATGTAGGATGTTAAGGTTTTTTTCTGGTTTTGTCAAATTGTTCTTGAAATTCTATATTGCCAACAATAGTGTATCGTGAATTAAAACATTGGATAAGAAACTCTGAGATGTAGAAGGTGCAATACGTAATTTTAAAAAGTACATTCCAGGAGCGCCTGGGTAGCTCAGTCGATTAAGTGTCCGATTCTTGATTTTGGCTCAGGTCATGATCTCATGGTCATGGGATCGAGCGCTGCCTGTGTTAGGCTCCGCAGTGAGCATGCAGCCTGCTTGGTCTCTCTCTCTCTCTCTCTCTCTCTCTCTGCCCCTTCCCCTGTTACTCCATCTCTTTCTATGTAAATAAATAAACATAAAAAAATAAAAAGTACATTTCAGATCATTTCAACTACTAAATCTACTCTGTTTCTTCAGTTTGGGGATTATTTTTCTATTGGCCAACCATCCCAAAGAAAGAAAAAATGGAATGCCATTATAATGCAGAAGGTCTATGGAGTATGCTAAACTGGGAATTGGGAAATGTGGCCTTTATTCCTGTCTCTTTTACTCACTTGACGTGTGTGACTCTATGTCAGCCAGAAAGGCCCCCTTCCTGGGCCTTCAACTCTTTATTTGTGGTTCCAGGATAATAATTAATACTATCTATCTTCTTTTACTCTCAAAGTGAATCATAAAATTCCATGCTTACCTTGTGCATCAATAAGTGAGGTATTTCATTTATTAAATGGATATCTGTTGTTTTGCCTGTCCAGCCTATTTCTAGCATCTTCTACCGTGGAACTGCTTTTTCTCATCACCATGGACTCTTCCCCAGTCTACACACTTGCAGTCTAATCCTGTTCCTGGCCCTGGTCCGGGTTTGGTCGGGTGGAACACCAGGTCCTCTCGGGTTCAAAGATGGATCTACAAATGGGCATGCGACCCAAGTCAGGCTCCTGTGAACTTTCTTCCTGGATTTCTTTTTTATTTTATTTTTTATTTTTTTTAACGTTTATTTATTTTTGAGACAGAGAGAGACAGAGCATGAATGGAGGAGGGTCCGAGAGAGAGGGAGACACAGAATCTGAAACAGGCTCCAGGCTCTGAGCGGTCAGCACAGAGCCCGACGCTGGGCTCGAACTCACGGACCGCGAGATCATGACCTGAGCTGAAGTCGGACACTTAACCGACTGAGCCACCCAAGCGTCCCCCCTTCCTGGATTTCTGAGTGGCTTAGTGGTGTGCTGGCTCATACTGGCTCACAGGAACCTATGTTCATTTCTAGGAATTTCACAAATCAGTTGTTAAACACAGTCTTTTTTAAAAATTAGATGACACAAACTTATATTAAAATAAAGGTAGTGAATACTCAAAACTCATAGCTTTCTAATTATTGTACTACATTTTATTATAACCTACGCTGTATAAGTTATTTATGTCACATTCTTTTTTTATGGTAGAAACACCATACATGTCTTCTCAGTTCCTTGTTTAGTGATGTCAAATTGGCTGGTTGAAATTGGCCCAGGGTTGAATATTTACCCCATGGAAATTGGCGAATGCCAGTGGATATCCAAAACCAGAGTTGTTTTTGTTCATTTATTTTTTCTGAAAATCCAGTTGTTTAACATTTAAAAAATCACACCGGTGGCTGAAACTATTGGGAAAGAGACTCTTGCTTCTTATTTGGTTGCTATGCTGCTGAAATATAATCTTCAAGTAGCCAAAGGGCCATTCTGGTTATTTGGGAAGAGCTTGTCCAAGAATAATGCCAACAAATTTGCCCACAAAGCAGAGCTGAGTGATACAGAGAAATGAGAGTCTTAATGTCTGGTGAGCATTTGGTATTTTAGTTGGATAAGAACCTGGCTCAAACCACATTAGGTTTTTATAACTTACGAATGAAAGTCTTTTTGATAATACAGATTGCATGATCTCTAAGACTCCCTTACAACATAAATAATACACGATTTTAAATTATATAAAAGGGGGAGGGGAATTCCTTAGCTAAATATTTAGTGCCCATAGTTACTATCTTTGAAAAGAAATCAAATAAAAAAAATATGGCCCAGTGAACTCATACAATTCGTCCTCACTCACTCAATCTTGTATGATGGGAGCATTATCTTATTAACTGAAATTTCAGCCGTGAAATGGATTAAATAAACTGATGTTAATAATTACAGTTAGTTTTACAAAATTCCCCCTTCCTTTTAAAATGTAATACGGTGCTTCAGTTGATTCACTTTAAGAGAATTAAAAAAACCCTACTTTTAATTATCCTCAGATAATGAGCATTACCTATATTTGATCACAATACTGTCTCCAGAAACCTGGTTTGAACACAGTTACTCTGCATTTTAAGAACACTCTGCACTTTCCCTCTTTGAAATATTGACTTCATTTTGCCAAAGTGCTGCCTGCCATTGCGGACCCCAAGGTACTGTTTCTTAATTAGCGAAGGAGTCTGAAGCAGGTCCTGTTGAGGTGTTAGGAATCTTCTCCAAGTTGACACTGCTCCAGTGTATATTTAACACTTTATTCCTGGCTCATTATGGCGATGACCCATTTCACATACTGTCGATTCAAAAGAATCAAAATCCCTTTGGTGTGTTTACTTTCTGGTACTTGACTGTTGATAACTCAGAGGTGTTAGTGGTTAATTGTCAACGTTCACAAAAACCCTGAGACCAAAACTAATAATTTGCCAAGTGCTAAGTGGGTTTACGTTTACCACCCCCGAAATACAGTGTTCCCTTCTTTATCCGGCTTTAAAAAGATGTTGGAGAAAGGCCGTTTTGATTTGGATGATCATATTTAAAACTAAACCAAACAGCAGAAATCTCGGCACCGGGACTATTAGCTTTGCTAGACTTATTTTTAGATGCCAGAACACTGGGGTCGTGCTGCCAATAGTTGGCAGCCCCCTCTGAAGTCCATTGTTGTTCTGCCCCTTTCGTTAATGAGGTCTTATCTTGCAGCTGTAACAAAAAATGTATTCAAATGAACGTGAGTGAGAACTATGGTGCAGTGAAGCAAATCAGCCTTTTTTCGGGACTGACTGTGCATTCATTCCCCGCACCAACATTTGCATTTCTCAAATTCTGTTCTGAGGAGCCTTATTAGGGAAACAGTCCAGGTCAGCGTTTTCAACGTGCAGGTCACATCTACATCTGAGTCGCCTGGTGTGTCTGTTAAAATATAGACTCCAGGGCTGCTGTGGACTCCCATTTTCTGGAAGTGGGGCTTGGCAACCTAGATTTTTAACAGTTCCTTGGTGATTCATACATCCTTTGGGAATAAGGGGGTCTAATAGATTTGTGAACCACTTTCTTGAAGGTTTATAAGCCAGATGAGCACATTAAAGGCTCTGAGAAGTCCTGTAGTGGGGGGAGACTGTTTGACTTTTTAAACACAGGATTTCCTCAAATTATTTTACAAAACTTTTTTTTGGGGGGGAACATGTTATTTGACCAGATATTATTGGAAAATTTACTCTAACCAATATCATAAGAAATATAGATTGTTGCAGACAACTGCTTGCTAATTTGATACTAATGAGCTAATACAGTATCTTGGTATGCACAATAGACAGGAAGATGTGAGTGTGAATCCCGCGTTTTGTACTGTTGGCTCAGTTTGCCTCGCAGTAATATTCGCTTAGTCCTATGGTGATAGGATGAAAGAGTAAATTAATACCAACCCAGAATCACTGCCAGAAAAATAATTTAAACAGAAAGCCCTCTTGATATTGTCATCTTTTATGAAGAGCAACACATTGATACTTTTGGCAATTGTTCTTTGCGCAGACATTCTACCTCCTCACTCTACACCCCCAGGGAGGAGATCTGGTTACTATTTTACAACGGAAGATATGGAGAGAAGACAGAGGGCTATTTCAGAAATGCCAATCAGGTTGAACAATGGGAAAAGCAGTAAATACATTTGAACAGGAAATTGGGTGGAAGTGAAATAATTCTTCACCCTGTAGCAGAAAGGGTGAAAGGCAGCCCCAGTCTTCCGTCCCACCCTTCCTCCGATTAGGCACAAACAACACAAAGCCAGGGAGGTGGAGTGAGTAAAGAAATGATAAGTAACAATGAACTTGGGAGGCTTCAGCAGGTCCTTCTCTGAGGTGGGGCTGCCTTTTACTCGTCTCTACAAATAGAGGGCACAAAGATGGGTCCAGAGTAAAGAAAGTAGGAATAGATTAGCTGCAGGGAGAGATAGAAAGACACCTTGGGGTCTCCTTTCAGATGGCCTGGGCTGGCCCACTAGGGTAGAGAAGGAGACAGGGTGCTGGGTTCCTTCTGTCTCTGGATCACACCAGGCATTTCCTACTCCCATGCCTTGGCACATTCTGCCTTTTCTTGAAATGCTCTTTCTTGCCTCTTTTTTCCAACTATGTGCCCACAGAACTTGGCTGATTCTTCTAGTTTACTCCTGTAATAGTATATTCATGGTATGCTGATAGACTGGGAACTCGTGGAGGGCAGGGATATTTTCTTCATTATCTTTACGGATAATACCTTGCACTAGGCTCGGCTCCTAGCATAAAACAGTTTTTTCAATAAAGGTTTCTTTGCGGTTGCCAGGGAGGCCACACACCTCAACAGGGTGCTCCTAGGTGATTGTCAGAGTACTCATGTAGAGTTCCAGGGATGCAGAATTTTAGGAGGCTGCCTCGCAGCCTCTTGCAGTGATAGTTCATATAGGAAGCAAACGACGGCCTGGAACTCCAGCCCCCTCCTTCCTAGTCCAATGTACTCTTGAGTAGCCTAAGGTCATTTGTGTAATTAAAGAAAAAAAAATCCTGACGTTACCCAGTGCTATCATGACCTTTCCGAACTACGGTATAAACCAGCATTTAAATTAATATCTGCATCAGTAAAAAAAATGCAGAGTCACTGAGTTAAAAGTGACTTAAGGAGAGTGTTTTACTTCCGAATAAAATTCGTTCCATCTCTTCTCGCACTCCTTGAATTTTTGCCTCCCTTTGTGCTTCTTCCTGATTCGGGGCTTGGTGTGGAAGCTACGGTTAAAAATTGCTGGGTGAGAAGCTATTCTCCAGGTACTCTCAACTGTATTGGAAAGAGAAGGTCTCATAAATCACATAAGAGATCCAGGGCCTCTGGGACTGCTTAGTTGCCAAGTGAATTCTGATTGATTGCTTTGGAAAATATGTACATTTTTCCAGGAGCTTATCTGAAATAAAATAAAGATTCATACTTTCTCAGACTGAGCTCCCTCTCCACCAAATTTCAGTCATAGCCCGGTCATTTTAAAGGGCGGCTAAAAGATGAGTATAAGCATTAGGTGTTTAGTTAAAGACTTGGACAGCAGAGCACAGATGTTATTCCAAATGGAGAAAGGTCTGGAACAACAGAGTGTCCCCAACGAGACAAAAAAATAGGAACCAGATTCGGGTGATAGGGCTCATGCTGACTTTATCAAATTCACTCCTAAACGGTGATCAGCACCGTAGAGGGCTTGCTGGGAAAACCAGGATGTCTGATGCGGTTATATCACCACCACAGCAGGAGGTGATATGACTTAGGGTCCTGGGGGAACTGGAGTGGTGGATGGCTAAGAACAGTGGAACTCAATGGGAGGAAAACATTCCAGTCTTAATCCTTTTAGGTCACAGAATCTGTTGAAAACCTCTGCAAGCCGTGAACCTTCTCCCCAGAAAAACTCACAAACACGTGAAAGCCCACAGGCTATTTCAGGGACTTCACAGACCCCCTGGTGCCTGGAGGAGTGTGGGACCCCACGTTAAGTGCCTTCCCGCAAAGTTCCTGGTTTCCTGATGTGGCGGCTCTGCCCGCTGGCTCCCGGCGTTTCCCAGGTGGCACAAGGCAGGGCTGGGTCCCGGCAAAAGGAGAGGGTGGAACATGTGCCATGAGGCTGACTCAGTTATACTGAACACAAGTGGCCTTCGTCCCCCACAGATTTCCCAAACTCTGTCGTGTGGTGAGACCGTCTGGGAGAGATTTAAAATTCTCTCAGCGTTAATATATACTTCCGTTTATAGTATGCCCAAAAGGAGAATGCACACTTTCAATTGGACTGACTTGGTAATTTGGTTCGGTGGTGGGCTAGGCTCATTCGCCAGATGATTACAGTTCACATGGGTACCAGGACCTGCTTGGTCCCAAGATACAGCTCAAGAGATTTTCTCGTTTGTGGTCATTACCAGCTCTTCTGAGTCCATCACTTGTGAACGAAGGAAGACTTCATTTTGCATTAGTAGCCTAGCCAACTTGATGACGCATTCTTGAACAGACATGGGAAAGAAGGTGGATAATGACAGTGTCTAACACGTTTTGTTTATCCAGAAATCAACCATCCCCAGGAGGTTGACATATAATCCCATGCTTCATCTGTCATCCATACTTTATGTAATAATAATAATAATAATAATAATGATAATGATAATCATTTACACTTATATAGGTACTTTCATCTAGGGAATCTCAAAGCTTTACAAACACTAATTACTTCTTCCAGTGTCCCTGTGAACTAGGTGAGGCCCATTTTACAGGTGAGGCAATTGAGGCACAGAAAGGACAAGAGGCTTTCTCAAGGCTATTGGGTGGCTGCTGAGAGAGCTCAGAAGCTTGGAGGGTTCTGTATCTCCAGTTGTCAAGAGGAAGCCGCACCTTGTGGGTGAGAGAATGGGAGGGACCACATGGGAAGGAAGCCCTCACTCTTCTGGGGCTTAGTTACCTAAACTCCAGCAGCCCACAGAAACACAGGGTGAGTTTCCAGAGCAAACACTCTCCCATCCACACCGCATGATGCGCACAGCCTGTGTGATGGGCTGTTTCTGAGATCTAAGCCGTAGAGATGGGGCTAAAAATGGCTGTCATATATGTTTGGATAGGAAGAAGAGGGACGAACTTGGGTCGAAAGTTGTCTTTGTGGTAGATGCTATTGAGAAGCATTGGCCCCCTCTATGCCAAGTTGGAACAATAGTGGCCTTTGACTTGTTTTATTCTGTTCCACCATACGAACTATCTGATGTGCACATAACGAGGACAAGATGTTCAAAAAGGGTCCCATATGCAATTGCCAGGGACCAAATGGAAAGTAGCTTCTCACTATAGGCTTTTCAGTTGTAGAGAGTGCTTGAAATTCCCCCGAGTGAGTGGTGCTAAGTTCCAGGGAGCACTCTCAAACTTTGGGATGAATGCCAGTCATCTATGGACCTGTTCAACTGCAGATTCTAGTTCAGTAACTCTGGGGTGGGGCCCAAGATGCTGCTGTCCAGTGACGCCAGTGCCAGTCCCTGTATTAGTTCTCCACGTAGCAAGACTCTGTACTACACCACACTACATGAGGCTTGGGTTTAGAGGAATTAGGCCTGGGTTTGAACATTGGTCTGCTGATTAGCGAGAGATTTGGGACACCAAAACTTTCCGAGCCTGTGTCTGTTTCTTTAAATGGTTGTCATTACTCCCTCCGTCACAGGGTTGAAGATGAATAAAATAACCCAATAAAAAGAGTCTGTCACATGCTAGACCTCCACAAATAGTCATTCATTCCCCCAGGCTCCCCAGTTCATCCTGTCTGGCTATATTCCCAAACAAATAGTTCATAGTTTTCCCTCCGTGTCTGCCATAATCACCAACTATATTTGATCTAGCTTGCCTTTTTCATACAACTTTACCTCTATATTCTTTTTCTTTCATGTGTAAAAGCCAGCATCAAATGTCATTCCCCCCCCCCCACCCCATTCTCAAAAGGCTTTTCTCCAGTTAATTTTTTGTCTCATTAACATCATAAACTTGTCTCTGGCTTCCTGTGTTCTAATTTGATCAGGGATCTACAATAGAAGTGAGACTATAGGGTATTCATGTAGTAAACAGGTATTTATTAAGCACCTATTATGCTAGGTCCTGGGCATACCATTGGCAATGTCATAGACATTTTCCTTTTTTCTCTACTGTCTTTGTTGCCTGTTTCACTCTCTGGGCAGTAGTGAAGTCTTCCTTTATCCACTGATGGTTTTAGACATTTCTCTCATCTCCTTCTGGTTTCGTTTTCCTCTCTTCCTATTGCCCATAGTACACCTTTGGTTCTTTTCTCTCTGAATCTAGCAGGCTAACTAAAAACTTGTCTCCTAAAAATCTTTATAAAACTCATTTTGTTTGGATGTCTGTGAGTGAAATAGTTTTGAATTTTTTTTTTTTAAAGCAACATTGAAAGCCACGGATAGTATATAAATACGGGGGGAAAAGTCTGGAATAACACACATTTCCCTGTTAGCACTGGAATTGGTAAGAGGAAACTCTCACATATTTCTTTACGTATTTTTGGCATTTGGGGGCCAAAAAAAATTTCTCCCTTGCTGATAATAGAATCAGCAAGTTCTATTCCATGATACAGGGGAAATAAAAAAAGGGAGAAAAAAAAAATCTACACCTATGGATTAATGGGTAGCCAAAGGTATGGTGAGGAAACAAATGAACATGAGACTTACAATGTTCAGATCTGCCCACATTCTCACCTGCAGTCTTATGTCTCAGTTGCTGGGTCTGTCTTATTCAGGTTTCAAGTCGCTGGTGTGGAACTTCATCTTCCTGGGATTACACAGTGTCAGGAATGCTGTTGGCATGAAAGCAATACTACTAGTAAAGCAACAGGAGGCATTTTTACAAGAGAGAGCACTACCCAGATGGATTTTGATAAGGTTGGTATGTACCCCAAGAGGTCATAATTAACCACATCAGAGAAGGAGTGGCTTCTTAAGCAAATGGACTTTATCTTGCCATCTGCCAAAAAAGTACCAAATGCTCTCACTTTGTTGAAAAACATCTGCGCTCTTGGAACTGAGTCTTCATAGCTTTAAACTGATGAACGTGATTGAAGAAATATATTTATTACTTATGCGTTTGACCTCCCAGACTTTACCTGGCACCTTGTTTCTCTCATGTCCTCCTAGTTTGGACTCATGGTCTACCATTTGCATAAATGAGAAAGTATTGGATCATGGCTGAATTGGGAACAGAGAGAAATTATCTGATCAAAACAGAGCAGGAAGAATTTAATTTTCCCAGCTCACGGTCAATTTTCATCCTACCAGCTGGTATGCTGGACTGAACAGTTGTTGGAGAATTGAGATCGTGGGCTAAGTTGTATTAGAATTTAGCTGGGACTCAACCCGGCTTCTCACTACAGTCCCCTGGAGAGATTTATTCCAGAGAGCTTGATTCAATCACCCAAACTTTGGAATTAATAAAAACAACAAAACAACAGTACAAAACCCCACGACTCTCCTGGGACTAAACCAGCTTTAGAAGAGGACTTTGGACTGCACAGCTTCTTTTTTTTTTTATGTTTATTTATTTTTGAGAGAAGAGAGAGATAGAGCATGAGTGGAGGAGGGGCAGAAAGAGAGGGAGACATAGAATCCGAAGCAGGCTCCAGGCTCTGAGCTGTCAGCACAGAGCCTGATGCACAGCTTGAACTCATGAACCGCAAGATCATGACCTGAGCCGAAGTCGGCCGCTTAACTGACTGAGCCACCCAAGTGCCCCAGGACTGCACAGCTTTTAATTAGAGACCACATAGTTCTCTAAAGGAAGACTAGACACTGTTTGACTTTGCTCTGTCCTGTGACTTTTGGTTTCATGTATATTCAGGAAATCATCAGATATATGGTCAAATAAATTAGAATAATCCAAGAATATGTTGAACATTTATAATTGTGTTTCAGGCAGGTACTTTTACTTTATATACATGAAACTCTACTACTGCGTTTCTCTGCAAATAAGCCTTCTTTCTTAAATGTTAATGAAGAAGTTCACCTTTTGTTTATGCAATAATTGTTAAATTATCAAACTCTTCCAAAATGCAGAATAAAAACCTTATCCTAGCCCTGGAATTTCTGCCTTGGTCGGGGGTGGGGAGAGGGTGTCATCTTTGGGTTCTCCGCCTGCCTCTGCTTTTTGGAGGTGCAATACTTATTAGATGCATTTCCATTATTTGTCTTGGGTTTGATAAAGGTGTTTGAGACTAATTTTTCTGCTTTGTGGTTTTCATTCTATTTCTTTGTTTCCAATATTAGTTGGGGGTCTATTTGGCTGTGCTGTTCCTTACTCTACCACTTTCGCAGGGAGTTCTTCTAACATTTTAGAAGGTGCAGAGATAAACCAGAATGTGCCCCATGAAGGATAACTGGATGTCAAAAGATCTAAAACCATGCCAAGGGATGAACATTTGAAGGAAATGGAGGAAAATTTCCTAGAAAAATTATGGTGTGAAATTATATGGTGATAGCTTCCTTAGTACATTTTCTTCCTTAATAAAAATTTTCTTTCTTAATTAAAGAAAATTCAGATCCTCCAAGGTTGTAATCCTTGTTCTTTAATAAGTAACTTCCTTTAGGGTAAGGATGGTATTCATCATTCATCTGTGTTGCTAGTCTCTCTGTCATATTCATGATCTATAGCAGTAATTGATCAAAGCATTCTTTTCTGCTGAATCTGGAGGTGTTCTCAGAATTTTTCTCAACCATGTTCCAGGCAGCCACTACTAATTGATTGGTGTTGGCATTAAAGATGACACTTATTTGCAATCCTACCTGAAAGCTCTCTTGCTAATTATAGCTACCATGATGATAATTCTGTCCTTCAACCACCAAAAGGGCTTCTTGAGCCTTATTTGAATAGCCAGGTGGTAATGGTTGAGACATGATTGTTGAGACAATATCGGTATATTTTATTAGGACTGTAATCAAGGCTAGGTGAATAAGAGGTGGAAACAGAGCATCATAAAAACCAGTCTTGCTCCATTCTTCTCTAACCTACCTTTAGCCTCTAGAAGGATACTTCCTTGCATAGTTCCTGGTCTTCCTCCTTGAGGAAGAAAATAATTTTAATTCTTACATTCTTGGAATGCTTTTAGTATCTCCAAGACTTTGAAATTTAGATCTAAGAAAATGAAACCCTGGTGGCTCAGTTAAGCATCTGACTTCAGCTCAGGTCATGATCTCACAGTCCATGAGTTCAAGCCCTGTGTCAGGCTCTGTGCTGACAGCTCAGAGCCTGGAGCCTACTTTAAATTCTGTGTCTCCCTCCCTCTCTTGCCCTTCCCCCACTCACACTCTTTCTCTCTCTCTCTCAAAATTAAACATTAAAAAATTTTAAGAAAAAGAAGAGAATTACAAGTGAATTGCCTGGCATTTTGCCTACTTAACTATTGTCCATTCAATGATCTCAAAATCCTAACATTCTTTCAGGAGATTCATGCATTTCAAGGTTATGAGTGCAGTCTTCAAATATTTGAAGAGAAAAGGAGAATGAAACCTCCTTTTATGGGGAACAGGGATAGGGTTATTGTATATTCTTTCTGAGGGCCAACTAGACCAGTAGGTAGAAATTAGAAGGGGGCAGACTTGGGTTTAATTGGTTATATCTTCTATTAATAAGAGCTGCCCTAACATGAATAAGTTATCTGATGTTATAGAGTGCTTCCAATCACTGGGAATATTTAGGCAAAGTCTGGATTGCCCTCTGCAATAGAGTTCAATGGATTCATGGATATTTTGATGGAAAACTGAACTAAATCTCCCAGAGGAAACCTTGTTTTTAAGTTAGCTAGAGCTACATTTGTGTGTGTGTGTGTGTGTGTGTGTGTGTGTGTGTGTGTGTTATATGTGCTTATATTAAGGTAGTTTATAAATCTTTGACCTTTTCTATCCTGACACCTGCTGGCCAATGAGTGACTGACTATAGGTCATGATGATACACCTACAACTTCTAAATGGGAAGGTCTTTGAA
This sequence comes from Felis catus, assembly GCF_018350175.1. Classification (NCBI taxonomy): domain Eukaryota; kingdom Metazoa; phylum Chordata; class Mammalia; order Carnivora; family Felidae; genus Felis; species Felis catus. The sequence continues at coordinate 70,112,169 of NC_058374.1, forward strand.
TGGGAAATGAAGAGACAAGGTGATGGAAAAATAAGAGTGATAATATATACTTGTATAGGTTTATAAGTGAATATAACATAGCTGCATTAGAATATATAAATGTATACATATATAATCTATAATTATAAGTATATAAGTGAATGCAACAGTCAATTTCAAAAGAAGTTTTTTTAAAGATTTTATTTTTAAGGAATCTCCACACTCAACATGGGGCTCAAACTCACAACCCCAAGATCAAGAGTCGAATGCTCTTCCAACTGAGCCTTCCAGGCACCCCATTTTAAAAGAATTTTAAACAGAATTGTGGGGGTGCCTGGGTGGCTCAATTAGTTGGGCATCCAACTTTTGGTTTCAGCTTAGGTCATGATCTCAGGGTTCATGAGATTGAGCCCCGTGTTGGGCTCTGCACTGACTTAGAGTCTGCTTGGAATTCTCTCTCTCCCTCTCTTTCTGTCCCTCCCTGCTCATGCTCAAAACAAAACAAAACAAAACAAAACAAAACAAAACAAAACCAAACCTAGAATTGTGATCTTACCATTATAAGATATTATGTAGCCAAAATAACAGTACTATGGAAAATATATAGTTCCCCCAAATTTCCTAAGTTCCTCAAACACACATTACTTTAGTGATGTGTTAGTTTTATACTGCTGCCCTAACACATTACAACACATCTTATGGCTTGAAAGACACTATTTATTATTTTATGGATCTGTGGATTAGGAGAGCACATGAGTGTCATGGGGCTGCAATCAAGGTGTCAGACAGTGCTGCTTTCTTTCCTGGAGGCTCTGGGGGAAGCCCATTTCCCCACCTTTTCCAGCTAGCAGCGGCCCCCTTCCTTCATCTTCTAAGGCTGCAACTGTACATCTCTTTGACCATTCTTCTACAGTCCTATCTCTCACTGATTAGCTTTAACTGGAAAAGGTTCTCTGCTTTTAAGGATTCTCGTGATTAAATTTGGTTTACTTGACTAATCCAGAGTAATCTCTCCATCTCAAGATCCTTAACTTTAATCTCATCTGCAAAGTCCCTTTTGCCAGGTAACCTATTTACAGGTTCCAGGGATAGGGCTTGATCTTCTGGCATGGGGGATGGGGCGAGGGGTGGATGGGTGGGGGGAGGGTGTCATTATTCTGTCTACCACATGTGGTCAGGATAACAATGCATTAAATCTCTATTGAATTCATACTGTACTTTCCAAAAGAAACAATGCCAGTAGAGGTCACGTTCCCAGGCTAGTCATCAGAGCTTCTGTGACCCACAACAGAAGACTTTGCTTTTCTAGGTACCGCCATTTAAGAGCACTAATGGGACCACTTGATGCAAAAGCCATGAATGACAATATCTCCTTAGGAAAATATTTTGAGTTCCTAATAGGATGTTAGGAAAAAACCCCTTCCCCTGTCTTCTCAGCCTCTTCTTTTTCCCTTAGCCTTATTCTCCCCTCTCCCTGATCCTTATATGTTTGGGAATTCTGAGAGGACTGTTTCTAAGCCATAGGTGGTGACTCCCATGATCTGTGGGGTGGGTTCCAGAAGAGTGGGGGCAGGGAGGTGAGTAACAATGGAAGAACTAGAGGAGTGTGAGAGAAGGTAGTTGTGAGAGCTCATTCTGGTGAAAATCTCTGGGGGATATATTGGGAAGATTCTGGATCTCTCTCTTAGTTTCCCCAGGAGCCCAATGAGTGGTTCAATGGCTTCTTTTTAGCTGCCTCCCCTAGTCAACAAAGTCTTCTATCCTTATTTGCTCACTGTGGAACAAAATATAGTTGTTCACACAAGCCAAAGCCTTTTTGGACTTTCTGAGGGTTTTTGTTTCCAAAAATTAGGGGAAAAAAAAAAACCTCTCTCCCCTGCTCCCTTCTATTTATTTTTACTGTTATGTAGAGATCATACACAGGTGCTAACGAAGGAGCTTCGTGCAGAAAAGGCTGCCTTGGAAGGCAGGGATAGGAGAAAGTGATGGCAAAAGGCTCTGTGGAGGGGTCGGGCAGTGGCAGGTCAGAGGGATGGGGAGGTGTGCTTTTTCTCTGCGGGGGGAGCTCTCCTCTAGCCCAAGCCTCCACAGTCTCAGATGGGTGGGTCCCCATGAACAGAGCAAGTCTGTTTCCTCACAACGTGCAAAAGATGGTGGGTGTATTGTTTTCTTATCTTCTGAGCCTGTTGTGTGGTTAGGTGAGGCAGTGTCTGGGGCAGGCTTTTTTTTGGAGAACTTTTCTTCTTTTTGGGTAAGGGGAACACTGCTCCTGACTGGGATCTAGGACCCTCTTCTCGATAATGATGATGATGATAATTATGTAAGTAGTGATCATTTTTGAGTAGTTACTATGTGTTAGACACTGTACTAAGTGTCTACATGCATCTAGTGAAAGCCTCATCATATTATGACATAAATATTTTAGGGGCACCTGGGTGGCTCCGTAAGTTAAGTGTCCAGTTTTGGCTCAGGTCATGATCTCACAGTTTGTGGTTTCGAACCCTGCATTGGGCTCTGTGCTGACAGCTCAGAGCCTGGAGCCTGCTTCCGATTCCATGTCTCCCTCTCTCTCTGCCCCTCCTCCACTCATGGGCTGTCTCTCTCCTCTCATAAATAAATAAACATTTAAAAATGTGGGCACTCAACCCCACAAACCATGAGATCATGACCTGAGCTGAAGTCAGATGCTTAACCAAGCCAGCCAGGCTCCCCAACATTAAAAATTTTTTTAAAAAGAAATATTTTATCATTACGTGCTAATGATTTCTAAATAACACAAGAAAACATATAAAGCTATGCACTAAGTTGGAACAATACAGAAGCCGTTCAAAAATTAATGGGAATAAGACACGTTGCATAAAGTGAAGTCAGGGAAAGGGCTTCGTTTACAACTGTGCTGAGCTCTAGAATCACACACACCTAATACAGTCGGAAGTCCTCACCTCTCCTTCTACTCCTCCCCTCTACTCTCTCTTGCTCCCTGCCCTGTAGCCACTCAAGTGTTCTTTCTGCCCCTTGAACTCCCCAAACTTGTAACGGGCTGAAGAGCGTGCTCCAAGTTCACGGTTACATCCTAACCCCAGTACCCCAGAGTGGGACTGTACTTGAAGACAAAGTCTTTTTGCAGAGAGAGGGGAGACACAGAATCCAAAGGAGGCTCTAGGCTCTGAGCTGTCAGCACAGAGCCTGATTCAGGACTTGAACTCACACATTGTGAGATCATGACCTGAGCCGAAGTCAAACGCTCAACCGACTGAGCCACCCAGACACCCTGAAGACAAAGCCTTTAAAAAGGTAATTCACTTAAAATGAGGTCACATGGGTAGGCCCAGCCCAGTATGACTGGTGTCCTTATCAGAACAGATTATGACAGAACACATGCAGGAAAAATCATATAAACACATCAGGAGAAGACGACCACCTAGAAGCCAAGGAGAGAGGCCTCAGAATAAACAACGTACCCAACACATCACCTTGATCTTGGACTTTTGGCCTCCAGAACTGTAAGAGAATAAATGTCTATTGTTTAAGTCACTCAGGTATGGTCTTGGTGACAGTAGCCTAGCAAACTATTATAAAGCCCTCCTCTGTCCCAGCAACTTTGTGCTCTATACTTTCTGTTTGGAACTTTCTGCTCCCAGGTTCGGTGCAAACATCTCTTCGTAGAGGCCATCCCCACCGGTCTCGACTAAAATCAGTGCTCCCATCTCTCAGAGTCAATCTCTAGCACCGTAAGCTGTGGTGTGTTTTTCATGCCTCTATGAACACCTGACATCATTTCCTTGTTCAAGTGTTTATTTTCTCTTCCCTGGTCCCTTCTCCAACATAAGCTCCTTGAAGGCAGTCTCTCATTTCTTTCTGCTAAATAACCTTCAATAAAGGGAATAGTTCTGGTCCCTCCAAAGCCACTTGTGCAAGGCCCAACATGTTTTTGCAAATGCTGGTTGCCTGCTTTACTAGCAGAATGGCTGCATGTTAACTGCAGCCCCCTCACCCTCTTAAATTTTAGTGTGTGCTCTTCATTTGTGTATCCTGTGACTTGTATGCTACCCTTAGGGAGTCAGCATTCCTTTAAACATTTTTTTAAGGTTGATTTATTTTTGAGACAGAGATAGAGCGCGAGCAGGGAAGGGGCAGAGAGGGAGAGGGAGACACAGAATCTGAAGCAGCTCCAGGCTCCGAGCGGTCAGCGCAGAGCTTGATGTAGGACTCAAACTCACGAGCCATGGGATCACGACCTGAGCTGAAGTTGGACACTTAACGGACTGAGCCACCCAGGTGCCCCGGAAGTCAGCATTCTGTATATTGTGGTACTGGGAGGGGAGTTTAAACTTTCTCTGGCAAGGAAGGATACTTACTCTCCGCTTGGAGTCAGAACTGAAAATAGGTTTCCCCATTGGGCAACAATATGGCACTGTGACATCTCTTGTGCCCGCTGTTTACCATCCCCCAGCCAGCAGTAGTTTAGGGATATTATTAGTTGAACATTTTTTTGCCCATGATGGTGAGGACTACACATCCATATGAACACATGTACAGTAGAATATTGGAAATGACAGACATTCTCTTTATTGTGTAACAAAACTCAATCTTGCCAATCATTTACCAGTCAGGATAGCTGGTCTTACAATTTCATATGGAAATATTGTATTTAAATAGATGATTTCCATAATTTGTTCCTGGCATGGGTGAACAGCCATCTGAGAGCTACCAGATGAAATAAAGACCCATGATAATCCATTTTATTCCTGGGAAGAAAAATGAAGCTGACTGAGAAAGGACAGATCAGCTTGCTAATGTTTCAAAAAAGATCTTATTATAAATGAATAAAATTTCATGAAAGTTCCAATCGTGTTTAATTTAGGTAATATGGTTACTGCCTCACTGAAACCGAAGCGCTCAACTATGTGACAGGTCACTTTTCACATTAATTAGTGTCCTAGGATTTTTCAACTCCTGAAACAGGGCAGAAAATGTGAAAATTTTCCTTTTTTGTTGTTGCTGAAAAGCTGAAAAGCAAGGGACAACATATCGACTATAGAAATGAAAGTACAGACCGATAACACGGGCCAAACTCAAAAAAACACATTGAGGGCACCGATCTGTTAATTAGAGTTTTCCTGGGATTATTGATGCCTTAAAACTGTGGAATGAACCATGAGCTGTTCCTCTCTATGACTCATAGTTCCAGGGAGACAACTGTCATTTTCCCCGAGCAGACAGAGGCACTTCCTTCCTTGCTTGGTTTTCAGATGCTAGGGCTGTTTAGTGAGTGCCAGAGAACCAGGTCAATGAGAACACACAGACTGATGAACGATTTACACCGTAATGGCACAAAATCAAACCCCAGTTTTGGACTTTGGTCTAACGGCAAAATTTAACATCGAGGTACTGATTAAAGTAAAACCTCCCTGTTTCAAGAGGTTTATTCATTTCTTTAAAAAAGCCTATTAGTAGCTGAATGAGTTTACAGTTCTGAAGAACTGTATGTATGGTCTATCGTAAACAACCTGAACAGCCGTTCTAAATGAGTTCTTTATATTCAGCTTCTAGAAACTTGTAATTACATTTGAAGCAAGACATGTGATACCAGAAGATATAAAACCACTCAGCCCTAACTGCCACTTGAATTCAGTGAAGGCAGTCCAGCAAGATCCGTGGAACACACAAGAAAATCACTGCAATTAATCATCTTTTAATGCTGAACCGAAGAAAGCTTTTCCTTAAAAACAAATAGATGTAACTTTTTTCATTAGTCTTGGGCTTTTGAAATAAATTGTGATGGGGTTGCATTTTCAGCTGCAATTGATCTTTTCAGCCTTACATTTTCTATCTTGCTTGGTCATGTTAGGAAATTATACACATAAATACTGTCATAGAATTTCAGTTTGAAAAAGTGGAGGCCTGGGGAGAAAGTTAAAAAAAAAAAAGCATACTCTGATTTTTGAACAACTTTGAAATCAAACATGGCGCTACTCCAGGAATTTCTCCCCGTCTTGAGCTGTGGAAGCAAGAGATATGCCCAAGGAAATGGTTAGATATTTGAATATGAACAATCTGTGACTAAACAGGCCGTGTTTTCAATGTATTCCTGTTAATGAAAATACAGCAAATTTGAAAAAAATACCATTTCTAGCTAGATCAAAAATCTGACCATTTACTAATAATTTTACCAGCCTGCAAAAATTTTACCAATTTTCTTATTCTTCCCATCACGTCTTCATTATTTCAGAAGATATCTGTTGGGCCTCAGTTGGTTCTACAGCTTACAGAAGTGAGCATAGGGCTCTGAAGTATTTTATTCCTATTTAGGACTCTACATTCATCTTCTAATCCTTTGGATTAGAATTAGGTTCGACTAATTTGTCTTGGTCAGTCAGCAACAATTGCAACCAAGCCTCCCCCACAAGCCCAGGACACTGACACGAGATGGAGAGCCACGCAGAGGGAAGAAGGAACCGAGCAGAAACAGTAGGTGGGTGGTGCTGCCATTGCAAACCCAGCAGATGCGGTCCAACTCCATCATGGCCATGCCAATGGACACACTATTCACTGTTCTTCGAACTTGAACCTCATTTGCTTGTTTCTGACGTTTGCATATGCCTCCTCCTCTATTTTCTCCAATTTCAGCCTCTTGAAGTTCAAACCATTCTTCTAAGACCAGCTCAAATCATTTGCCTTCCCTAAAGCTTCTTAATTTACCTTCTTCCTTCTCCTCCAGAGGCAATCTCTTCTTCTAAAATTTCCATTTATTTGTATTTTTTTCTTTTGGTACACATCTAGAAGTATAGGGTAGTTAATTTTCCCTTTGTATTCCTCCTAGATTGTACATTTTTGAAAACTACATTGGTTCTTAGTTGTCTCACTAGCCCCTGGGGAATTAATTCTGTTTGTTGTCTTTGGAACAGAAGATTCCTGATAAATATTTGCTGATAGAGTTGGGAGAAATTGGCTGAAATATTGGGGATGTATCTGGCATATGGGTTTTATTTTTACCTTTCTTTTCTCATCCATCCCCATAAAATGGTAAAAAAAAAAAAAAAAAAAGAATGTCCATATCAAGACTACATTTATAATCAAAGAGTCCTTGAATCAGAGTGGAGAAAACTGGGGTTAGAAAATTTAGCTAAGTTAAATTTGTGGCACTAATTTTTCTAGTGGCAGTTTGGGAAGTCACCAACACAGACATAACGTCATTGCAAACCAGGAGGCCAAGCATAGCTGTGGGAAAGAGAGCCCATGTTCAAAGGAAATACCCCAAATAATAGAATGGAGGGTCCAGAAAATCACCACCATGAATGCCTTTTTTGTGGTCTCATTTTCCCCAAGGTTGCTCTGGTATGAAAGTCCCTCTTTAAGGAGATAACATAAAAAGAAATAAGTGGTGGCAAGGAAAAAAAAAAAGCCCACTCTTGTAATGGCCTTGTGTGTTCTTTGGCTATTTCAATGTAATGTTTATCTAATAAATAGCATTTCAGTGTTAAACAGTAGAGCTGTGTCTGCACTCCTGTGCCAAAAGGCTGGACCTCCTTCAGGTCTTGCCATGCTCTTACTGCTGAAAAAACTTCTGTTTTAATGAAAAGAGATACTATGTGACTGGAGCCAGCAGCGGCAATGGCTGCTTAACAGTTTCATGCTTCTGGGTAGTACATAAGTTCTCAAACAGAAGTCCTAGTTCCTGTGTGTGTGTGTGTGTGTGTGTGCGTGCGCGCATACGTACATGAAAAATATAATTTTAGTAAAAAGTAATGGTACCTTCAATAAAAATCATGCAGATAATATGCGTATCAGATATAATTCCATGTATTACTTCTTGAATTAACTGTTGAAAAGAGAAAATCATCTGTTATGTGTGCTGGTGCCTCTCTGTAATAACTGAGTGAATATTTTGATGCCAATGTTAAAAAAAAAAGTAGGACAAAAGACAAACCTGCGGCTGGGAAGTTTAAAAAATATATGCTAATACCATGTCCAATTACCTACCTCAATCTTTAGAAAGTCAACACATTTAGATAGCCTGAGTCATTTTATTTTATTTTATTAAAAAAAATTTTTTTTTTCAACGTTTATTTATTTTTGAGACAGAGAGAGACAGAGCATGAATGGGGGAGGGGCAGAGAGAGAGGGAGACACAGAATCGGAAACAGGCTCCAGGCTCTGAGCCATCAGCCCAGAGCCCGAAGCGGGGTTCGAACTCACGGACCGCGAGATCGTGACCTGGCTGAAGTCAGACGCTTAACCGACTGCGCCACCCAGGCGCCCCTAGCCTGAGTCATTTAAAAAAAAAATGTTTACTTATTTATTTTGAGGGTGGGAGAGCATGCAAATGAGTGGGGGAAGGGCAGAGAGACAGAGGAAGGGAGGGAGGGAGAAAGAGAGAGAGAAAGAGAGAGAAAGAGAGAGAATCCCAAGCAGGCTCTGTGCTGTCAGCACAGAGCCCAATGCGAGGCTGGATCTCACGAACTGAGATCATGACCTGAGCCGAAATCAAGAGTTGGACGCTTAATTGACTGAGCCACCCAGGTGCCCCTCTCTGAGTCAGTTTTGAGAATGAATTCCGAATGTGCAGTTTCTGAACCTTGCTATTCCTTGGTGGAGAGAAAGGCTTTTTGAGGAGAGCTTGATGGACTTTCAGGGGAGGAAAGAAATGGTTGTGAGAGAGTAGGTCAGGTGGAGACTGGGGTTAAAGAGGAATAAAATGTAATGCATTAGGAACTGCCTCAGCTACAGAGAGAAATATAGGATATCATATTGTTTACTTAATCCGTCTCTGTAAACTCAGAGGGAAATGTTTACGTGGTTCTAAGGCGGTGTCTCTACTCTGAGGAAGCACGTGAACCAAGGAGTTTCCAGCTGGAACATGAGAAAGAGAAACTTGGGAGGGGATTTGGTTGAGTGTTATCATCATCAGTCTGAACTTCTGAGTAAACCCTTGCATATTCATTTGTACATTCCATTCATTTAAAAAACCATTAGATGCCTTCTAGGAGCATAGGAAGGATAGCTACGCTGAAATAGCCAGGTGCTGTCCCTGAGGAACTTAAATTGGTCGGGTTTAAATTATAGGACTGGTTATGCATAGTCCACACACAGCCTGCAGCTAGGGTTTAATTAATTAATTATTTTTATGGACAGAAGGCTGTTTGTTTTTTTTTTAAATCCTGTAACATCCAGGCTCCAGCCCTCAGCAGTCTGTTCCATGCACTGTTGACTCCATTGCAGCCTGAGTATGAACAGGTGTTCACTGAATAACTCCTAAATTTGCTCAGTAAATGCATGCCTACTATGTGCCAGGCACCGTTCTAGACACTAGGCTGAGTGAACAAACAGTACGGTTATTTGTTCCCACTGAGATTATGTCCTTGCGACGGAATGATGATGATGGTGGGGCCCCAAATCATCAGTCCCACAAAGTACGCAAAGGAAATAACTCCTTAAAGGAAAAGTCACATGCTATACCAGAAAAAGAGGGGAGGGTGCTAGGAAAGCAAAAGTGACAGATGTCTGTTGGCCTTCACCCGACACACCTCATGTCTGGCACCTGGCATTTGAGCTCCTGAACCTGTGGTTTTCCTCTCTCCTTCCTGGCTCATTACACCCCTGGGAAAGGCTGACGGTCACGTCCCTCTTGCTTTAACCCAACCCCAAGGCTCCTCTTTTCCACACTCTGGCCTAGGGGACAGTCCCTATTCCAGCATGTACTGGCCACTCAAGCAGGATGTACCAGTGAGAAGCAGGGGTTAGGGTGTGCAGGTGACAGCAGCAGGATAAGTGGGGATGGAGGGGCATTTCATCGTTAGTGACTGAGGACGACTGTACAAATAGAGATGAGAGGACAGAAAGTACAATAAATGGCATTAACTCCAGTGAAAAGCTAAATTTTTTTAGAGCAGGAAGGAATTAAGGGAAATATTATTTTTTAATGACTAAAAGGCAAAGAATAAAGGTTCTGAAGGAAAGGGATGGGTGGAAAGGTCTACGGCAGTGTTTTCCAAAGTGCCATCCCAGGACCACAGCCATCAGCAGCACCTGGGAACTTGTGTAAAACTCTGCACTCATCACAAACTCTGAGGATAGAAGCTCCAGGGGAATTTTCTGCATGTTTTTCAGGCCTTTTGTTCTAGGAGACGATGGATCCTACCCAACTGCAGAATCAGTTCATCTTTTAAAATAAGCTGCTGGAGGCGGCGCCTGGGTGGCTCAGTCAGCTTAGCATTCGACTTCGGCTCAGGTCATCTCAAGGTTCATGAGTTCGGGCCCTGCATTGGGCTCTGTGCTGACAGTTCAGAGCCTGGAACCTGCTTCGGATGCTGTGTCTCCCTCTCTGCCCTGCCCCCACTCATGATCTGTCTCTCTCTCAAAAATAAACAGACATTAGAAAAATTAAAACCAGCTGCTGGCACTTATCTTTTAGCAATCTTCCAATGCTTCCTTTCTAGTCTCTTCTTTCTATTCCTTCTTTCTTATTTTGTGTAATTTTAATTTGTAACTCCCTGAGCGTTACAGAAACTGTCGAGGTATAGGTCAATGACCATGGATAGAAACAAATAGAAAAAAAGATAAAGAACAGCTCACCACTTCTCAATGTATATTAGCAAGGAGAAATCACTTGACTTAATCCAACCATCAGCTTGTGATCCACAAAAATGGATTCGCCATTTATTTGAGCAGACATGTGAAAGACAAAGATTGCAGAGTCTCTCCCATATACTATCATGAACATGCACAGATACTTAAAAATCAAACATAAAGTTTCCCATCTGAAATTAAAGCATTAATAATATTTTAAAACCGTATTTTTAAACAAATAATATGCTAATTTTTTAATCTGGTAAATGTGCAGAAACATATTTAATGTGATGGAAAAGCCAAAGTTACAAGTCAGGAACAAAGAAATAAATGGCAATGAACGCACATGATCTTTACGCCCCAGGCACTGTTCTAGGTGTTTGATACATATGAGCCTATTCAATGCTCACAGTAGCCCTACGAGTTACATACTGCTCACAGATCCATTTAATTTTTAATTTTTAATTTAACTTTAAATTAAAAAAATTTAAGTCTCTTTCTTTCTTTATTTTGAGGGGGGAGGAGAGCAAAGAGAGAGGGAAGGAGAGAATCCCAAACAGGCTCCACACTGTCAGCGTAAAGCCCGGATGTGGGGCTCAAACTCACAAACTGGGAGATCATGACCTGAGCCAAAATCAAGAGTCAGATGCTTAACTGACTGAGCCACCCAGGTGCCCTTCACAGATCCATTTTATTTTATTTTTATTATTTAAAAAAATTTTTTAAGCTTTATTAATTTTTGAGAGAAAGAGAGAGAGAGAGAGAGAGAGAGAGCGAGGGAGCATGAGTGGGGGAGGAGCAGAGAGAGGGAGACACAGAAACTGAAGCAGGCTCCAGGCTCTGAGCTGTCAGCACAGAGCCTGACGCGGGGCTTGAACTCATGAACCGTGAGATCATGATCTGAGCTGAAGTCAGATGCTTAAACGACTGAGCCACCCAGGTGCCCTTCACAGATCCATTTTAAAGATGAGGATCAGGATCGTAGAGGCACCAGCTTGTCAAAAATCACAGTCTGGATTTGGAGCCCGGCAACAGAGCCCAAGAAAGTATGCTCTTAACCATCTCCCTTCCTTTTTTTTTTTTTTTTTTTTGCAATGTAATATATATATATATATATATATATATATATATTTACTTTTGTAGATTTTTATCGACACAGAGCCTAGCTGCGTCTCTTCTTCACCTCTGTTCCTAAGCACCCCAATTCTACCGCCATGCAGAATTTAGTGATACTATTGTAGCTGAGAGCAGATGGAGAACAGAAGAGCAAGAAGGGAAGAAGCAGAGATGCTGAAGGAAGCATGGATACAGGACGAGTGAGACTGGACAGCCAGGCACAAAAAGGAGCAAGAGGAAGGAGCGAGGAGTCATGGAAGGAGAAGCTAGCAGGGCTGGCGGGTTTCATGGGCAGGAATGAGAAGCAGAGGGATTGGGGGAGAGTAAGGAGGTCCCCCCAGCACTGGAGGTGTGAGAATGAGTTCAGCTGATGAAACAGTGGCAAGCCCAGGACTGAGGAGGGGCACAGAGATGCCGGTCCTAGGATGCAGAGCCAAGGAGAGAGGGGTTTAGAAAAAGGATGTGGGTCCAGAAGGATAAAATAGGAAGAAAATAACGGGACAAAGTGAAAACACAAGTCCTGTCCTTGGGCATGCTAAACACCATCATGCCCTATGGCCCTCTGCCAGTGACAATAAAAACTACTTTGATAAAAAGCCTGGTGGCAATGTCATGACACAGACACGAGTGCATTCACTCATAAAATAAAAAGTTTTCAACCCAGCACCAGCACCTTTTCATTTTGTCCCTCCGTTCCCCAGTAGCTGGTGAGTGTGTCGGGGACAGAAGGGGCAAGCCAGAAGGGCATTCGCCCTGCTCAAAATGTGTCCCAGCCCTGCTAGGGGGCCAACCTCGAGCGAGGCACCAGCAATAGAAAACTGGTTTTAATTGCCTTCAGAGGACTATTTAAGCGTGCCACGGAGAACACAGCCCAATTCAGTGCAGCGAGAGTAAGGCAGCCACCGCCTTGCTGTTCGGGCGGTGGGATCCCACACTGGTCTCTCAGCTGCTCAACGCACCCATGTGGGGGCCTGTTGTCGCATTTACCCGATAGCCTTGTGTTCCCAAGTACAGGCTCTTAAAAGAGAGAGTCAGAGGGATACAGCCAGAGAAAATTCAGAAATATTTTGCTTATTGACCAGAGAGGTGAAAATTCTTAACTTGCAAACGGATTCCCTCCTGAATAAAATCCAAATCCAAATACAAGGCCTTCCTTTTCAATTCCACAGCTCACAGTCCAGGGTTTCCCAAATGTACCTGATGTTAACAATCACTCTGAGCATTTGTTTAAAAGGAGAAAGGTCTGCCAAAAATGTATTCTGGAGATCTGGAATCAGCAAGTGTAAGTGGGGCTTAGGAATCCTTCCCTTTTCCCCACAGGGACACACACACACACACACACACACACACACACACACGCACGTAATGCTTTTGGTCTGATGCGTTTGGGAGGCACTGATGTACCCTATCCACCAGCTAAACGGTGTTTCTTTTTTGCTCAAGCATTTCCCACTTCTTTCCTACCCTGCACTTTACATCGCCTATCTACCTACACTGACCTCTAGATCTCCCAACTTAAAATTTTTTTTAAGTTTTTGATTCCAGTGTAGTTAATGTACAGTGTTCTATTAGTTTCAGGTGTACAATATAGTGCTTCGACACTTCTATGCGGTATACGGTGCTCATCATGGTAGTGCACGCTTTAATCCCCATCACCTGGTCCATGCATCATCCCACCTCCCTCCCCTGTGGTAATCATCAGTTTGTCCTCTATAGCTGAGAGTCTGTTTCTTGGTTTGTCCCTTTTTCCCCTTTATTTTCTTGAATTCCACATGAGTGAAATCATGTGGTACTCGTCTTTCTCTGATGAACTTCTTTTACTTAGCAAAATACTTTCTAGCTCTATCCGTGTCATTGCAAATGGCAAGATTTCATTCTTTATAGCTAAATAATATTACATTGTATATATACACTACCTCTTCTTTATCCATTCATCAGTTGATTGGACACTTGGGCTGCTTCCATAATTTGGCTATTGTAAATAATGTTGCAATAAACATAAGAGGTCAATATATCCTTTCGAATTAGTGTTTTTATATTCTTTGGGAAAATACCCAGTAGTGTGATTATTGGATCACAGGGCAGTTCTATTTGTAGTTTTTTTTTTTTTTTAATGTTTATTTGAGAGAGAGAGAGAGACAGACAGACAGACAGACAGACAAAGAGAGAATGAATGAGCAGGGGAGGGGCAGAGAGAGAGGGAGAGAGAATCCCAAGCAGGCTCGGTTCTGTCAGTGCAAGTCCTCCAGGGGCTTAATCTGCACAAACCATGAGATCCTGACCTGAGCCAAAATCAAGGGTCGGATGCTTAACAAACTGAGCCACCCAGGCCCTCCTCAACCTCTGTACTGTTTTCCATTGTGGCTGCACCAGTTTGCATTCCCACCAACAGTGCATGAGGGGTCCCCTTTCTCCACATCCTTGCCAACACCTGTTGCATCTTGTGTTTTTGATTTCTGACAGGTGTGAGGTGGTATCTTCTTCTGGTTTTGACTTGCATTTCCTGATGATGAGTGATGAGCATCTTTTCATGTTTCTGTTGGCCATCTTGATGTCTTCTTTGGAGAAATGTCTGTTCGTGTCTTACACTCATTTTTTTTAAATTGGATTATTTGTCTTTTGGGTGTTGAATTGTATAAGTTCTTTCTATATTTTGGATACTAACCCTTTACTGGATATGTCATTTGAAATATCTTCTCCCATTCTGTAGGTTGTCTTTTAATTTTGTTGATTGTTTCCTTTCCTGTGCAGAGGTGTTTTATTTTGATGTTGTCCCAATAGTTTATTTTTGCTCTTGTTTTCCTTGCCTCAGGAGACATATCTAGAAAGATGTTGGTATGGCCAATGTCAGAGAAATTACTGTGTGTTCTCTTCTAGGAGATTTATGGTTTCAGGTCTCACATTGATGTCCTTAATCCCTTTTGAATTTATTTTTGTGTATGGTGTAGGAAAGCAGTCCAGTTTCATTCTACTGCATGTTGCTGTCCAGTTTCCCCAGCACTGTTTGTTGAAGAGACTATTTTCATACCATTGCATATTCTTGCTTTTGTCAAAGACTAATTGACCATCTAATTGTGGGTTTATTTCTAGGTTTTCTGTTTCACTGAACTATGTGTCTATTTTTGTGCCAGTGCCACACTGTTTTGATGACTACAGCTTTAAAATATAACTTCAAGTCTGGGATCATGATGCCTCCAGTTTTGTTTTTCTTTTTCAAGTTTGCTTTGACTCTTCAGGGTCTTTGTGGTTCCTAACAAATTTTAGGATTGTTTATTCTAGTTCGGTGAAAAATGCAGTTGGTACTTTGATAGGGATTGCATTAAATTTGTAGATTGCTTTGGGTAGTACAGACATCTTAACAATATTTGTTCTTCCTATCCATGAGCATGGAATGTCTCCAATTGCTTGTATCATTTTCAAAAAAAAATTTTACCACTTATTTGAGAGACACAGAGAGAGCATGAGCAGGGGAGGGGCAGAGACAGAGGGAGACACAGAATCTGAAGAGGCTCCAAGCTGTCAGCACAGAGCCTGATGCAGGGCTAGAACTCACAAACTGTGAGTTCATGACCGGAGCCAAAGTCAGACGCTTAACTGAGCCACCCAGGTGCCCCGTTTGTATCATTTTCAATTTCTTTCGTCAATGTCTTAAGTTTTCAAAGTACAGATCTTTCACTTCCTTGGTTAAGTTTATTCTTAGGTATTTTATAATTTTTGGTGCAGTTATAAATGGAATTGTATTAATTTCTCTTTCTGCTGCTTATTAGGTAAATAGACATGCAATGGATTTCTGTACATTGATTTTTGTATCTGCAACCTGACTGACTTCATTTATCAGTTCTAGTAGTTTTTAGTAGTCTTTCAGGTTTTCTATATATATCATGTCATCTGCAAATCAT
Organism: Felis catus; assembly: GCF_018350175.1. NCBI lineage: Eukaryota > Metazoa > Chordata > Mammalia > Carnivora > Felidae > Felis > Felis catus. The sequence goes on from NC_058374.1 coordinate 70,127,732, forward strand.
GAAAGTTTTACTTCCTCTTTACCAATTTGGATGCCTTTTCTTTTTGTTGTGTGACTTCTGTGGCTAAGACTTCTAGTACTATCTTGAATAGAAAGTGGTAAGAGTAGACACCCTTGTCTTCTTCCTGACCTTAGAGGAAAAGCTCTGTTTTCCCCCATTGAGGACGATGATAGCTATGGATTTTTCAAATAAGGCTTTTATGATGTTGAGGTATGTTCCCTCTAAACCTACTTTGTGGAGGTTTTTTTTTTTATCATGAATGGATGTTGTACTTTGCTACTTGCTTTTTCTGCACCTATTTAAATGATCATATATATGGTTCTTATCCTTTCTCCTATCGATGTGATGTATCACATTGATTTGCAAACGTTAACCACCCCTGTGATCCAGGAATAAATCCCACTTGATTGTGGTGAATCACTTTTTAAATGTATTGTTGGATTTGGGTTGTTAATATTTTGTTGGGGATTTTTGCATAGATGTTCATCAGAGATTTTGGCCTTGTAGTTCTCTTTTTTGTGTGTGGTGTCTTTATCCGGTTTTGGTGTCAGGGTAATGCTGGCCTCATAGAATGAATTTGGAAGTGTGCCTTCCTCTTGTATTTTTTGGAATAGTTTGAGAAGGATAGGTATTAACTCTTCTTTAAATGCTTTCGATTCTCCAACTTCTACCCACTAATACCATCTCTCCTGTTGAAATCCTAGCCATTTTTCAGTGAGTGGGATTTCTTGACCTTCCCAGTTGCAAGTGATCTTTCCCTTTCTGCTCTCAAATAAAACTGGGTTTGTGCTTGTCTTGTGACATTGCTTATATTCTACCTTGGATTATGGGGAGAGTACTCATTGTAAGCTTGTTAAAGGTAGTAACCACGTCCTTCAAATAGCCCCATAGGTATGAAATGCCTGGCATTGTGTCTGGAACATTGTATCTCTTCTGGAAGTATTATCTCCCTTTCCTTCCCCTTTTACTTTTTGGATCCTTTCTTTTTTTATTTTTAATTTTTTAATGTTTATTTATTTTTGAGAGAGAGAGAGAGAGAGAGAGAGAATGAATGAGAATGAGAATGAGAATGAGAATGAGAATGAGAATGAGAATGAGAATGAGAATGAGAATATCCAAAGCAGGCTCCAGGCTCTATGTCAGCACAGAGCCCGATGTGGAGCTCGAACCCAGGAACCATGAGATCATGACCTGAGCTGAAGGCCGATGCCTAACTGACTGAGCCACCCAGGCAACCCCCCCCCCACCCCTTTTTTGGATCTTTTCTGTACTTAGCAACATGTTTTGCAAATAGCATATGTTTACTAAATATATGTTAAGTGAATAATTGAAATAGGAACTTTCGGAGGCTTTTTAAAATTTGGATCATCTTTTGATCTGGATAGAACTGAGAAAAAAAGTACCTGGAGGCATTTAGTATGCAGAATGGAGATGCTTTATCTTTCTCTATAGGCAGCTCATAAATCACAATGCTAGAGTCTTAGCTGTTTAATTTTGGGAACTTTTAAGAAAAAAAAATGAAGCCTTTAACTGAGTATGTAAGATGTGTAGAAAACTCTCTAGAGAATTAAGGAAGGGTACAAAACAAATGGGGAAAAATGTATCCTATCCTCATTAACTGTTTTGTTTAAAGAAATGTAATGCAAATATCTTCTGATATAGTTCTAATACCTTCTAATTGCTTCACATTTCTAATGATTTTGTTTAGTTTATCTTTAATATTTTTTAAACATTTATTCATTTTAGAAGACAGAGTGTGAGTCGGGGAGGGGCAGAGAGAGAGGGAGACACAGAATCCAAAGCAGGATCCAGGCTCTGAGCTGTCAGCACAGAGCCTGACGTGGGGCTTGAACCCATGGACTGTGAGATCATGACCTGAGCTGAAGTCAGATGCCCAACCAACTGAGCCATCCAGGCGCCCCTGTTTAGTGTATCTTTAGATCAATACAGCTTTACTTTTGTAACAAGAGTTCTAAGGAGATTAATATTTTTCACCAATTTTTATAGTGATTTCCCTTAGTGGAAATTTCAGTGCCAATGACTTCTAAGTGTCCCAACTCCTATACAGGAGTTTGTTTGGCTTGTTTTAGGTGACACAGATATCCTGGGAATCTGTGAGCAGATAACCCTCTTGCTCACTCTCTAGTTCCTTGAGTTTCAACTAAGTTTCCTTCAATTCCATCTTGACGTGCAACCCTGGCTTTGCAAAGTCCCTCCCATAAAATACCAACTCAATTAGATAAGAATTACTCTTCCATGTGTTATTCTTATAAACATTCCTTATACAACTGGATGCAGTTTTTTCAGAAATCAGGGAGGATTCTACCTGGGAAAGAAATCTCTTCCAGACATACTTGGAGACTGTGTTCTAGTATCAGAATATAAAACTCCAATATAGTCACATTTTGGCGTTAACTATGAAGCTATGGCCACAGGATAGCAAGCACAAATTCACGTAAAAACAAACAAACAAACAACAAGAACAAACACACACAAACTTTAAAAGCCTGCTCAATTAGCCTAATGTTTCTTAACATCCAGATGCTCGGCACTACAAGAGCAAAATGTCTGGATAACAATGAAATGTTTTTAGTTATCATCATGACATTTTGCTTCCTATGAGACTGTATAAGCATCTTAAAGACAGTATTAAATTTTTCTGATAATCACCTCGACAGTCAAGGTAATCCAGGTCATAACAATTTTAAATGTGAATTGTTCCCTGCTTGTAAAAAATGCTCCATGCTGTCGGCCCTAGTAACCTAGCGTGAATGCATAGCTTGTACATTTCTTCTGAATGCACTGCATTCCAATATCCTAAGACTTTAAATAGCTGCTTATCATGATGTCAAAATTCCTTAATGCTTTCACACCAGAAGTCAGGCATATAAGGACAATAAGAAACTGGAGTGCTCTGGACCATCACGCTGCTATTTATGTGGTAAATGGGACACACAATGACCTCTAAGAATCATAGCAGTTCAACTACACAAGGCGGCTGGTACATTTAAAAGGGGAGTTCTTTGGGAATTGGTGAAACAAAAAGATTCATTTGAACCTAGTTTTAACGTCTTTCTGTCACATAATGTCAGATGAGGAAAACTTCTATGCATATGCCCAATCGCATTATATAAAAATAGCATCTCTTCGTGCAACTTGATCACCAGGTAATGTTATCGAAGGTAGAGACAGGTGACAAGTAACTGTAATTTGTGGTGATGCAGCTTTAACGACAACAAAAAAGGCAACCTAGTGAACCCTCTTTAGCTAGCAATCAGGCTCCTTTCATTCTTTTGAATTATAAATATACAGGGAAGAAAAGAGGGAAAAGACCCACACATATTTTATTTCAATTAATTTTAACAGGAAGTTGGAATGTGTGTGTCAGACTTGACCATTATTAAACCTGGTATGTAATTATAGCAAAACATCCAGCAGGATCTTGAAGCAATCATTTTCATTTTCCATTCCTACTTGGTGACTAAAAATTACCATTTCAAATTTCAGTGAGTAATCTACACCAATTCTGGATATGTAAGGAGTCACAGAGACCTAAAGATAGACTACAATCTACAAAAGTGTTCAGGTAGAGCTACATATGTGGTTCTCGGATAGGATGCTGCAATGCTAGTACTGCTTTTTTTCAGAATGATGCATACGTAGTAAATAGAAAATAATATATACTGGTTACCAGTCCTCTGTTACAGCTCTATGACTGAAATGGCACCTGAGGCTAAATATCCTATGTTGGGACAAAATCATTCTTTTAATGTGTCATGTATGCAAGTCAAGAGAGCTCAGACTTTCTCCTTCACCAGAGTGTAAGCTCTTTGAGGGCACCAGTCTCATTTCCATGGTTCACTGCTGATTTCTCCTGTGCCTACAATAGCGTCTGGCACAGTCCATGTTCACTATCTGTTGAATGAATGAATAAAATGTAATCCTTCCATAAATATTTCTTGATAGCCTGCTTGTTGTAAGGTTCCGCTAGATATCAAGGGACATGCAAAGAGTGGATGAACGTGCCTAGGTCCATGATGAGGCTGGTCTATTAGAGGAAAAAGACATGGACAGATCCAATTAGAGTAACAAGCCAGGGAGGGTTAAATATGACAGGAGTGATGCTCAGATAGAGGCTACTAGGATACTAGGGGAAGGAGAGAGCACTCCAAACCAGGGTGGCTACAAATACCCACCTACCATTTGCACTCTAGATAATTAAAAAAGAAAAAAAAAAAGGAAAGAATGAACACCTTGCCCTCGTTCCTTTTTAGAAAAGAGAAAGGTGAGGGCACCTGGGTGGCTCAGGTGGTTGAAAATCTGACTCTTGATTTTGGCTCATATCGTGATTCCAGGGGGTGGGATCGAGCCCTGTGTCGGGCTCCGTGCTGAGTGTGGAGCCTGCTTTCTTTCTTCTCTTTCTCTTTCTCTTTCTCTTTCTCTTTCTCTTTCTCTTTCTCTTTCTCTTTCTCTCTCTCTTTCTTTTTTCTTTTTCTTTCTTTCTTTCTTTCTTTCTTTCTTCCTTCCTTCCTTCCTTCCTTCCTTCCTTCCTTCCTTCCTTCCTCTCTCTCTCTCTCTCTCTCTCTCTCTCTCCCCCTCTCTCATGCTCTAAAATTAAAAAAAAAAGAGAAAGGGAGAGAAAAGTGAAAGCATCTAGGAGGAATGGGGAGCAACTTCAGGCAAGTTAGTCAGCTGTGACTAGACCTTTTAGGAGAGAGAAAAAGGACTAGCAAGATTTCGCTGAGCCATGTGAATGGTCATTTTATTGTTTGTTTTTAACTGTGGTAGGCACCCCAAACTTCTGATTTCTGGAAGGGGCTATAGCAGAAATGTTAAATACCCTGAGAGAAGCTGTTCTGGTTATACTGGTTATCAAACCAAAAGGAGGACATACATGTTCTCATCAGAGTTCCAGCCCAGCTTTTCCAGACTCCAGAGACAGAATGTTTCCTGGAGCAATGAAACTTTCGGGTGGTCACCCAACACGAGCCAGAAAGCCTTCTGAGGTTCTTCAATGGCTACTTATCACTCACCACAATTCTTATAATTGTAGGTTTGTCTGATGTGATCCTTGATCCATTGTGTTCTTTACACATACATCAATTTTTCTATTTCACAATCGTGCTAAGAGTGATTTAAAGTTGTGGCATTATAGAATTTAAATCCAAAAAATAAGTTTAAAAAACGTTATCGAAAACGACCTCTGAAATGTGTATATATCCTTGATACAACTGTCTCTGATTCATTTCAGTGGGTTTAACACAGTGGGATGTGTTAACATTTAAGTAAAGTGTGGCTTTTTCTGTGATTAGGAAAAAGCTTTTCCTAAGATTTGCTTAACCCCTTACTGTGTGTAATTGCCGATGGATTCCATTAGAGGGTTGGTTTGATGCTGGGTCATCTGATTCCCCAGCAATGTAGGCTGCAGGAATTGTTTTGGGCACTCAGACCACTCGGAAGGAAAGGCAACCAAGGGCAGAAATGCTACAGTATTGTCACACCTTATCTGCTTCCATTTTTATGATACTGTTTGGCAGACAAGGACTCAGGCACTGTTTCTGCTGACTGCTTCATACACACCCAGTGTTATGCTGCAGAATCTTTGGATTTAGGCAGAAAGCATACCTGTCTCCAGTGGCTCCTGAACAATTCACTCTGGTCTCCACTTGATTCTACGGACCCAGACAATGCCCCATCCTAAGCGACATCCACTCTTGACTCAACACAAAGTCAGCCCACTTTTGTGTAGAAACACACAAAGCGCTTGCTTCTCCCTGGGGTGAATTCTCACAGCAGTGAGTAAGAATAAGCATGGAGTAAGACAAATGATCAATGTCTGCTTCTTTGAGGAAAGATTACTCTTTTGCTTTTAGAGAAAGGAGTTCAGAGGTGTTAGAAGAGCCATTTCTATAGCATCAATTATTCTAGAGTCAAAGAAAATGGCTTGGCAACTTCTTGCAATGATTTTTATTCTATGTTATTTGATACATGTATCGTAGGACCCAGCCATTGCACTCTTGGGTATTGACCCAAGGTAAATGAAAACTTACATTCACACTAAGTTGTGTACACCTCTATTCATAATAACCCAAAATGGGAGACAATCCAAATACTCTTCAGATGAGTGAATGGATAAATCTCCATCCAATGGAATGCTACTTAGCAATAAAAAGCCACTATTGATATATGCCACAACTTGGATGAAGCTCAAAGGAATTATGCAGAAAGAAAGAAGCCAGTTTCAAGAAGTTACATATTGTACGGTTCCATTTATAGGACATTCTCAAAATATGTATATAAAGGGGTGCCTGGGTGACTCGGCTGAATGTCTAATTTTTGGTTTGGGCTTAGGTCATGATCCCAGGGTTTTGGGATCGAGCCCTGCATGAGCCTCTGTGCTGAATGTGGATTCTCAATCTCTCTCTCTCTCTCTCTCTCTCTCTCTCTCTCTCTCTCTCTCTCCCCGCCCCCCGCCCATCTCCCCTGCTCATGCTTTCTCTCTTTCTCAAATTAAAAAAAAATATGTATGTATATATATATACACATATACATACATATAACTGTAGCAACAGAGAATGATTGCTTGCCAGGGGTTAGAGGTGAGGGAAGATGATTGAGAGAGTGATGGAACCATTCTGTATTCTGATTGTGGTGCTGATTTCACAGATCTATACAAGTGCTAGAACACATAGAATGGGCCACCAAAAAAGTCAGTTTTACTATTTGTGAATTTATTTTTTTTAATATTTATTTTGAGAGAGAGAGAGAGAGAGAGAGAGAGAGAGAGAGAGAGAGAGAGATGGCGCACATGAGTAGGGAGGGGCAGAGAGAGAGAGGGAGAGAGAGAATCCCAAGCAGGCTCCATGCTGTCAGCAGAGAGCCTGATGTAGGGCTCAATCCCATGAACCATAAGATCATGACCTGAGCCGAAATCAAGGGTTGGACGCTCAACCAACTGAACCACTCAGGCACCTCTTTACTGTTTGTGAATTTAAATACACACACACACATACACACAGAGAAGCCCAGGGAGGAAATATGGACTCTAGGGGTCAATGGATCCCAACATGTCCTACAAGTTCTCTGGCTGATCCTGGAACCAGGTTAATGGGTAATCCACCATCCTTCTGTACTACAGACAGCAGCTGTGCGGTGTGACTGCTATTTGAAGGGGGTCCAATGACTCCCCAACACCACTCCTTATCCTTCCATAATTCTTGAAATTGTTAGAGCACTCACCCAGGTTTAAAGCAGTTTCCCTTAATTGTGCTATTCCAATATAAATGTGTTAACTAGGAAAAAGAATCTGTTAACACTTTAGCAAGAAAGAGGCTTTGTTGGATGAAGGAGATTCAGAGAGTTCTGGGCAAACAACACACAAGACTGCTCTATCTGTAGAAAGGAGAAGGCTGGAGGAAGGGAGGCTCCCATGTAAGCGAGACCTAAGAAAATCAGCAGAGGCCACAAAGGCACCACCACCAGTGAGGACAGTTCCCTGAAAAAGGGAAAGGCAGCCACGTCAATACAACCCATCTTTCATAAACATAAATACCAGATCTGTGTCAATCAATATTAAAATTAGCCCCAGCTAACAGGTCAAGAAACTCTAGCTATTAGAAATGGGGTAATTAAAACTGTTTTTACAAAACATGTTAACTCCAGAAAGAACTTTGATGCCCTTACATAGGATTTTTTTTTTTTAATAAATGCTGGAGAGAAGATTCTGCCCATCTGACCCTCTAGGACACCCCAGAGACTCTTACCCTCTGATCCCCTTTCTTATTTCTATGGTTCATACTCAGCCATTATGTCATGACTGAATTAACTCCCTCCAGGGGCTTCAGGGACTTCCCATCCACTTAAAGTAAAATCCACACTGTGTCCTGTGGCCTTTGAGGCCCTACATGGCCTGGCCCCTGGCGGACTCTCTAATTTGGTGTCCACCACACCCCTACCCCTTGTTCATTCCTCACTCTGTCTGACTGTCCTGTTTTTTTCAACATACCAAACTCACTCCCACCTCACGGCCTTTGTGCTTTCTGTTCCACCTGCCTGAATACTGTTCCCACAAACCACATCCTTCCAGTTTTGACTCTAGGGTCACCTCCTCAGAAAGACCTTCCTTGATTCCCCGTCTAATGCAGCCTCCACACACCAAGGCATACTCATACCTCCTCTGTGATTTTCTGCATTGTACTTGTCACTGTCTGAAATCATTTACCTATTTGTTTAGAGTCTAGTTTATGAATCCACTGTTTCTGGAATGAGATGCCTGCTCTGAATCCCAGCAGCATCAACACTTCCTCTGATAACCTTGGGAAAGAGATAGCCTCTTTGTGCCTCCATTTTTCATTTGTCAGATGGTAATTCTGAGAGCACCTGTCTTATGGGGTATGCTTTTAATTGAGTGATTTAACATATGTGAACTATTTAGAATAGTGTCTGGTGGTTGGAAGTGCTGCATAGTGGAAGTGTTTACTCAGATCACTAATATAAGGGCTCTAAGCTTTCCAGGCAAACCAGCTCATGACTCTGCTGGTCAAGGTGACTTGTCACTGGGTGGACGTGTGTCCCTAGCCGCACTATTCTAAGCCTTTCCTCAAAGTCTAATATGGAGGGGAAGGAAGGGTCACTCTCCTTTGGAAAGTTCTGGGGCTACGATCATGTACATCAGGGGTGGTTGAGGGAGTATACAGACTTCCGTGTGGAGAAAGCATGCCTGATAATGAAGGCAAAACTAAAGAAAGCAGGAAAGAGAGAGAGACTGAGAATTCTATTACCCGAGTCCCCGATTCTAGCTGTGCCAAGGGCAAACTACTTTTGGAGGTTTTAAGTTATATGAGCCAATTAAGACTCTTTTTTTTTTTTTTTGCTAAAACTACATAAATTGGGTTTCTCTCCTTTGCAATAAAAAAAAAAGTCCAGAAGGACATAAAGGACGTTGTTTTGGACTCTTGGTTCTTTTTAGTCACCCCCCCCCCCACCCCCCATGCTCTCAAGTGCATGGCTGATGGCACTTGGTTTGGCTAATTGGGAGATTCCATCTTCTTGGCTACAATAATTGGCTTGGGAGCATAATCTGGGTCAAAGAGACTTGATGCAGGGAGTTTTATAGAAATTATTACAAATATGAAGCTGGTTTTTCTCTGGAATTGCAATGCTGGAGGATGCCAGCCTGGAGCTGTTGGGGACATTATGTGGAAAGGGCCCTCTGGAAGCAAAGCCCGCAGAGAAAATTTGAACGCAGAGAGATCAAGGCTGATGACATCAAGGTCCCGAACAGCTGAGGTTAAGAGGTTCAGGAAGCTTAAAAAACACATTAAAGAGAATTGTTAATCAGCTGCAGAGCACACATGTTTAGAATCTCATTAAATAATGGTCAGCGTAAGCAGATTTTCCCAATTGGTTTTGTGTTCTGAAAGACTTTAGGTGCCCTGTTAGCCAAAAGAGAAGTTATTTTTGCTGCTTGCTTCGTTATATAAAAAGATTAAGAGCATTCTTTAAGAAAAAATTTTTTTTAATGTTTATTTATTTTTGAGAGAGAGAGACATACAGCATGAGTGGGGGAGGGACAGAGAAAGAAAGGGCGACACAGAATCCAAAGCAGGCTCCAGGCTTTGAGTTGCCAGCACAGAGCCCGACGCGGGGCTCGAACTCACAGACCGTGAGATCATGACCTGAGCCGAAGTCGGACGCCCAACCGACTGAGCCACCCAGGCACCCTAAGATCATTCTTACTGAAAATAATGAAAGAATCAGAATTTTAGAGATGAAAGGGACCTTAGAGTTTCTCTAGGCTGGAGGTTTCCAAGCTACGGGTCATATCGTTTTTACAAGAGGTCCTTAAATCCATAGGTCACAAACTTTGCCCCGTACATGAAAGAAAGCACGTATCTGGCACACACATGAGTTATAATTTTTCAAATGCACATGGATGCCACCATGCTTAACTTTGTTGAAATTCATTTAAAATCTGGACTGAAAGCAAAGTAGTTACTTATATTTTCTTGGTATTTAGAGAAAGTACTACCACTCTGGTAGGGAGGAAGGTCTCAGAACATTTTTGGCGTTAAAACATTTCACATAACTGAAAAGATTTTAAAAATGTTTATCTGAACCGAAATGTCGATTTGTATCCATTGAAGAGATTAAGGTTACATAAGTTGCCTGATATTTATAGTGCTCTGTGACATCACTTTTGTCACTGTGAGTGGCCATGGAAAGATAGCTGCCTAAGTGGCCTGCTACCTAAGTGGTGAATGGAGACGTGACTATTATTTCTCCCCCTCCCCATGTCCTTACCTTCATTGGTCAGCTCCTGCAGCCGCTGGCCCTTGTATGCGTTCTGTTAGCCTTAAAAATAAAACTTCTAGTTATTTTACCAGCAAAAATGGGTTTATTGGGGACTAGCAGGGAATGGCAATCTGGGATACAGGGCAACTCTGCTAAACCAAGGAGAGGAATGCTCTTTTATAGGGCAAAGTGGGCCTTTGGGAAGGCTGTTATGAACAAGAAGCCCATTGGACTAAAATGGGAGCTGGAAGCATGGTGGCTTTTCACTGGTGGAGCTGTGACCATCTCTCATTGGCTGGGCTATTGCCAAGGTGGGAGCAAAGCCTTTCTTCCTCCTGCTGGAGTAGTAAAGCCAAATCCAAGTGCAAGTTCCTATCTTGTCCTGGATTTGCAGTGGACCACCAGTGGTAGGGCAGGAGAACTCCCTCTGCCTCAACTTGCAACTCCATTCTAGTGAGGTTCCCTTTATTTTCACACTCCCCTGCCCCACCATTTTGTACCTCCTTCCCCTTGCTGTCTAGACCTCTGTCACACGAGTTATTGGCAGTGTTTCGGAAAGGCTCTGATTTCTCTTAAAACAGGGCCTTGGCATGTGATTACCTCTTTCTGTAACGCTCTCCACTCCCTCCTCTCCTTCAGGTGAGGCCTCCTCTTAACTCTTTCCTCACCACTAAGCTCAAGACTCACCCCCTGGTGTGGGGGAGGCTTCTGAGCCAGGAGGCAGGGAAGCCTGTCCTCTCCCACCAAGTCAAGTTCTTTGTTCTGCGTTCCCCAGACAGCCCTGCTTTCCTACTGAGCACTCCTCTCTGTGTAACTCCGCTCTGGTGCTGCAGTTTGAGCAGGGCTGGTTCCCCCCACGAGGGTGCAAGTGCCCTGAGAGCCAGGACTGTGTCTGTGCATCTTTGTCTTTCCAGTGCCTGGCACCTGATAAAGTTTGTTGCCCAACGAGGCAGGCTAAGTCTTCTTAATTTGCTACTATCTGTGCCCCTCTACCCCCATCACACCATGTTTTTTACATTCTTTTGCTCGATTTCTACTGTTTCTGTCCCCGTAACCAGCCTTGGAACTCTTCAAGGGCAGAAACTGTATTGCATTTATCTTTTTATCACCAACGTATGCATCTATTTTTATCCGAAATGTGAATAGAAAGCACACCTGCAAGATTGTGACATAACCAGAAAACTATGTCCTATATACAGCCTTGTTCTAAAAATAGCCCAGCACATGCTCTGGTATAATCTGACTCAGATGCTTCATCTCGTAGCATTTCAGGAATAGGCCTGTCTTTATACACTAGTTAAAACCCAGGAATTGAATTAGTACATTTAAGCAACTGCTAAGATAAGATGAATACATTACTCCTGGGTTTAACAAGAAGCAAAGCCTCCTTAAACCAGGTGCATTCTATTGCTTCACAAAGACTCTCTTCTCTACTTAACCTTAAGTGAAAGCTAAAGGAATGAACCTGACATGTGGCCTGGGGAGACCACCCAAGAATAACGCTGCATTTACCACAATGCAAAAGCATAAACTTTTGGAGTTACACACCCCGGGTTTGAGCCCCAGCTTTGCCACCAACTAGCTGTGTGACCTTAGCTAGCTACTATACCTTTCTTAGCTTTATTTTCCTCATAGCTAAGTGGACAGAACAATAGTACTTACCCCACAGGACTGTAGGAAACATAGTTAAAACCATGCAGGTAAAGCGCTGGCTCAAGGCCAGACAGAAAGGTTAAGAGCATAACCACTGCTCTTCCTCCTTCCTGGGGAAGGGAGTGGGTGGGTGCAGCTGATGTAGCCTGAGTGGGAGGAACATTCTGGATTGTGGAGACTTCTTTTTCTGCAGACAGGGCGGTAAATTGGAGAGGATTAAAAAAGATCCTGGGGGGATACAGAACAACTCTGTGAAGCCATTATTAACCATTTGTTCTTTTTTTTGGGTGAGAGTGGGGGAGGCGGGGGTGTTGGAATATGGTAGCTTAAAGATAACCATGGGACAACTGACTGGCATTTGAGTACTGGGAGTAAGTTTGTTCCAACAAGAATAAAGTATCAAAAGACCTTGAGGGAAAGAAGACAGAACAGATACATTTAAAACCTAGTCCGCTGCAGATCTCCCATGAAACATGAAGTGCCCCAGAGCCTCCTGGCAGCTGCAGACTGTTGGTATTTTATTGTGGATTTTAAGTGGGGGTTGCATTTGCATGATGCCTCTCACTTACATGCTCGTTTGCTGGGAAACCTGATGTCTAACTGTTGCCTTTTAAAATAGTGATTCAGATTAGATGGTGGAGTTTTAGAAAGAACACTACAAAGTATAACACGAATGTAAAGAATAATCATTAAAGCTTTCTGACTTCAGCAAATGTTCTCCATCAGTTCCTTCTGGTCCATTCTCCAGACTCGACCAGGGGGTTATTCATTCCTAAAACAGAGTCTGGTCACATCTTTCCCTTGTTTGTAGTCTTTCTGGTCTCCATACTTGTAGCAGTAATTGTCATTTTCTTTAAATTCTTAACGTTTTGTTAAATGGTTAAAAAATCAGATGGTACAGAACAGCACTAAATATTACTTTACTCCTTACCTCCCCAGTTCTGTTCCTCAGAGAAAACCACTTTACACTCTTTGATCGCTTCAATTTCTTTTAGTAATTGGGTTCTATATAAATTGTATGCTCATAATACTATTTGGTTTATCAACGTTTGGCTATACGTGTTAACTTTCAGTGCAAGTGTGTGTGTGCATGCGCACTCACACATAGCCCCAAGGTCATTTTTTTTCAGGGCCATTTGAAAATAAGTTGCTTATACCCTGCCCTCTTACTCCTTATTACTTCAGTGTGTACTTCTTAGAAACGAAGATATCCTCTTACGTAATCATAATACGCTATCTAATCTATAGTCCATTTGCCATTTTTATCAATTGTCTCGATAATGTCTTTTACAGAATCTTCTTTACTCCAGTATAGGACCACGTATTGCATTTTCTTGGGTCATGTTTCTCTAGTTCGTTAATTTGGAATTGTTCCTGCTTTTCTTTGTCTTTTATGACATTGATATTTTTTTTAAAAAAAGATTATAGGCCATTAGTTTTATAAAGGGTTCCTCAATGTGAGTTTTATGATACTTTGTCATGATTAGATTCAGTTGGACAGTTCCAGCACGAATACCAAAAATGGATGCTGTGTCCTTCTCAGGGCGTCCCATCCAGAGGCATTTGATGTTAATTTTGATCATCTGGTCATGGTATCATCCAGTTTCTTGCTGACTATAAAGTTACTATGTTTCCCTCGCAACTAATAAGCAGTCCATGGGAAGATACTTTAAGAACAGGTACTAATCTAGCACCTTATCAAATTTTCTCCGGTAAATTAAGCATCCATTGATGATTTTTGCTTGGAGTAGTCCTTACTACGGTGATTACAAAAATGGTGGATTCTCTCGTCTACCATGACCTTCACTTCTATTAACAGACACTCTACTGTAAGGAAGAGTCCCCCTCCTCCCACCTTCCCCTTCCATCCTCCCCTTCCCCTTTCCCTGTCCTCTACCTGCTCTAAGAGCAAATCTACTTGAAAGGATGTTGCTCACTTTCAGTGATGCCAAGTCAGAGAGATGAGGTGATAGAAGCCAGTCTCCTTCAGACTATGCCATCTGAACACACACATACAGAGTTTAAAAGGGAAATGATAACATAAGAAGTCCCTACAATCTCTCGTTGCAGATAAGGGGAATGTAGTCTTTGGATTTACATTTGTGGTAAGTATGTGACTTGCTTGTTCAATGCATTAGTGACTCAAATTTGGAAACAAAATTTATATGATGCTTTCAGGCTCCATTTATTTGAGATCACAAGATAAAGTGGTGGGGGCAAATCATATCAAACCAAACCCGAACCCTGCTATGATTTGAAGTTCCTTAGCTTTTTGAATTTAGGATTTTTCTTGGTTCTACCCAATCAAAATAAAATACAGAAATACTTTGGGTGCCGAGGTTGCTATCTGATTGTGACTATTAGCATAAACCCCAGTTTCAAATTTTTGTATTTATACTTTTGTGTTTATATTTATACTCACACTTTATCAAAACAGCTCCATTTCTCTCATTGTTCGACCCTGGAGAGACTGAAAGTATAAAACACATCATTGGTTTAGACATCAAAACCTTATTGTTTGAGTTTTCTTATAGTTCTAATTAAAATAGAAATAGTTGAAAAAACCCAAACTCTCTGAGTCACAAACTGAAGCCCAAGCTCCTTTACAATGATACACAAGGGGCTTTATGACCTGATTTCTTCCCGACATTCCAATCTCATGCCCTTATGCTCCCTACAACTGTCAGAGGAGTTGAAGCTCCTTGAATATGCTGTGGTTGTTTTTGCCTGGTGGTTCCTGTCTGGAATGCCCTTTCTCACCTTGATGAAATTGTGCCCATCCCTCCAATCTCAACTCAGAAGTAATGTCCTTGGGGAAAGGTCACAGAGAGACTGTTCACTCCCTTTTTGCCTCATCCAGCCCCCATGTGCACCCACATTACCCCAGGACATACTCATTCTCAGTCCTCGCTCCTTTTTCCGTGATTGTCAGCAGCGATGGAAGGGTTGGGACATTTCATCTTTCTTTCTTTCCTTCCTTCTTTCTTCCCCATGCTTAGCGTGGTTGCAAGCACATGGCAAGCAGGCAATAAATACAATTATTTGATGAACTGTACAATGATATGCTATTTTCATGACGTCTGTTCCAATGGCTGTCCTCATATGGAGCAAAACATCTAGTGCTAAAGAAATCAGAGTGTCAGAGGTATGGACGGGGCTGCGCTTTAGTTATTTATAAAATTCCCTCCCTACTGAAACTCTCACGACACTCAAGTGCATTGGTGAGGTTCCTAGGACTTTTTAAAAAATTACTGGAAAAATGTAACTATGTCATAACCACCTTATAGCAAGTTTGGAGCTTACCAAAGAGGAAAAATATGCCTTTGCTTTTATTGCCCGACCAGTACAACAGTTCCATATATTTAAAAATTATTTCTTAGGAGGCCAAACAGCACAAATACTTTAATGGATCACAATACTTATTAACTTCAGAAATGATTTCGCTACTACGCCATGTTGCCAGAAATATATGGGTACCCTTTTCAGCTTGCCATTTTTTTTCTGCTTTGACTAAAAATATCTCATGGTTGTTTTGAAGTCTAAACCTTTTTATCTTGAATTGTATATACATAAATTCACTGTCTAAGTATTATTCTTGGTGGGAAACTTACTGAGACATAAAATTGAAAAGCCTACTTTTAAACTTAGATTGCTTTTATGGTTCAAAATACTGGAGCTTGATTGCTTCCCAACTCATAATGATCAAATTCCGGATATGCTGAACTCTAGCATCATTTTCTCATAAATTGAGTATTCTCACCTAGTTTCAGTCCCTGAAGCTTGTTGCTATAGTAAAAGGTATGGTGAATCACATGCCATCCGTCCCGTGTTGGCCAAGAAAATAACTCCATCTCTGCAGTTGTCTGGCACATCTCGACTAAATATATGGTGAAGCTTAGAAGTGTTTCAAAGTTCTCGTTCCAAAATTGAGGAAAAAACTCGAGTTGCTTGCATATATGCAAGCATAAATGAATTCCTTTGGCATTAGTGCCTTGAGGTTCTTTGATTGAAGTGTGTATAAAGGAATAAAGAGGGTCCTCATTTAAATGCAGTTAAAGACTTGGTGTTTTTTTCCTCTTTGTTCACTAGAAAAGATTTATAGTATGGTAAATGGTGTTGTACAGTAAATTCCAAACTGGCTCTCAGGCATTGTGTCTACATGATGCCCACTTTTGCAAATGAACTGTAAATTTTGTTTTCAAACAGTTGCATGCGTGGCTGGTCAAATTGATCCACCTGCCTTAATGGATCATTGTGTAACAGGGTGGAAAAAATAGGAAACTTGATTGAGGCCCCATTTTGATCAGAGACTGAAATCAAATGATGTGGGTGCTAAGGTCATTACGATCCTCTCTAGTGACTCCGTCCTGTGTAACTTCATCTCAGAGTACAGCAGGGAGCTCTGCTAACCTCACCTCAATCATGTTTGTGGCAAACATAATTATTTTTCATGGTATCAACATTTGATGTGTTTTAAGAGAAGGTTCAGTTTTCCCCAAAGGAATGTTAGAAATGCAATCCTTTTATCTTGACAATTCTGATAATTCTCCATATAACTTTTGAATAGGGAAGAATATATGTGGTTTTCTTAAGAGTGAGGAAAAAATGAGAGTTCTCAACAAATAAGATTTTTTTGTGTGGAAAAATGCACTTAAATTTCATAGTTATTAATCTCTGTCCACTTCTAGCTCTTTCTCAGCCTCTCAGTACCCTCTTCCATGTATCTACTGGCTCCCCACCCAATCCCAGAACTTTTACACAATCCCTGGGAAAACACAAGGGTCCTACCCCTGCTAGCAAGAGGAGTTTGGAAAACATCTTCTGCTGTCAGTGATGTTCCTTAACAGTTGTTTCATACCATTCTTCAGGGGCAAACAGATGAGCCGATACAGGGAGCCAAACAGTTACAAGAGTGACTAGCCAAACTGATCCACCTGCCTTAATGGATCGTTATATAACATAGTTAAAAACAACAATAATAAAACACTCCATTTTGCCTTTAAGCTCTAGAACTTAGAGCAGCCAGATCTCTCCTGTTCAGTGACGATGACCATGTGGCAGCCTCCTGAACCAATCCTCATCTTGGGAGGGACTTGGAATTTAGGTGAGGGTCTGGATGTTTGGAGAGGGAATCTGCCTGTTTGGTCTTCTTCTGCTGAAATCTTTATCTTGCTCTTTTAGCTCTTTTCTTTTAGTTCCAGTATAGTTAACATCCAGTGTTCTATTAGTTTCAGGTATACAATGTACCGACTCAACACTTCCATACATCACCCAGTGCTCCTCATGATAAGTATAGTCCTTTATTTCCTTTCTTGTTTTTGTCTCTCCTTGACATCTCCCTGCACAGGCCCCAAACATGCAAATTAGTGTATCCTTCCTCCCTATTCCCTCCATTCCCTGAATTTCTTATGAAGAGGAGGGACCCAGCCTTATCCTCTGCCATACTCCCTCATTCCTAATGGTCAGATGGCTTGGAGCGGTACATCTTTTTGCCACCACCCTGCCTTCTTATCCATCTGATTTTTGTGTTTAAAGATTCATTAGTCCCTGAGGCTTCTTCAGCTCAGTCCCCTTGAGAAAGATGTGTGCCCAGAATTATAGCAGAGCTCTGTTATCTTCCTGCAAGGCCCGTGCCTCAGCCACGATAGCTCCTTCTGCTCCTCCTGCTGCTTTTTCAACAGCCTGTTGTCTTGCCATTTTTTCCCCTCATGTTGGGCAGTCAGTGCTGCACAGGGATCCAGTTAACTTTCTCTTCGGAGGTCTTTCTGGTATTTGTCCCAGTTGTTTGGATTCTGGTGAAGGGTATACCTTCTCTGCCATCTATGTGTGGGTAAATGACTATATCAAAAGTGGTTCAAATAATGCAAAAATGCACATTTATAAAATAAAGCCAATATAAACATGAATTGTGCCATTGACTTTTCTTAATAGGAACAAAACATTCTGGCGATAGGGAATAGAAACAGGCATTTAGTTTTTGATGACTCATTACTTAGTAGGAAATATTCCACTTTAATATTTGTAAACAAGGTAAAACTGCAATTTATTAATTTATTGATACGTTTGGTCAGCATATATTATTTGAGCATCTTATATGAGTCGCATTTTGCACTAAATAATGAAGATATAAAGATGAATAAAACATCTACCCACAGGGATGTAACAGTGCAAGGGAAGAGACAGATATGAAGGCAGGTCGTTTGAAAACAATGTGATATGTCCACCGATAGGATATACACAGAGGATTAGGGAGTATGAATAAGGAATAATGGAATGAGTGAATGAGTCTATCCACCTATTTCCTTTAATGTAATAGAAAGCAAGTAACTCAATTGCAACTTTATACTTACTTTATGCTTACTAGATGTGACAGCTTGAAAATACATGTGAAGTTTTTTGTCCCCCCCACCCCTGCCAATATTCCTCCCATGAAGAGCTGGGGTTTATGCTTGTCCTCTTGAAACTGGACAGGATTTTTCATTATTTTGCCCAATAGAATATGGAGGAGTGTTGCTATATGACTTCTAAAGGGAAGACATAGAAGGTGATGCAGATCCTTGCTAGAATACTCAGGCTGGAGCCCTGGGTGTTATCTGTGAGGAGGCCCAAGCTAGCTCATGAAAGAGATTTCATGGAGAAGCCCTGGGACTACATGAGGAAAGAGAGAGGGATGCCTGGCCACCAACTCCCCATCCCCCAGATGCTCCAACCCCTCTGCTGTTCCAGCTCCAGCCAATATTTGAAGGTGGCCACACGAGAGACCCCAAGCCAGGATTACCCGATGAAGACTTTTCCAGGCTCCTGACCCATAGAAACCATAAGTGATAATAAAATGTATGTTGTTTTCAGACATTAAATATTTGGAGATTTGCTGCACGTCAGTAGATAAGTAGAGCAGGTTTTTAAAACTTTGTACTGAGGTCCTGTTATAACAAAAGCTTAAAACATGTGGCATTAGCTTCAGGTCTGGGCAGCAGGCAGAGGAACCTTGAAGAAATTGTTAGCAGAAGCTCGATGGATGGACCTTGAGGAATCAGTTGTAGAAGTTTAAAGAAAAGTGAGGAAAACTGTATTGAAAGCTGGAGGAAAGCAGACCTTTGTTAGGTAGTGATGGGCAGTTTAGAAAAACTGTCATCTATAGTAATGTGGAAAAGAGAAAATGTACCAAACAAACTGATGGGTCTGGCTAAGAAAATTTGTAAGTAGAATGTTGAAAAAATGTTGAAGCATCTTTTGGATTTGTGTACTAAGACACAAATAGAGAGGAAAGCCAAAAATGCAGCTGTTCAGTTTTCAATAAAAATTTAGAGGAAATATTAAGACGCCAGGACTCTCTATGTTTGAAAATAAAACTCTTTCTGGGGGCGCCCTGGGTGGCTCAGTTGGTTGGGTGTCTGACTTCGGCTCAGGTCATGATCTCACCATCTGTGAGTTCAAGCCCTGCATCAGGTTCTCTGCGGACAGCTCGGAGCCTGGAGCCTGCTTCAGATTCTGTGTCTCCTTCTCTCTCTGTCCCTCCCCCCACTAGCACTCTGTCTCTCTCTTTCTCTCTCAAAAGTAAAATAAAAACATTAAAAAAAAAAAGAAAACTGTTTCTAGTCCAACCAGATGGCAAAAAACTCTCAAATTAAATAATAGTTTCAGGGCAAAGATCAAATCCATGATGGTACTGTAATATCCCTTGTTAAGACCTCAAAAAGATGTCAGGTGGTGCCTCACAGATACTTTCAAACAGACAAAACATCTTTTAAGATTTTAAGGGCATGTCTCACAACCCTGTTAAACAATAGAACTTTTAAGAATCTTAAGGGAATTTTCCTACAGCAACCTTACATGAAGCCCAAGGCAGAGGCTTACTTTAAAGACATTTGTATAGTTTCTGCTTATTGGAGTGAATTATACATTAATATACAAAAATCCCACAAAAAGTTTAAAGGAATTGTATCAGCTTGAACTAAAAAGGAAAAAGACAAAACAAAATTAAAAGAGGTCTTTTTTCCTTCAAACTAATGTAAGCAGGAAGGGGGCTGACAAAGCCTACTCAGTGGCAAAAAGGCTAGTGTTTATGGAAAAGTAAAAATGACTTACAGAGTAAAACCAAGAGCAAGGGACCAAGGCCAAGAACCACAGAGAATCATTCTCTGGAAGTAGGACTGGGCCTTAACAAAGAAACTGGCAACATGTGCCCCTGTGGACTTCAAGACTGCCATGAACCAGAGACCACTATGTGCCCCTCATTTTTCCCTTTATGAATGAGGGTGTCCATAATGGTGACCCTATGTTTGTCCCATCATTGTATGTTAGGCATGTGGGACAGACAACTATAACTCAATTCCATAAGTCTTCTGAGAGAGATCAACTACTCAAAGAATTGTACCCAAGGAATGTCATCCACCCTTGGGTTTGATTTAGATGATGAGATACTGAACCTCAAATCTGATACTTTAATGTAATGAGACCATAGGGGGCTTGGGAAGGGGTAAATATATTTTGCTTGTATCATTTGTGCCAGAAAGTAAGGTGCAGTGGTTTAAAAATATGTCTGCAAATACTCTGACACTCCTCCTGTCAAAAGGTTGATCTATGTTCCTTCTTCTTGAAACTGAATGGGTGTTTGAAACTGTTTTGACCAATAGGGTAGAGGGATGCTATGTTAATTTCCAAGGCTAAATGATAAATAGTAATGCAACTTCTGGGCTGTTTGCTGGAGCACTTACAATGGAACCCAGTGCTGGTAGTTAGGCAGTCTGACTATCCTAAGGCTGTGAAAGAACCTAATTTGTCCATCTATAGAGAGGATATAAAGGAGTCCAGAAGCAATGTCTGTATCTCTGTCTCTCTATGTATCTTCTATCTTTCTATCACCTATCTATCTTATTATCTACCTATCATCCAACCTATCATCATCTACATATATAGAGAGATGACTAGCTGATCCCCCATTAATCTAATCCTTCCACTCTTCCTGCTCCAGCCACCTTCTGACTGGATGAGAAGCCCCAAGCAGAACTTTCCAAATTTCTGACTCATAAGAGCTAAGTTTTGGGGTGTTTTGTTATATGGTCATAGGTAACCAGCAAACTGGCCACGTGTACTTGAACAGCATATAATTTCTTACATTTCCAAATGGGAAAACAGACATTAATTTATTCACTCATTTATTCTTAGCTTTATATTGAAAATCTCGCAAGGTGGATGATTGGATCAAGGAATAGCCCCATATTAAGGTGAGAAAACTGAGCCCTAGAGAGATTAAGCAACTTACCTAAAGTCATAGGGCAAGTCAGGTCACAGTTGATTTGAAACATTCCAAAAGCTATTCATTAAAGTTTCATTCACTCAACAAATATTTTATTATGTGCCAACCATGTGTTAGGCACTGAGCTAGGCAATGGGGCTATAATGGTGAACAAGACTGATAGTTCCTGCTCTAATGGAGCTTACATTCTAATGAAAAACAAGAGTAAACAAGAAGCAATTATACATTTTGACAAATGCAGAGAAGAAATGTAAGAGAATGCTATGATAGATGACAATAGGGAATGCTTACTTTAGGGAAGGTGTTCAGGAAATTTCTTTCTAAGGAAGAGAGATTTGGGTTAGAACCTGAAGTTTGAGAGGTAGTCAGTTATGTGAGGAGGGAACATTTAGCATTTTTTTGAGAGGATATGTGAAGAAGATGTAGCTTCACCTTGTAGGGTCTCAGATATATCGGACTGGCAGTAAAAAAAGCTTTGAGTGGGTACTCTGAGAGTGAGTGTCTCTTTAAATTTGGCATCTCTCTTGCCTCACCCTAGTCTTGGCCCTGTGCGTGGACTTACACATTATAGGTTTGCAATGCATTACTGCTTATCAAGCTGAAGACTCATTTTATGAAGTAAAAGAATCAACATAAACACAGCCACACATAGCTAGGAAAAAGTCAAAGGACTGATAAAAATTATGGTGTTTTAAAATATTATGACTAATGGAAACTTTATGATGAGTAGCAGGAGCCGTGACTCTTATATTCAAGGACAGGCCTTGGGGTCTGTAGGTACAGACTGGGGTCACACAGTGGGCTGAGCCATCTCATGAATCTTGTAATATTGTAGTACCTGTTGGGCGATGAACTAATCAGCTCCAAGAGGGCAAAAGGCAGTGATACCTTCTGAGAGGAAGAGAGTGAGGAAAAAAAAAGTCAGCATTCAGTCAGTGATCTCAGCGAGGAGCTGTGAGTGCTCCTCCAGCAGGAGACTTTTGGAAAAAGTCAATATTCACAAATGCATCTTCTGTAACATAAATATTTATTTTGGTCAAATTCTTAGAAACTCTCTCTCTCAGTTATTGGAAGAGCATGTGTTACTGTACTTGGACGCAGAACGTATCGTGGCCAAGTTGAAAACCGGGAATCCGGGGCGCCTGGGTGGCGCAGTCGGTTAAGCATCCGACTTCAGCCAGGTCACGATCTCGCGGTCTGAGTTCGAGCCCCGCGTCGGGCTCTGGGCTGATGGCTCAGAGCCTGGAGCCTGTTTCCGATTCTGTGTCTCCCTCTCTCTCTGCCCCTCCCCCGTTCATGCTCTGTCTCTCTCTGTCCCAAAAATAAATAAACGTTGAAAAAAAAATTAAAAAAAAAAAAAGAAAAGAAAAAAAAAAGAAAACCGGGAATCCTCCTTCTTTGGTGGGATCATTTCCCTGTTGCAGGTTCTAAATCGTTCCTGGGACATTGAGGACATGAGCTCGGGTGAAGCCATGTGCCTTGCAGACATGTGGTGGGAGGAGGGATAGTGGTAAACAACAGACCTGAGGCCAATTCTGACTTTTGAGAAGAGAGCTAACGTGTGTCCCTTCACTTCAGGTTTTATCTGCCAAGTACCCTTTTGGTAGAAGCAGTTTTGCTTATCTTACCACTGTTCATTTCTCTCTTGCTTTCTGTGAGGGGATATTTTTCTAGAGGAAAACGTCATTTCTAATTTTCTGTATTTATTACTCCTGGTTTATTAATGTCTTTTTACTCTATTATGCTTAGAACTTCTCTCATTTCACACACTTCCTATTACACGCATCACTACAGCCTCATCAGGGCCATGACTCAGAGGAGAGTGAAGAAAGCATGGATTCGACTCATCTGTAAATCTTGGGTTTATTGAGTAACTACTTTAGTCAGGCATTGTCTCCTGGATGCTGGGGATCTATTGTTTAGGGAGGCCCTGGAAGAACTCACAGTCTAGTATAGTTACCATTTATGTAAGTGTGTACAGTAAAAGGGTAATAATAAAGCACAAATTTATAAATATCAAAAAAGGATAGAGTGTGTTTTGGGGGTGGGCTGCTCAGAAGTGGGGTGATGTTGAGCATTCTTTTGAAGGATAATTTGGAGTTTTCCGAGTGGAATAGTAGAACTTTCCAGATAAGGAGATTTATTTGCTCATTAATTGGTTCACATGTTCATCCATCCATCCATTCATTCCTCAAACACCTATAACGTGTATTTCTATTACCTAGAGATATTCTAGGTAATAGTGACACAAAGTGAGTAAGAATGGTCTCTGCTCGCAATAGGTATGGAAACAGATGACTGAGATGTGTTTAAGTGCCATGAAAGTACTCTATATGTGACTTTTGGGGGAGGCCTCAGGAAAACATCATAAAGGTGGTGATGTTAATAGAATATTAATAGACATGTGACCGTTTATCCAGCTGATAGGAAAGAGGATGAAGGGAAGGAGAATATTCCCGGCAGGGCAAGCACAAAGGCAGAGAGCCTTGAAGTAGCTTCGCATATTTTGCAGAACTGCAAGGTATTCGGCCTGATTGGAGCCTCAGTTACTTACTGTGTGGCACAGAGATGGAAAAGTCTGAAGAGGCAGTGGACGGGGGCATTTCTGGGGGACCACACACTAGCAGGAAGCTGAGATGTGCAGAGGTCATTTGGAGACCACAAGTGATTTGGCTAATCTGAAGGAAGAGAAGGAAAAGAAAGTAGATAGGAGGGAGCGGCCATGCCAAGAAGGGCCTGGAGTTCTGGTTTAAAACAAATAGAGGCTTTTCTTTCAGGGATGGGGAGACATGGATGGGTTTAAAAAAGCAATTGTCCAAAAATTTTATTTGTAAAAATTTACGTATTGTAAAATGTGCTCTTCTCAGTGTAGAGTTTTGACAAGTGCTCAGAGTCATGGACCAACCATTACAGACAAACGTAGACTAGCTTCATCACCCCAATAGAGTCCCCCAGGCTGCCCCTTTGGGGTCCACTTTCCCATCCCAGGCAACCACTGATCGGTTTTCTGTTCCTCTATGCTTACCTTTTCCAGAACATCATATAAATGGAATCATAGAATATATAACCTTCTGAGTCTGGCTTCTTTCACTTAGTAACATATAGGCACTTGAGATTCCTCTGTATTTTTTTTTTTCACCATGGCTTGATAGCTCATTTCTTTTTAGTGCTGAATAATATTCCATTGTCTGGATGTACTGCAATGTATTTATCCATTCACCTACTGAAGGACATTTTTTTGTTTTTTTCCCAAGTTTTGGAAATTATGAATAAAGCTCGATAAACATGAGGTTCACATCTTTTCATTCCAGGTTGTGTTTTAGAAAGACTGCTCTAGCAACAATGTACCAAAGGGAAAAGAAAAAAATCAGGTGAATGTTTCTCAATTAGTTTATCTCTTATGTTCTAGGATGTGTTGCACACAATCAATAGGTACATGGAAAAAGAATTTTTTTTAATGTTTATTTATTTTTGAGAGACGGGGGAGAGAGGGAGAGAGGCATAGACAGAGGGAGACACAGAGTCTGGAGCAGGCTCCAGGCTCTGAGCTGTCAGCACAGAACCTGACGTGGGGCTCGAACTCACACGCCAAGAGATCATGACCTGAGCTGAAGTTGGACATTTAACTGACTGAGCCACCCAAAAAAGCATTTTTTTTTTAATATTTTTTTTAACGTTTATTTATTTTTGAGACAGAGAGAGACAGAGCATGAACGGGGGAGGGGCAGAGAGAGAGGGAGACACAGAATCAGAAGCAGGCTCCAGGCTCTGAGCCATCAGCCCAGAGGCCGATGCGGGGCTCGAACTCAAGGACCGCGAGATCGTGACCTGAGACGAAGTCGGACGCTCAACTGACTGAGCCACCGAGGCGCCCCCAAAAAAGCATTTTTAACACAGGATTGCTAGCATACATGAAACAATAGTTCAACTCATTTGACCAATCTGAGTAACAAAGTATTTAAAAAATATACCAATCAGCCTATCAGATGTTTGACTCAGTGATTTGGCCATGTAGACACAACTGGCTTCTTATTTTGACTTAACATTTATCTCCTTGTTTATCATTTAGTGGATGTAAGAAATTTTTTAAAAAAGAATATTTCCTCTTTTATGTTTCATAATCGTGTATCTGAGTGGAATGATTAGTAGTATGCATTGCTTATACTCAGAGTGGTGTCATGATACTAGGAGAGGATGGATTTACATTGATTAATGGATTTAAAAAAAAATCTTGTTTTAAGAAAATCTAGGTGTTGGCTTATGAAAGGTCAAATCCCGGAGACTAGCAGTCTTTAGATAACAAAGATAATACATAAGAAAATGGACCTTTGCCTTTTGCCCGTTTTATTTTTATAAAAAAAAAAAAAATATATATATATATATATATATATTTGTTTGTTTAGAGAGCCACGAGATCAAGATCCTAGCCGAAACCAGAGTCAGAAGCTCAACCAAATGAGCCACCCAGGCGCCTCTCCTTTTGTCCATGTTAAAGCCTCATTCTCAGAGAGTAAATAAAATCTATGGTTTTTTTTTTTTTTAATTTAAATTCAAGTTAGTTAACATATAGTGTAGTCTTGGCTTCAGGAGTAGAACCCAGTGATTCATCTCTTACATATGACACTCTGTGTTCATCCCAAAAAAAGTGCCCTCCTTAGTGCCCATCACCCATTTAACCGATCCCCTCACCAAATCTGTGTGTTTCTTGAATTTCATTTAATTCGATTTAGAAACTATCAAATGGAAGGTAAAATGAGAGGATAGGAGTTTAAGCTATGGAATCTGACCATTCAGATTCAAATCGTAGTTTCACCAACTGTAACACTGGGAAAGGTACTTAAATGATATGATCTCATTCCTCCTTTCCAAAGTGGGAAGGATAAATAATAGTACTTATATCCAGGGTCCTTGTGAAAACTAATTGAAATGATACCTTAAAATGCTTAACCAAGACTGATTACATACTATGTGATCAATAAATATGAGCTGCTGCAAACATGAACAAAATCAAGAGCCTACTTTGAGGCACTGTGCAGGATATAATGATGAAGTAATACATGGCTCCTTCGTCAGAGAGTTTGCAATCTATATATTTAGAGTGGCAGATATGTAAAGAGCTACCACCTAAAACTCAACCAGAATGAAACAGAAGTATTGTTTTTACAAGGTAAGATGAAGTCAGACTGATTATGGACCCCTGGGTGGAATAGAGGATGCCTCAGCCAAGGGTAGTATTTGATCTGGACCTTGGCAGAGGACAAGGAGCACCATAGATTGAGAAGCAGAGGAGCATGAACCAGATATGGGTCCAGAAAAGTTTGGATAAGGATTCTCTCGACCTTAAGAGTAGAAAGGCTAGGGGGTGATGGAGAAAGACAGGATGGGAAAAACAAGTAGAAAGAAGATTATAAAGGGCCCAGAATGTCAAGGCTGGACTTGGTTCTACTTATTCACAATATTTTATAACTTTTCGTACTGGTACTCTGAAAAGCCAGCCTAGAAGAGAAGTCATGCAAAGTTTTATTTCCCTTCCTTTGGAAAAAAAAAAAACAAACCACTCTTGTAAATCATTAATGGCCCATTTTAAGAAGGAGATTACAGCCCCGAGAGTTACTATTTTTCTATTCAGCAGAGAAATAAAAAGAAGCATATTGAATTATGTGAAAATATGAATTGGTCTCTGTGCTCCTGTACCTATCTGGGACAGATTTATAAATACTGAGATGATATTAATGACCAATGTTCAACTCGTTTAATGAACTTTTAATGGGAAGGATCCTGAAATAAAATGTTTCAGGGAAAAAAAAACAGTTGTAGTCTGGAAATCTGAAGGTTCCTATGGTAGTCTTCTGTGTTCACTTATGTTTAAGTAGTATTTAAAGATTTTTAGTTTTTATTTTTATTTATTTATTTATTTATTTATTTATTTATTTATTTATTTATTTTTGCTTACTCTGCCAACTCTTAGACCATTTGAGGGATTGAGAATTTACTTTCTCATTTATTAGTTCCTAAATACATTTTAAAGGTAATACTGAGATCTTAAGTCATTTGATCACCTTTCATTGTGTAATTCATTGAGGTAGAATATTCAGACAATTAATTTCCAAGAAAGTTTTAGTCAATTCCAATATGACACAGGATGGCTTTCCCCCAAAGTTTAATGCAATGTTTCCTAGCATAATATTGGGGAGTAATGTTGGGAAGAGATGAGAAGAAATTGTTTTGAATTCTAGATTAGGCAAGCAATACTCTAACAGTCTATAATTGAAGAAAAACATTGCCCAAAGAATTAAACATGAAGACCGACTCTTTTAGAGTTTCAAGCGGTATTCAGTTATCCTAGAGGCATTTCATGTATCTCCCCTGGGAATTAATCCACTTGTCTATGGCATCTTCAAGTTGTTATTGAAAAGAAAACTAGAAATAAAACCTCCTTCCCTCACAAGCTTTCTTGTACATTTTGGGAGCACTCACAATTTCATCTTTGGCATTGACTGACTCCTTCTTCCATCTGAGAATCAGTGATGGCTTTCAGAGTTCTCTACTGTCGCATTTCCCAGGCCTCCCCTCCAAAGAGATTTTCCTGTTTCATCAAAACGGACCTAGTTAGTGTCCCATTTCTTTAGCGCTCTAGTAAATGACTGGCGGCTCTGTCAGTCATTTAATTTTAGCGTTTGCTGTTCATTAATTTGTTCATCTGGTTTTTATTGATTGCTATGGATGTATTTATCATCATCTATTGGATAAACACATTTTCACTTACTTGAAAGAAAGTGTGAAAATAATATAGACTTTAGAGTCCAATGCTCTGTGTTCAAATTCCAAGTCTACCCTTAACCTGCCAAGTGTCTCATACAACTTTTCTTTTAAAAAAAATTTTTTTTAATGTTTATTTATTTTTGAGACAGACAGAGCCTGAGTGGGGGGAAGGGCAAAGAGAGAGGGGAGACACAGAATCTGAAGAGGCTCCAGGCTCTGAGCTGTCAGCACAGAGCCTGATGTGGGGCTTGAACTCACGAACTGCGAGATCATGACCTGAGCCGAAGTTGGACGCTCAACCGACTGAGCCACCCAGGTGCCCCTCATATAACTTTTCTGAACCTCAATCCTCTCCTTTGTAGAATGGTGTGAGAATAATTGCCACTGCACAGGGTTACTGTGAATACCATGAAGGGGGAGCTGCAAAACTGTAAAGTGCTATTTGAATGCTATTATTCTTTTCAATGAATAACTCTTGCTGAGGAAACACTTGATCACCACAGGAAACTCCTTTTATGGTGCAAGTTTCAGGCAGGTAGGCATTTAGGCAGATGTAGGATATTGTTTGGGATGTGTGGCAGGTTGTGTGTTCTAAAGATGGCTGCAGTAACGTGTCCTGTCTCACATGCTCTTCCTGATGCTCCTCCCACTGAGAGGTGGGATCTATGTTTTTTCCCCTTGGACCTGCTTCAACCAGGAGAGTGTGGCAAGAGTGACACTATATGACTTCTGAAACAAGATCATGCAATGCTATGCACTGCTGGCTTGCCTTCTTGGGGAGCTCACACTTGGAGCTCAGCCCCAGTGCTGGGAGGAAGCCCCTCTTGGGGTGCATATTAGGGGTGCCTGTGGAAAACCCAGCTGAGGTCCCAGCTGACAGTCTGTATCAACCATCAGTGAGTGAGGATGCTTCCAAATGAGATTATCCTCCAGCCTCTAGGTCTCCTCAAGAGGCAGAAATATGCCATCAATTCTGTGCCCTGTCCAAATTCCTAATCTACCAGAATCCATGGGCATAGTAAAATAATTGTTTCATGCAATCATGTTTTAGGGTAGGTTGCTACATAGCGATCTCCAACCAGCACAAGATGGGAGGATTTATCTACTCTAAACCTATTCTTAGCATTTTAATAAGGTCACAAGGAAAACTGGCACTGTGTTACTATATTGATAGCTTTACATTGGGATGGAAAGCTGTGGTTATTGCTTACTGACACTCCAGAGTAGAACAGAGATCTAAAAATGTTGGAGTTCCTGCTTTTTCTCAAGTAGGATCAGTCATAATCACCCCCAGCAGCATCTCCCTAGCTTTTGAATAGAGGGGCCGGCTGTATTTCTGTTTGCTTCTACTTTTCCAAGAATGAGAAATGAGCCTCTTCATCCTCCTGAATGTCTTCAGAGTGGAATCCCATGGGAATTGTTTTTGGTGCTACTCTCCCTGGCACCCCATCTTTCAGAACGTGGGGCAGGCAGGAAGCAGATGCTCTGTGGATATTGGGGAAGAGAAGAGAGGAAGTGTTTTCCCTCTTTGCTTTGTAAGATACTTTGGACAATTGACTTTTCCTGACCCCAGATGTTTCAGCTCTATCTCCTCATCTGTTCAAGAAGATAGTAAGCTCTCTTTCTCTTTAAACCTCTGGGTCATTGCACAAATGATTTATTCTACCAAGAATGTCTCCCTTCACTCCCTAGCCTTCAAAGTCTAGCAGGAATTCTACCCTCTTCATGAAAGCTTCATGCATTAGATGCAGCACTTAAAACTTCTTAGCACTTTGTTGGCACTTCTCTAATTAGATTTCTTAACACCGCCAGTGCCTGTTTCCCTGACTAGGTTTAGATGCCATTCTTGGCAGGGTCACCATCTTGTTCTCCTTCATGACCCCAACTGTGGTTTCTCAGGAAATACTTGTTGAATCCCACAAGGCAGCCTGAGGTAGTGCCAAATTGTGCAATCGGAGTTGAGACATTTGGCTCCCGGTCTCAGGTCTGAGTCAGGTCTGCCAATAAGCACATCCTGAAAATGGTGTTGTGACCCTAGAAGATTCTTCACTTTTCTGGGCCTCAGTTTCCTCCTCTAGAAAATGAAAAGTAGAGTAGGTCAATGATTCTCAATTGGGTGTGATTTTTCAATACCACCGGTGCCCAGAGGGTCTGGCACATCCTCGGTTGTACATCCGGATGGATATACGACTGATGAGATGCCTTCCGGTTCCAGAAATATGTGTGGGTTGTTGGATATTGCCTTGGCCTGTGGAGTTAGATGGAAGGAAGTGAGCGTATTGGAATTATATGTTAGTGCTTCAGAGACACAGCAAAAGAGAGAGTTGAGGTAACTCTGAATAATAGCTGCTAACGTTTGTTAAGCCAGGCACTGTGCTGAGGGCCTGGAATGTATTCTTATTTAATTCTCACAATACCCTTATGAGGCAGGTACTATAATTACCCTCATTTTACAGATGAAGACACTGAGGCTTGGAGAGGTTAAATAAAGGACCAAGTCACTGAACCAGGTTACTAAGTGCTGGGGCTGGAATCAAACCCAGGCTCTTTGAATCCAGAACCTGGATTCACAAACACCCATTGGCTGCCTTTCTCTTAGTTTTTGCTTTTGTTGGGGGAGGTGTCATGTTGTAGGGAGCTAGTCGTATGGTTATTACAAAGTATTGACTTTACTGGTCTTTTGTAATTCCTATTACTGGTGCCTAGCAAGTGATAAGGGCACTCATAAACATAATAATTTCTATGAAGACAGGTCATGGGGATATGATTGGGCCATTTTATTCTTGAATATTGCAGCATACCTCTCCAGATTCATGCCACCTCAAACAGTGGCATCATTTCATTGTATCATATATATTGGAATGGATTTTGTTATGTGAAAGGAATTTACTTTCTGAGGGAAATACCTGGAGTCAAAGGAAGATCCGGTGTTACAAGATCACCAATGACCAGGAAATGTAACAAATCTTGTGGAGGCTCACCCAGAATTCTCATTAGAGGTGGGGGAAATGATATTCTGCAGTTGCATAGATATAACAATGATATCTTACTTCCATTTGCAAAATGTTTCACCCCACAGAGCGATTAAGCAATTAGCATTTACAGCACCCCAGACACTGTTCATGTTTCTATATGTGAACAACTCTCAGATCTACCCTTTTACCCCCAATTTCCCTATCACTGCATCATTTCCAGCTGTATCTCTCTAATGCCTCTGCCTGGCTGAATGGCTTTTGGCGCCTGCTGAGCATGACGGATTTCCCCTTCAGGCTTTTTTAGCACCCAATTTCCTAGTCTTTGTTGGCAGAACTCCTGTGATCCGCACTTGTGCTTGGGATCATAGGAGAGGAAGACAAGGCAAGGCAATTGGAAAGGATGTTAGTAGGGTGAGCACGGGGGCATAGGGCGTCAGTCAAGGCCTCTGGCCTCCCACAGAACTGCCTGCCTGCTACTGGGAGCCCTGGCACATGATGTCAGGGTGAGGACATTGTAGTCTCGGCCAAGAGAGGGCTGAAAGACTTGGGCAAGCAAGTCACCCACATCTCAGTACTTCAGTCTATGAGAGTGGCCTATCCAGTGGCCGATGTTCCTTCATTATATTCTTGTGGGTGACAAGGTGCCTCATTGAGTAGATTCTCGGCCTTCTTTGCAGGAGGTGTAGCTCCACGCATCTAGTCTGGAGATCTGAGCAGAGTTGACCTATGGGAAGGCTACTTAAAAGTGGGAGGTAACTGAATGGGAGGAGTTCCCCTCCCCCCTTTTTTTTGCCTTTCTTCCTTTCTTTCCCAGCTGCCCTGGCTGGCATGCAAATGTAGGAATTTCAATAGCCAACTGGCCTTTTTGATTAGGTCAAGATCAACTGATTTGGGACTTTAATTACATCTGCAAAACCTCTTCGCCTTTGTCATAAAACGCAACCTAATTGCAACAATGAGATCCATCATATTCAAGGTACTGCCCTCACTACAGAGATAGGGTTAATATGGGCGTAACACCAGGGGCAGGAATCTTGAGGATCATCTTAGAGTAAGAGAGTGGACCAAAATATGCAGAGAGTCTGATTCTTTTTTTAAAATTTTATTTTATTTTTTATTTTGAGAAAGAGAGAGAGAGAGAGAGAGAGAGAGAGAGAGAGAGAGAGAGAGACCCTTAGGCAGGTTCCATGCTCAATGTGGAGCTGGACGCAGGGCTCGAACCCATGACCCTGAATCATGATCTGAGCTGAAATCAAGAGTTGGACACTCAACTGAGTGAGCCACCCAGATGCCCCAGAGAGTCTGATTCTCAATGACCAGAGAGCCTGCTCACCACCTGTGAGCTGTACTTCTGTAAGATGAACTTCTTTTAGATGAGGGACATATCCTTGGTTTATTGAAGCCATTGTATTCAGTCCTTTTATTAGCACCTGAAAACAATTCCTGACTGATTCAGTGGTGGACTAGGATTAGATATTCCTAAAATTTAGCCTTTTCCATTCTCTAAGGACATTGTGTCTTTGATATGTACACATTGGCTGATGCCATGCCATCCACAGCTCTGCTTAGCCCAGGCCTAAACCCCTTCACTTTATAATTCTCCAGTAGCAATTTTCTGTTTGTTGGAGAGAAGAAGGCATGGAATTTGAAATCAGAAGACCTAATTTCGGGTTAAGCTCCATTATTTATTGGCTTTGAAACCTTGAGAAATTACTTCATATGGCTGACCTTGAATGTCTTAATTTTAAAATGAGGATAAAAATCATGCCTGCCTTGCCCACTATATAGGGCTGAGGTGAGGAACAAACAAAAAAAACATGTGAAGGTACTTCTTACACTATAAGTCTATGAGCAAATGTTAATGACATGTTATTTCATTCATTCATTCATCTGTTTCTTCCATGAACATTTACTCTGCACCAACTATTTGTCAAGCATTGAACTAGTGCTGGGGACGTTAAAACTTGTAAGAGAGCACTCCTATCCACACAGGACTCATAGTTTTGTGGGGGAGATAGACACACAAATACTAGAGTATGAGATGTGCTATGATAGAGGAATGTATGAGTTGGAAAGCCTTTAACCCAGAGCTAAGGGGTCAGAAAAATCTTTCTAGAGGCTGTGGCAAACAGCAGATAATTAGGTGAATAAATATTGATAACAATTACCACCATGTAGAGTATTTGCACATGTCAGGAACAATTGTGTGTTGTATATATAAGTAACCCTATGACAAAGTATTGTTCTTATAGTCACCATTTTGCAGATAAGGAAACTGAGGCACAGGGTATTTAAATGATTTCCCCAAAGTAACACAGCTAATACGTGGTGGGGCGGTTCCAAATCCAGGCTTTCTCACTCCAGAGCCTGATCTTATAATTGTTGTGTGCTTGACAAGGTGGGGTGGGCAGTCTAGACAGATGTGACAGAGAGCCTGTTACCCTTCAGAATTGCACATAGTTCACCAGAGATTGAGAAAAGCACCAAAGAGTGAAGCTTGGGTGGGGGCAATGGAGGTAAGATTACAGGCACGGAGAGCTAGGGCAGGACAGATACAGACATCTTTGGCATTTAACAAAAAGCTTTTATATTGTTTATATAAGAAAGCCACTAAGAGTTTTAGCCAGGGTTGCTTTTTATGAAGACCACCATTGGCACAAATGGATAATGGGTTGGAGGGGGACAACACTAGACAGAGGGAGAGTAGTAAGGAGATGCTGGCATCTAGGTTTAGGGTAATAGCAGTGTGACTGGACACAAAGGCATGCATATATGACATGTTGAAAAGTTAAGCAGGATAGATTGGATGATGACTGATAGAAAAGGAGGAATTGAGAGTGATTTCTAGTATCTGGTTTAACAATGGAAGGTAGAGCCCTTTACAGAGATAGGTAATACAGGAGCAAGTTTGGAGGAAAGATGAAGAGATGTTACAAGGAGTGTGAAGTGCTTTTCATGCAAATAGGCAGTGGAATGTACAGTCCTGAATCTCTGAGGAGAGATGTGGGGTGGAGTGGTAGACTTGGGAATGAATCATATATACATTATAATAGAAGTCATGGGGATGGGTGAAATTAGCAAGGAAAACTATGTGGTGTGGGAAGAGATAAGGACTTAGGGCAGGATTACGAGCTGGAGGAGGGTGAGGTGTGCAGAGAGGGGAAAATCAGCAGAGAGTGGAGTTAGAGATGCAAAGGCAAAAAGTGAATGGTTTCATTCAGAAAGGAAGGTTGACATACGTTACATGGACGAGAAAGGACAAATGAGTGGAGGACTGACAGGTGTCTACTAGATTTGGCCCCAAAAAGATGAGAGCAACTTACAATAGTCAAGACATGGGAGCAACCTAAGTGTCCATCAGTGGATGAAGGGAGAAAGAAAATATGGTGTATACAAACAATGGAATATTATTCACCTATAAAAAAAGAAGGAAATATTGCCATTTGTGACAGCGAGGATGAACCTTGAGGACATTATGCTAAGTGAAAAATCAGACAGAAAAACACAAATACTGTATGATCTCATTTATATGTGGAAATTAAAAAACAGGAGAAAACAAAATGGCAAAACCATGCTCAGAGATACAGAGAACAGATTGGTAGCTGCTAGAGGTGGGGAGGTGGAAGGGTAAAATGGGTGAAGAAAGTGAAAAGGTATAAATTTCCAGGTATAAAATAAATAAGTCATGGGGATGTAATGAACTGCATGGTGACTACAGTTAATAACACTGTGTTGCATATTTGAAAGTCACTACGAGAATAGATCTTAGAAGTTGTCATCACAAGACAAAAATTTGTAACTATGTATGGGAACAAATGTTAACTAGACTTATTGTGGTGATCATTTTGCAATATATACATGTATTGAATCATTATGCTGGACACCTGAAACCAATATAATGTTATATGTCAATTATATCTTGAAAAAAAAAAGATGACAGCAATTTCAGTGGCTGCTTTGGGTGGAAGTCAGGTTGCAGAGGATTGAGAAATTAGAGGGAGGTGAGAAGGTAAAGGTAGTACGCAAAAAGCAAAACGGAAAGATGAACTTTTCTAGAACCTTGATTGTGATAGGAAGAGAAAGACCATAGGACAGGTAGAGGGGTTGTGAGATCCTAAGAGATTTTTTTTCTTTCCCTTTTTCCTGTAAACTGAGGACATTGAGCAACTTTTTCATGTTAGGGAAAGTAGTCACTAGAAAGGGACAGATTAAAATAAAGAAGAAAGAATGGAGTGAGGTTTCTTGGAGAGGCTGAGGGAGTGGGGTTCAAAGGTTGGATGAGAGGTTCAGTCTTGATAGGAGGATGTAAGTACAATGAGGAAGAACCAGGATATCGTCTTTCTTTTCTCTGCTTTGAAAGGTGTTCCAGAAGAAGCCATGTCTTCTCTGCTTGGAGCCACAGATCCCACTGAATGACTCTGGCTGCTGGCTTTGGTGACAATAGCTTCTCCCTTTCCCCGTCTACTTTTTGATGTTAATTTCTGGGCTCACTGTTCCCTATGTACCTTTCATTTCCTATAAAGCCTTTGAAGCTAGTTCCTATATTAAATTCCCAACATTGAACTACCTGGTGTGGGCTGGTTTCCTAGGTGGACTCTGACTGAGACGTGTATTTATTACAGAAATTTGGCCAGAGGAGAATTTTGTAGAAAGCACAGCAAAGAATATAAAGTCATCACTAATTCCAGTATCCAATGATAACTGTAGTTAACATTTTGGTGTATATCCTTCTAGTATTCATATGCATATATGCATTTTTTTCCTTCACAACTTTGGAGTCATACCGTACTCTTTGCTTTGTAATCTTTTTTTTTTTTCATTTAATCTATTACACTTGATCTTAGCCAAAAGGCTAAGAAGTAATATCTCATTTAATCTATTGAAGACATTTGTCTAAACCATTGGGTATTCTTGTAGAACATAATCTTTAAATAGTTATTTGTATCACTTCAAGTGGGTGTACTAGAACTTATTTAACCAGTCTGCCAATGTTGTTTATTTAGATTGTTTCCAGTATTTTGCTATTGTAATAATTCTCTATGCCAAGTTTTGGAATGTATTTTTTCTTTTTTCTTTAGGATAGATTAAAAATGTAACTACTATGAGAGCCAGGTTTTTGTTTGGTTCATCCACTGATGAATTCTCAGTGCCCAGAGCAGGGCATTCTGGGTGAGGTTGAAGTGGAATGACTGTGTTAAGGGACATGCAGAGCCTAAAGATCTTGCACATATTGACACGCCTCCCTTTTGAGGGCCAGGGATGATTCATCACAAGAAGGCAGTCGGCTCAGAACTGGCCAGCTGCCTGATGAATTGTACAGGATGGAGCCTTCAGGCTACCACAGCTGCTGGGGGTCATTCAGCTGGTGGAATTTGCCTTGCTGCAACTGTGAGCCAGCTGGACCAAGAGTGAAGGCCAGGGCCGTGTGGATTCCCGTGAAGTCCATTTCTGCTCCCCCAGGACATCCGCTGGCTGCTCTACTGAGGCTGTGTAACTGTGCCGGGCCAAATCTCAGGCGCTGCCGCAGCTGGACAAAGGCGCAGGGGTGGGTCCTTCTGGTCCCAGATCTTCCTGGATAAGTTCTCAGGACTCCTCAACTCTGAACTTATGAAAATTGAGATTTTCTTACTTTGGGGCTTTTAACTAAACTCACAAACAATAAACCATTTGGAGGGTTAAACCTGGCCTCAAGGCCAAGAAGTCATTTTCCTTATTAAACTATCAACTGACAAGTTTAATTTTTTTTTCTGTTTTCAGAAAGAGAAGGGGCTAGGACTGTAGATTTCAACATTTGTCTTTGGTTTGCCTAAGCCCAAATAAATGACTATGTGTCCGAAGCTAAATAACAATAACATGCCCATAAAATAAATACCACAAAGACAAAGTGGAATGTGGAGAACAAGTAGATTTTATGCCAGGGATTAAGCTGTAGCGTGAGGATGCATCTGGACATCTCCAGTCCTGAATACCCTGGTCACCCTCAACAAATTCCAGATGATGGAAAGTACAGATTCAATTCAATAATTATTTATTAGTCACATATAAGGAGTTCAATGTCAGAAGCTGCCTAGAGGAGGTTTCATCTGAACGAGGGGTGGAGGTACAAACTCACAACTCAGTGAGCAATACAGAGCTTGGTTAGGAGCCCAGATTGGGTTGCCTGGCTTCTAACCGCGGCTCTACCGCTTACTCTCTGCATCCCTTAACTTCGGTTTCTTAGTCTGTAGAAAGGCTGTAAAATCCTAGGGAGTTGGTAGGAGAATTAGATGAATTACCATTTCTAATGCATTGGAAACACTAGCTTAGGACATGGGACATCTGCTTTGCTGCTGTGGCTTCTCTCCAATGCCAAGGTCCTCCTAGGTGGGGTGGAGGTAACCAGGGGCATTGTTACTTAGCCTGCTATTGGAGTGTGTCCCCTGCATCTGCAGGGATTTTCTAGCTTCCACTTTTTTGTGACTTCCTGACCTTGCTCTTGGAAGACATTGCCTGTGGTCAGTTCCCAGCCTGTCCCTCAGCTGGGGGATTGGTGCAGCACTAGGCTAAGCGCTGTGAAAGATCAAGAGTGATAAGATACGGTCTTCTCCTGATATGCTGGGCCTGTGAGGGTCTAAGACGTCTGGCCCAGGAAGAGATGTTTTAGAGAAGAATGCTGGCACATGAGTGTGGGGTTTTCAAAGTCCACCTCTTAGAGTCTGTAATGCTTAGCACCAGACAGCCTTTCAGCGTGAGGACTACGCAATCCCAGAAAATCTAAGCTTTCATCCAAATTCAGGACTTTTTGGAGAGAAAGTCATTTAGCTTCTGCTCTAACATTTTATTCATTTGTTCATTCAGTCACTCATTGGGCTACAGAGACTTCACTTGTCTTATCAGAGAGCATGGTGAATCTATCTGAACAATTTGCAGCTGGTGGTTCTTATTCTGGTTTTGCAAAAAGTCTGATTTCTATTTTATGTATTTAATGACATATGTTATCTTCCTAAATCTTTTTCTTTTCAAACTCATTTGTTCCAGATTCCCATCATTCAATATACATGACATGACTTCCCCATTTTCTGCCATCCCGACTGCTTTTCTTGGGAAGAATCTCAGTCTCGAATCTTCGTTTTCAAATGCCACACAAAGACTAAGCTGCAACTCACTACATGTAGCATAAGACTCCTTGATGCTCTCTGTTCACTAAAGGAACCTAAGACTATTTTGGCTTCTAAAGGAACATTTTCAAATGAGCCATTATCCACCCAGGTTTCTTCTACCCCATAGTTACACAGTTGGCTTTGTGAACCTACGAGCAACAGTTTACATGAATTTATTTTATATAACTTCAGCTCACCTATTCTTTGATTTAATTTTGAATTTGCCAATTAGAGGTATTTGTGCCATCTGTAATTGTGATAAGCATGAGACTGTATAAGGCAAAAAGAACACACTCCAGCACCCCACTACGATAATAATCAAGGCCCTCTGGCTTCAGCCAGCTGATTCTTCCTACAAATCAGAGACTTGAATTGCTACCCACGTTTGAAGCTCTTCACTCACCAGCAGACTGACATCGGGAAAGTTGTGGAACCACTCTGAACCTCATTTCATCAACTGTAAAGGGGGCGGAATATTTCCTTCCTAGAGTTGAAGGGAGGGATAAATAAGATGAACCATGTAAAAGGTTAATGCCAGTGCCAAACAAATGGTAAGCACTTAATAAATGTCAGTTATTTAATATGTTATTTCATCTCTCCACCACATCCACTAGATATCACAAAGACTGAAATTTCATTATCACAATTACCATATTTTCCTATCTTTGGTCTTCTGGTGCTTTTCTCATTTCTGAAGACTTTTAAAGGATTAATTGGCAGTGATTTTGAAATGAGCCCAGAGAGTTGTTTGAAGTAGCAACTGAGAGCAATTACGACTTCCTGGAGAGCACTAGATTAGCCTAGCGACAAATACAAATAATACCATTAATTTGGGTATGGGGGAGAGGGAAGACTAATCTGATTCCACAAGAGCCGAGAGGTAAACCTGGAAGTCGGATGATAGTTTTTTAAATTAGATAATGCAGAAATTCAAGACTATACAGGTTCATTTTTATTTGATTACATTGCAGAACTTTCAGCAGGACTTGGGTCGCTACTGAGAGTGTGGTGGCTGATTGTTGGCTTCACCTTGGACATCATTTATCTAATAGCATCATCATGATTAAGGGCTTCAGGGGTCAGACTGCCCTGGCTCGACCATTTGTCACCTTAGGGAAGGTCACAGATGAAATCTTATACGGAATCTCAGTTTGTTCATCATTTAAACGTTGTTAAGAACATAAGGCATTTTTAGGATTGTAGCAGAAAGGGCATCTGGAGTGCTTATTATGGTTCCTAATCCATAGTAAGTACTCAATAAATGGTAGCTATGATTTTAATTATGCTGAAAGAAAATTTCACAGGGGAACTGCCCACCAAACACTATTCATTTGTAACCGAAAATTTTAATTGGGGCCTTGTCTAGAATACATGTTTTTTCCTCTGGTCAAGGGTATGACACCATGACTGAATGGCAGAAAGAGAGTGCTTTCTAGCAGCAGCCCACTGATTTCCCTTTCACTGGAATTCAGCTTCTCAGCTGCATGGCTAACTCCTAGAGCCAGGAAAACATGTCCCATACATGTCACCGTTGTCAAGCAGAGGAGACAGATGTTTCTTGGCTTCCCCTCTCTGGGACTTAATAGCTCCTGAGGGTTAACCCTTATTGACTCATTAAGCCATGTCTGCCTGGGGGGTCAGCGGTGGCGACGCTTGTGTTAACCTCGGCAAGCAGCCGTCACCGGAGCTTTACAAAGGGAGACGTCACATTTGAGAGAAAGACAGGTGAGACAACGCACACGCCATCCTCAGATGGCCATGGTTCCCTAGAGACAAGGACAAAAAGATGTGTTTTCTTAAAGGATTAGAAGAGAATAATACCCTTTGCTTTTTCTGTGTGGCTTCTTGGTAGGACATCTCAAAATTCTAGCCCTTGTCCTCTGGCTTTAATCTCTGTATTGGTTAAATACATCCTACACCCAGCATGTCGGATGGTTAGCTTCCTAGAGGCAGTGCTGCAGTGGCCACTGCTGAGACAGTAATAAAACCCACTGGGAAAGGAGGAGGAAAAAAAACGATGTTATTCTCTCTTTCAATGAAGCATTGGGAATAGCTGGTTTTATTTTCTCCTTTCTCTCTCTGGTGTCCCATGTATGCAGTGATGGGAATGGAAATGATTCCATTTGATGTTCCCAACTGAATTGTTCCCAATCTCTTTTGATGTGCTTTGCTTTTTTTGCTTACTGAGTCTAGAAGTACTTAGTTCATATGCTAGTTACTCTTCTGCTAGCTCCCAGGTGCAGGTTACCTTTCCTCTCTTTTGGCTCCCAGGGAACTCAGGCTGTTTCTGAGCCGATGTGCACGCTTGGGGAGAAAGTGTGCTGTCATCATCAGCAGAAAATGTTTATTGAGTGATTGAAAAATGGTCCCTGGACAGGTTACCATGGCATCTTCTTAGTGAGCCAATGCTGGCTTCTGGTGAACGTCCTCTAGTACGGGGTCAGAAATCACCTAAGAATCTATTCTAGAAGTTTTAAGCTGAACCTTGTAATAATGTGTGTGCATTTATAATCAACACCTCTAATAATTTCTCTGGAACTGTAGACTTCAATTTATTAAAAGGGAACAGGTGCCGAGTCTCTTGGGGTTCTAATCTGTTTTATGCGGTTCACTGTATGCTTTATAATTTAAAAGAGTATTTTCTTTGGCGGCCAATAAGTATGTTTCCTCTTGGTAGTGAAGATAATGGTCAAAAGGTCAGGGATATGGATGGGGTTAGATCTGTGTCTTCCAATATGGTACATGTGGCTAGTGGCTACCATCTTGAATGGTGCAGATACAGATACTTCCCATCATCAGGAGAAAGCTTTATTGTACAGCTGTGGGTTAGATGGTCAAAAGAAGGGTTAGAAGGGTTAGATGGTACAAAAGCCTTATTGTACAGCTGTGGGTTAGAAGGCCTCTCTGCTGGATTAGAAGTCTCCATCAGAAGTCAAGAGAATACTGTATAATTCTTAAGGTTCCTATAGCTACCTTCCTGACCTCCCCACCAACACGTCTTTACCTCCTTTGACACCTTGAGACCACCAGGACTACTCTCATCACGCCACTTGTCCATGAAGTGCAGGGCTACCTCGGGAATCTTCATCCCTAGACTTTAATTCCCTGTGACTCAGCCTCTTTCTCCGTAAAGGATTTCACTAACCTCTTGGAATTTAAGGTCAATTGTCAGCATAATCCCCCATATCTTCAAGGCTTCACTGATTGCTGTTTTCTCTCCTCTTATTTTTTATTTAATTTTATTTTTAAATTTATATATTTTTAATTTAATTTTTTTAAGTAGGCCCCATGCCCAGCATGGAGCCCAATGTGGGGCTTGAACTCACAACTGTGAGATCAAGACCTGAGCTGAGATCAACAGTCAGATGTTTAATTGACTGAGTCACCCAGGCACCTCTCTCCCTTTCTTGTTGCTTTGTTGGACCTGGAGGTGAGGCAGGTGAATTCTTTGGCTCCTCATTTCTACCTCTAGACCACACTCACGCTCATCACTAAAATAACTCAGCTGTGAATCTCATGTCATCAACTTAACTCACCCAGTAGTCCCCACTGTCTTGTTGCAAGTCAATTAGCACAACTAGGATCACTCAGCCTGATTTCTTGAAGATGTTAGCTTTGGGTCACTGCCATTCCCTCATCATTCTTTCTTTCTTAATTGTTGGCAATTTAAATGTACACATAGAGGAATCTAGACTTTTTCTCATCCAGTTATCTAGTCTGCTGTCCTATCTCAACAATTCCCTCTCATTGTCAATCATAGTCCAGGAGACCTTGCTCTTACCCTTAACTTAAACCTTGTCAGAATCTTAATCTCAACCATTCAACTCTCTTACCACCATGTTCATCTCTATAGCCCACTTCCTGTAGCATCCCAACTCTACTAGGACCTTTGACCTAGTGTATCCACTAGTCAGACACCAAAGGCAACCCCTCTGGGTGGATTAATGAGAAAGGGTTGTCCTCTCTGTGTGATGAAGCCCCCATGCCAGGGCTCATGGCTTGGGACACAGGCTAGATTTCAGTCCCCATTCACTCTTCTTAGCTGGGTACAAATTTGACCAGTGTACATGAAAGCTCTGTTTTAATCCACTCAATCTGCCACATTTTAACTGTTCTGTTCCCGCATCTCCAGGACCTAGTTTTTGTCTTCATCTAGTTTTATTTCCATAAATCATTGTTATCACCCCTTTGCATACAACCTCAACTCCCACGACTCTCTTTCTTCATTGGACTCTCTTGACCAAACTCTAACCCTGGTTAAATCCAACTAATTATTTTTCCTCCATGGCTATAGCTGTGCTACTAACATGGCCAAGAAAAAACACTTAACTGTGCTACCTGTTCTCACTTCAAATTCATGAGCACTAGCCTTAAGTTGGCCATAATTCTACCCATCAATTATACTGTATTTGCTTATCAAATTTTCTATCATCCTAGACAATTCTTTCATTTCCTCTTCCTTCTCTTCTAAATGTTAACACCCCCCTCCCTCACTGAGTTTCGGCTGATGACCTCACTTTCCACTTCACTGAGGAAATGGAAGCTGTCAGAAGAGCACTTTGATTCATCCTTCCCGGCACACCTACCCTCCCACCTGTGTCCATATACTGTGCCTTCTCTTCTGTTTGTGCTTGGGATCCACTGGGTCCTGGATCCCATTGCTCTTGCCTACTCAAGGACATTGCTGCAGGAATTCTCCCTGCTTTCTTCTTTATCACAGAATAATGCCTTTCCATTGGATCATTCCTAGCAGAACACAGACATTATTTGCTTCATCTTAAACACAGCCCTTCACAGACCACATTTCCCTCTCCAGGTACTGTTCTATCTTTGTATTTCTCTTCATAGGAAATATCTTTGAATGTGTTGTCTGTACTTGACAGCTCCATGATTCTGATCAGGCTTTTGCCTCCTTACTCTACCAACCCTGCTTTTTTAGGGTCACCAATGTCACTCACATTGCTAAATCCTGCAATCAATGATCATTCTTCCTCTCCTTGGCTATAGGAAGTATTTCACATAGCAGGTTGGTGTCTCTTTTTTGTAATACATTTTCACTTAGCTTTCAGAACAACTGCTCTTCTAGTTTCTTCTCACCTACTTTTCTCTACAGTGACTTTCTCCTTCACTGATTCTTCCTCATCTCTAACCTCTAAATTTTGGAATAATCCAGGGTCAATCCTTGGAGTTCTCTTTTCTATTGCTCCCTACCTACTTGATCTTACCTGGTCTCATGGCTTCAAGTAACATTTTTATGTTGATGACTTCCAGGTTTATATTTTAGCCCAGATGCTCCCCAGGAGTTCCAATTTGTACTGGTAGTCAAATTGCCTGCTTAGCACCTCCACTTGGATATCAAACAGGCATTACAAATTGAA
Source organism: Felis catus (assembly GCF_018350175.1). Classification (NCBI taxonomy): domain Eukaryota; kingdom Metazoa; phylum Chordata; class Mammalia; order Carnivora; family Felidae; genus Felis; species Felis catus. Next base: position 70,171,191 of record NC_058374.1, read on the forward strand.
CAAGATCAAAGTGAGCACCCAATATACATCCCTTCCTCCTGTTACTTTCATGGTCTTCCCTATCTCTATAATGGCAATTCCATTCTTTTAGTTGGAGTCATTGTTTTTTTTTTTTTCTCACAACATCCACAAATCCTATTGGCTCTGCCTTTAAACTATATCCAGAATCTAAACATTCCTCACCTCACCACCCTACCACGCCACCCCCCTATCACCCTAGAGGAGCCTCTATCATCTCTTATCAAATATTTGTAATAGCCTCTATGTTCAGTTATTCTCTGGCCTTCTCTCCTATGATTTTTCCTCTCTCACTCTATTTCAGCCACATTGCTTCCTTGAATTTAGCCTACTGTCTCAGGACCTTTGCACCTGCCATTCCTATGTTCCAAATCCTCTTTATCCAGACAGCCATATGGCTCATGCCCTTGTTTCCTTCAGATCTTCATTTAAAAGTCTCAGTGAAGTCTTTTATAGATACCCTGTCTAAAATTTCATTCTCCGGTGTATACATTCTGTCTCTTCCCTGCTTCTTTTTCTTCTCAGCCTTTCTACTTGGTACTATTTATTGCTATCTAACATAACATATATTTTATATTACCTTTTGAAAAATCTGACTCTCCCACAAGAATGTAAGTTCCACAGGAGCAGAACTTTTTATTTGCTCGTGTTTGCTTTGCTCACTGCTGTATCTTCAGTGCCTAGAAACGTGCCAGGCCCCTAGTAGATGATTAACGAATCTTTGTTGGATGACTAAGGGAAGGGAGAGAGGAATTGCCAGCACTGTGTCTTTTTGCAAAGAATTATAACCTCACAGCCTACTGCTTAAGAGTATGGGTTGGAAATCCTGCCTGTGCGGCCTCGGCTAGGTTACTTAGTCTGTTTCCTCCTGGGTAAAATGGGGTAATAAGAGTTCCTACTGCATAGGGTTGTTGAGAGGATTAAGTGAAGTAATATATGTAGGGAAATACATGTGGGTGAGATATGCAGAGATGAAATATGTAGCATAAGGCCATAGTAAGTCTTCATTCTCATCACTATAGTTATTACCTGCTAACATTATGTCATCCTCCCTTTTTCCCATTACACCTTCCTCATAGGTTGTTTACAGCATATTATAACCCATTTATGGGAATCCCAACCCTGCCGCTCATTAGCTGTGTGATTTAAGAAAACTTAGTCTTTCTGAACCTCAGTTGTCTCACCTTTAGACTAGAGACAATAATACTTACTTTGCAGAGTTGTGGCGAAGATTAAATGATGTGTAAAGAGAGGTTAGGTACCTTTCTCTGACAAATAATAGATGCTCAATAAAGAATAGTCCTTAATTGTGTTGTGGGGCTGCAGGAGATGGAGGAGGCCATGCAGCAGGGCAAGCGTGGGCCAGTCTGTGGGGTCAGCTGCACCGTTAGCATTCACGCTCTTCTCAACTTGGACTTTCTCTGAGAGCAGCCTGTGCAATCGTAATTGTTAATTCAGTTCTTTTTTCTCACCAAGCTCACTTGGAGTTTTTTAGCAAGGATTGTAATTTTTAGAGTTGCTTGAGATGTGTTTCTTTTTATAGTTTCTGTCTTGCATAAACTCTTCTCTGATTTTTAAACATCCTATGTAGAGTCTACGAGAATATGCATATACATATTCCTTCTTCATTTGTTTTTATTCAATTTCAAGAAACACTGTTATTCTCTTCCAAGGTTCCAGTCATTTCCATATCGCTAATCAGTTCTTCCTTGTTGATTGAAATCACATAGAAAGCAGCAAATCCACTTGGCTGCCCCTCCACCTTTTAAGTATCCAACAATGAGGTTGACATTATTTATAGATTATAGGGCAACTGCACAAAGTTGTCTAAACTGACCTGTTTTAAATTAATGTCCCTTCAAGCCAGACTTAACCAGCTTTGGTACAATCCTGGGAATACCTCCTCCCTGCATCTCAGTAAGCTGATTATTCAATACCACCCACTTTCACCCTCACACATTCCTAGGTATTGTTGCCCAAACTCATCTTCTGTCCTGATTTCAGAAGGAACTCCATGAATGGAAGAATCCCTTAGGGGACAGAAGTGAGAGTTAAAGCCTACACTAAATACATGAGCTCATCTTTTTAGAATCCTGCAGAACAGAGAGTGGAATTTTGCCAACACTTCACATTGACCAGGCAGACTTTCAACATTGTCTATTTCCTTTCTCTAACATGGATTAAATATCTTTAGAATAACCTACTAGAAAACGGCAGAGGAGAAAGACCACCCTCGTCCCTGTCATGGTTCAAATTTTAAATAAGTGTGCAAAATGAGGTAAAATGGTTAGATGCAGAGAAAAATTTTTGCACAGAACTTTTAAAATGATTTTTCTCCTAAGTGTTGAGGTTGGATGGTAACATAATCTTTGGAGCTCACAAGGGACTTTCCAATTGTGGAATACAACACTGTTATATATTTTGTGTCATAGTATGATACAGTTTTGGAAGGAAGTGAACATGATTGCTAATTAGCTTGAATTTAATTTATGAAATAAAAATCTCTTCTTCAGGATTTCATTGCATATAGCAAGTGCCCTTCCTCCTGCAGAAATGAAATAAATACTAATTGAATTTACAGTTTTTCTTCTAATGAAGTAAGACTTGTTAACTTCCCCTCAAATCTGTCTTTTCTTTAGTTCTTTTTAAAAAATGTTTTAAAAAATGTTTGTTTTTGAGAGAGAGAGAGAGACTGAGAGAGAGAGAGAATGCAAGTGGGGGAGGGCCAGAGAGAGAGGGAGACACAGAACCCAGAGCAGGCTTCAGGCTCTGAGCTGTCAGCACAGAGCCCAACGCAGGGCTCGAACCCACAAACTGTGAGATCATGACCTGAGCCAAAATCAGTTGCTAAACCAACTACACCACCCAGGGGCCCCTTCTTTATGTAATTCTTTTTTTTTTTTGTAATATAAAATTTATTGTCAAATTGGTTTCCATACAACATCCAATGCTCATCCCAACAGGTGCCCTCCTCAGTGCCCATCACCCACCCTTCCCTTCCTCCCACCCCCCATCAACCCTCAGTTTATTCTCAGTTTTATGTAATTCTTTTTTCAACGTTTTTATTTTTTTTTTTTTATTTTTGGGACAGAGAGAGACAGAGCATGAACGGGGGAGGGCCAGAGAGAGAGGGAGACGCAGAATCGAAAACAGGCTCCAGGCTCCGAGCCATCAGCCCAGAGCCTGACGCGGGGCTCGAACTCACGGACCGCGAGATCGTGACCTGGCTGAAGTTGGACGCTTAACCGACTGCGCCACCCAGGCGCCCCAAAGTTTTATGTAATTCTTAAACAGTCATCCTGATTCCACGTCTCCTATGTTTGTCCAGCTCTTGAAAATAAGCCAAAGACAAAAAACCCAAAAAACAGACAGAAATGAGATTTTTGAAGTTGTTTTGTTATATCACTTATGTTTCTAAAGAATGCTCTTTAAAAGCAAAAGTGGTAGAACAGAACAACTTTGAAAATCAACTCATTTGTCCAGAAACTTCTTTTAGCAGTGCCTATTGGGTGGGTCACACCATGGAAAGAGGTCAGACTTCTGAAATCAGGACACATTTTTTCCCCCAGGATGTTGAGGAAATCAACAGTATTGGTAACTCACTGCTCAGGCAAATGGCTTGATACACAGAGGCGGGGGTGGGGAACTTCTCTAGTTGCAGTTTTTTTGGCACCAGGGAGGGAATGGTCTTTTCTTCTTTTCATTTAAAGCTCAAAGGGGAACTATAGCCCCAGAGCCCAGTAAGACCTCTCCATTCTTTGCACTCCCAAAGTGTTACAAGTTCCTTTACTCATCTGAACCCTTAAATGTGTCTTGCATTACTTTCTCAGGGCTTACTTTTTAATTTCCTCAACTAGATTATCTCAGCTCACCTTGTGGGAAGAAATGACATCTTAAACATTGTCTCTCAAAGTGGAAACTTAAATTTTTTTAAATGTTTATTTTTGAGACAGCGAGAGAGAGCAAGAGAGAGAGCATGCGCGTGCGTGAACAAGTTGGGGAGGGGCAGAGAGAGAAGGAGATACAGCATCCAAAGCAGGGTCCAGGTTCAGAGCTGTGGACACAAAGCCCTACACGGGGCTCAAACCCACGAACTGTGTGATCATGACCTGAGCTAAAATTGGAAGCTTAACCAACTGAGCCACCCAGGCACCTCTCAAGGTGGAAACTTTACTAAAAAAATCAGTCTCCCCAGGTGATGCCTATGCATTGCTGTTTGAGAACCACAGCCTCGTCAGCATGAAGCAGATGCTTGATGACTGGCCTAGACAACTTCCCACTTATTGATACTCTTCTGCTACCCTCAGAACAAGTCCTTCAGGGCCACAGGCTCTAGCAAGGCTGGGCCCAAGAGTAGAATTCATACTTGTGTTCATGTAACGAATGGTAACCATGAGCTTACTCTTCCAGGTACGGGTATATGATGAGGAGGTAGGTAGACAGAAGCAGGTTCTGCCTCCGTGGACCATACAAGTCTAGTCATATAACTTAAGGAACCTGGAAATAGTCTCTTCATCAGCATCTTCTCCTTATTTTTCTTTTTTTTATTCAGATATTTTAGGAGTATCTTCTTTAAGCCAGACTCTGTTCTATGATGAACAAAACAAATTAGGACCTCTCCCGTCTCACAGAGCTTACGTTATAGTAAGGAGAAAAAGAAAATAAACAAGTAAACCAAAAGGTTTACAAGTAATCCCCAAGTTAATTGCAGATATTATAACAACTACAGTGAAGGAAATAACCAAAGCAATGTGTGGAGAGACGGACTTCAAAGGGTGAGGGATAGGCAAAGCCATCCCATGAGGTGGCGTTGGGGCTGAGAATTGAGGGATGAAGGTCTTGGGTCATGAGTGCAATTGGGGAAGATTGAGGAATCATTTGAAGTGCACATGCCTACAATGGAATGATGATGATGATGATGATGATGATGATGATGATGATGATGAACTACTGTTGTTATTTAGGAGCACTTCCTGTGTGTCAGCTCTGTGTTAAACATTTTATGTACTCTATTGTATTTAATCTTGGCAGGAAATCCAGGAGATAGATGTTATGGCTCCCACTTTCAGATGAGGAAGCCGAGGAAGCTCAGCGAGATTAATTGGCTTGCTCGGGTCACACGGCCAGCAAATGGCAGCGTGGGCAATCACACTCATCTCCGTGGAATGGCGGAGTTGTCACTCTTTGGCACTACGTGATTTCCCTCTTTGGGGGCCTGAGGCCGCTGCCGCTGACTGCAGGGGAAGCACGATGAAATGGAAACTGCACAGGCTTGTTGCAATGACAACGATGGCCAATATTAAAAAGTATGATAGTAATGATGTACTGAGCGCCTGCTCCCCACGAGGCACTAGGCAGAGCACTTATTTTCATTAGCTCATGTGATCCCCCAAATAATCCTATGACAGATGAAAAAGCTGGGGGTTAGAGAGGTTAAACAACTGGGTCACAGTCACTCAACTGGTAAGTGGTAGAATCCAATTCGCACTTACAAGGTCTGATTCTGAATCCTGACTCTTCTGTTTCCCTGATGAGAAGAGCTAGTGTCTGTGCAGGGGCCTTAGACACACTAAAGCTCAAAATAATCAACTTCCCTCTCTCCCCACCAGAGCTCTTTCTTCTTCCCGCCTGGTTCCTGATGCTTGTGACCTTCTCTTCTTGCCTTTTGGGACACTTGCTATAGACTTGCTGTGCTTTTCCTTCCCTATGCTCATTTATGAGAGTTGACAGTTATTGGCAAGTACCTGGGCATGTCACAGGAGAATGTGCCACTTTTTTTTTCTTTAGAAAGCTGTCAATCCAGCTTACATTCATTAACAAGCCAGAATGGGTCTGTCTGTCATCATCTTTCCATGGGTGCGGGATTGCTGAAAGCAGGACACGGAGAAGCTAACCTCTGATGGTGGGAGAATGTGTGTCTGGTGTGGAGACTGTGGCAGGCTGGGAGGGCAAGGTCTTAGCAAGGGCTCTGGAAAACTGGGATGGAGAGGAAAGCGGAAACTCCCGGGGAAGGAAAGAGGCCCCTCAGAACGGGAGATGGTGGCGAACCAAAGCCAACATTACAGTTTTGCCAAGTGCGGTCCTTTCTACTGGCTCGTGTTGACTCAACTATGGCTTGACAACAATAGCACCAGTCTTTGTGACACTTCTCTGTGTCACAGCAATGACGGCAGTGAATGCCAGGCTTACGATTCCACGTTGCTGATTTGCTTTTCAATTTTTGTTAAAATCTGAGCCTTGCCCCACTCCTGGCAAATCTACTACTTTTACTTTTGGACCCATTCTGCTTGGGCTATTCTGTGGCTTGGATGGGATTACATGTTGCGGGATGACGTGGCTCCATTCCCTCAGCTCTTTGGGTTGATTTGGGCTGGGATTAGTGGGATATGGCTTCATTCCTTGTGATTTGGGGTTGAGCTCAATTGGGTTTGGGAGAAAACTAGGGCTCATTCATTATCCACCAATCCCAGAATTTCAGGTCCCTACTAGTGTGATTTTGACACCTGCTGACTGGTCATACTTTTTGAAATTGCTGTTACCTTCTCAAACTTAAATCTGGGATCTTATAGAGTCAGAGAAGCTTTTAGTTTCACTGTAACCTTGGACTTTGGTACAAAAAAAATATTTTGGTATTAGTGTTCCATTTTCTATTCTATCCAGGCTAGTCACATATAATAATGAACTATCCATATTACATACATTAAAACTATTAATGGGTTTATTGTTTGAAAGAATTAAAGTTGGGTTTGTGTCATATTTTACAAAAGTTTCATTTGCAAAATGTTTTTGAAAAAGCTAGGAATATATAGGTGGCGTCTCTAATGTGTGGAGGTTGGATACAGCAGTAAATCAGGAATCAGCTGGCCTGAGCTCTGGTTCTTGGTTTGGTACGAAGTCGGTGTTTAACAGTGGGCAAATTCCCTTGTCTTCTTTGTGCCTCAGCTTCCTCACTTGCAAAGTAAGGTCAGAGGTGATTGGGGGAGGTCAAGGGCTGCACTAGTTGACTCCTATGCTCCCTTCCAACCATGATTATTTACTTAACCTTTTTTTTGGTTCAAGTGTAGTTGATGTACAATGTTAGTTTCAGATATACAACATAGTGATTTGACGATTCATGTTTTTTTTTTTTTTAATGAAAGTGATCCTTGACTTCTGCTAACTGTCCCTTTGTGTCCCTATCAGAGGCAGCAACTTGATTTGAATGTGCTTAGAATTTAGTACTCTAACGTATGGTTTCTATATTTTACAATGGTAACGGCATTCTTTGTAATGAAATCACATTGTAGCATTGCATCTCAAGCTCTGATTGCTGTTGTATGATACTTGGATGAAAGGTGTCCACTGATTCTTTTAAATCATTGGACATGTCTCCTCTTTGGGTTTCCAAATCGCAACTTTGAACACAATCTTTTCTTATTAGTGCAGGCTTCGTTGAAGCTTTAGACAGCAGCTATCAAAAACCAACCAGCTTTACGCACTGGCTTTTTTTCTTTAAAATCTTTTGGCAAGCCTCAGTGTGCTCGTATAACCATAATACGCAAAGGGACTACTTTCCCTGTTAGTAGAAGAGCTAAAGACCAGGCTAACAGGTTTGCTGCAGTGCTAATATGGAATAATCTGTGATAGCTATAATTAACTTGTATGCTCCTGTCATAGGTTGACTCATCAGAACATTCACACCCTGCAGGATTGATATTTCTGTCTGAGATGCAGGCAGATGCTTCCAGCAACTGTCTAGAGCCCCAGTGTGCTGCAGCCTGGGTTTTGTAGCATTTATCCTTGGCAGGAGCACCATCTATCTTAGGAAGGTATTTTGACACTTTACCTCTCAGCTACAGTGTCTCCCCAGATGCACTCAGTGAACAGAATAGTCCTCACCCCCATGCCACAGTAAGCCCCAGCGTGTTCTGTGGCGGAGATGGCCCAAGACCAAAATAGCTCTTCAGCGCTGGGTTTCTTCTAGGTCTCAAGGAAGATTCCTGACCATTCGCAGCCAGTTTTCTTCCTGGACTTCCTCACCTTCTAGCCAGTTCTGTTATGGAAAAAAAGACTGGACAGCTGAGTTTAGGAATTCTCACCAAGGTACCGTTTGATGAGAAAGAGCATGTCAGTGCGCTTCACATTTAGGCTCTTCTGAGGATGCTTTGGAAGGTAAATCTCTTTCTTGGTATTCCTACAGGCTGCATGGCTCCTTGGGGAAAGCTGTTCTTCCTTGCATGGGTTTACAAGAGAGTTAGGGAGACTACCTCTGCTTCCCTTTGAGGCAAAGGTAAGAACCATGATGATGAAAGCGTTTAGCAAACGAAGCATATAGAATACACGTGCACAGAATGAAAATGTAGGGATTTATATGAAACAAGGCCACAGTTTATTTTCTAGATGTAGGAAAGATGGAATTGTATTACAAAAGACAGATCTAATTCAATGAGAATATGTTAGTGAGGTCAGAATAGAAACTGGTAGTGAGGAGTCTTCATGCAATGGTCTCTAGGGATGATGTTATGGTGATCATTTTCTAAGCAATTTTTGGTTTCCTAGAAGTCCATCTTCTCCGTATTCTTATGCCCTAATCCTACAGCACCTATGTCACATTAGTAAGAGAATCTGCTGTTAGGTGCTAGTGACATTTATTAGAAACCCAAAGTGCTTCAGAGAAGAAAGAAGTGAAGTCTACTTTTAAAGCCGTTGATAGTAAATCCTTAAAAAATCACAAAGTACCGGCTGTCACATTTCTGGTGTAAAAACAACGTTTGACTTGTTTTCAGGCATCTTGGGAACATCCTAACTTGTTCTTTATTAAATTTTCCTTGATCTTTTTTTTTTAGGCTCATGAATTCCCCTCAAATGGTTTCTTATAAGCCAGTCACTAGAAGTGGTACAAATTCATGAACTTCTCTACCATTATCCCGTGAGAAGGAGGAGCTCACTACAACATGTGTCCCGAATAAGCAAAGCCATACAGATGGTTCAGAATAAGGTCTTTGTGATCAATCACCTTGGCGAAAAACAAAACAAAAAGAGAAACAAAGAAAAAATGCAGAACCAAATAACTGTCAGACTGTTCATGCATTTTGTTTTTTGAGTGATAAAATATAACCGATGAGATGTGCTGTGACTCTCTCTTGGTGCCTGCAAGACTGGAGGAGAAAACAGAGATTTTCTTAGATCTGAAAAGTTTTGGCACTGTTTCCCAGGTACTAGCATAAAGACCTCCATGTATTGACGGCTCAAAGATTCTAAGAGAGATAATCTTCCAAGATTTAGAAGATAATGACAGGGAATCAGGACATTTCCTGAGGATAAATGACCAGCTGGAAGGAATTCACAGCATTAACTTCAACCAAGTGCCATTAACCCACCTGTTCCCTGAAATTGCTCTAGACTGTCTGCCACCGATGCTGGCCACGTGCTGCTTTCCACCCAGGTGAACTGGAGAAGATGGAGCAACTGTTTCTGCAGAATAGGTTCCGTGATATTATTTCTGTGAGTTTGAAAGTTTCATTTAATAGCAAGTACCATCAGCAGGAAGTTGAATACTGTTCCTGGCCGACAAGGCCACAAGGGCAGAGCCAGCGGCTATCAGGGTGGAGGCGTGGCCCGCTGCCTCTAGACTGCTGACTTTGCTCACAATTTCTAACGTCTGTGCCTGGGGGTTTTCAACAAATCCACTATCTTGAAAATCACAGCACTGGGACCTATCTTAGGGAAACTTTTTGGAAGTATTATCAGAAAGTTTCAGAGGAAGTAGAAGAAGTGATTGAGCTAAGGTAAAAGAGTGAGAATTAACTGCCTGACAGTCTTCATAAAACTAATGTTCTTACTTTGTAAGGTCTTTGCAATTACACTTCAAAGCTAAGGCCCATCTTCGAAATTTCCTATTTGCTTTTAATCATTAATGATATCCTCTATTTGTTATCCTTTTAAAGTGCAACATTTTCCAGAGTGAATGAGTATGAAGTCTTATTAAGCAGATAAGCAAAGCAGCAATGTGAAGACAGTGCAATTTCTAAAGGGGATAATCTGTTGTTACTTTAATTACAATATTTGCAGTTAGATTGTTTTGGTTATTAGTCTACTGCAAAATACAGTACAATCTACATTTTCCTAATTTTTAGAGCTTAAACAAAGCATATTTTAAATGATAGCAAAAATTATACTTGAACATTTTTACCTTTAGAAATTCACATTTTCGTTTTCAAATGATTAAATGGGGGGGGGTGTCTCAAAAAACAGTGTATTTTGAGTATAAAAAGGAATATCAGGAATACAATTATTTGAAAATACTCCACTTTGCATTTATAATACATTGAAGAATGTGAAATGAATATTTTATGCGGAATCCACTTTTGATGTGAAGATGGTTTTACATTTAAAATTCTCTACTCAAATGTGTTCTCAGAATACATTCATCCATTCATTGTTTTCATGTCCAAGCTACTGTCAAGGGAAAGGAGCATTCAGTGATATTCCAAGGGTACTTTCTTCATTTGTAGAAAAAATTAATTAGAATCTTTATGTTAATGTGCTCTGCTCAGCTGACCTTTGATTCTTCACACGGTTGAGTAAACAGATGGTTAATTTTTACATTTTCCTATGAAAGCGGCAGCGCGGCACCTCTACCCAGACTTCAAAAGTGGGAAATTCAGATTGGAATTTAAAGAACATAAAGTATATGCTACGAACTCCCCTCATATTTTCTTAGTTTTCACAGAAAACAGGTAAACGTGTGAGTGGTGCAGATAAAGGCAGAAACGTCTTGATAAAGTAACGTGTGGCATGGCATATTGTTTCCCTGTGTGGCTCCTCCTGGGCTCTGCCCTCTCATCCCATTTTCTGTGCTTGGCCCACATGGGGCTCCTGTGCCTTGAGCTCCTCCTTCCCCCCATGCTCTGGTGCCGGGAGGTTTATGATCCACTGCTTTTGGCACGAGGGTAGCTGGGATGAAACATGTCCTCCGTCCTGAACAAAAACCTGAAAGGTCTAGTACTTTCTATGAAAAGCCATAAGAAGCCTTCCGCCAATGTCTGACTAAACCAGCTTAAAGGTGTTACTGTTTAGTCCTATCGTATTCTGTATCACACGGGCTTCAAGTGTACATAACCAAGTTAGCTTACAGACTCTCAGAAGCTTTGGGCTGGAAGGAGCTTTTGAGATCACTTAGTGCAGTGGGTTTCAGAGTTTCCCCACGGTATGTGTGTTGGGGAAGGGGGCCAGAAAGAAGACTCAGTCCCTTTCAAAAAGAACAGGCCAGGTTTTGCTTTATATATTGTGGTTCTGAGTGGGACTTCTTTAGGGAAAAAGTGTTCTGTTATTATTTCCCCAATAAAATATTTGGAAACCACCGACCCTGTCTTTTTACGGATGAGGAAATAGAGGCCCATAGAGATGTTATATCTTAATTCAATGTCAGTTGCAACCATGGAGATTTTACCTAGACTTGAATTTCTTTCTTAGACAGTACGTAATAAATGTAGCATCCTTTTCTCGAAACTTCTTGGCTGGAAAGCCATGAACAGAGCATCTATATGGCTCGTTTCTGTGCCATTGTCTCACTTTTGCAAGCTTGCAACCTCAGCACGTATGAATGAGCCTGGTATGCATGTGCCCGTGTGCACGGGTTCACTTGTGTTAGGCTGGGGGAAAAACAAGTCTGTAGAACTTGGGGATCAAGTTGGTCACCTTGTAGCTGAGGGGACCCTGCTTGGAATACGTCCTAGGAATCCCATATGATGGTAGGTGCTACTTGCTGTAGGGAGCAGATGATACGTACAATCCCAAACCTTTTTGCCAACAACATGGCTCTGATACCAGCGTTGGACTGAAGATCTCTGGATGTTTGGGAGAGGCCATTAGTTTAATGAGAGTGTTCTGTCCAGGGTCTGATACCCAGTGCACAACATGTTAGGGAGACGGGGCACCAGGACACTTCCACCCAATACCAGTGTGGCAAAGGAGCCCATACCCAGTTATAATATCCCTTGATCGAAATTGGTTGTTTTAGGGGTGCCTGGGTGGCCCAGTCGGTTAAGCGTCCAACTTCAGCTCGGGTCATGATCTCGCGGTCCGTGAGTTTGAGCCCCGCATCGGGCTCTGTGCTGACAGCTCAGAGCCTGGAGCATGCTTCGGATTCTGTGTCTCCCTTTCTCTCTGACCCTCCCTCGTTCATGCTCTGTCTCTGTCTCAAAAATAAATAAACATTAAAAAAAAAATTAAAAAAAAAAGAAAAAAAAAAAGAAATTGGTTGTTTTCACTTTCCCATAGGTCACAAAATGCTACACCCAGGTATCCAGTTTGCCTCCTGTGTATCACATTCAATCAGTTTGGTCTCCCTAATATTTCTGCATGTTTACTCTGTGCCAGGCAGAGGCTGCGAAGCACAAATGAAGGGAATGCTCCACTGAGTTAACTTGTTAACTCATAGTGTTCATATTTCCTTGTAACGGCTTATTTTAAAAATAGGTTTCAACAAGGGTTGAAAACATAATGTCCACCAGAAAATATTGTAACTTAATGAAGTAGGGAGCTGGGGAAGCCCATCTGAGAGGCCAGCCGGTTCCAGTCCACCGTTACCCCATGGGCCTTGGTGCCAGATCTCCTAAATCAAGTGAAGTGAAAAATCAGTTCACTAAATCCAGTTTTGAATGTTGCATATCCCAGTGTTTAAATGCTGTCAGCTAACTCAAAAAAAAAATATATATATATATAAAGCCCACGTCTGTGAGCTATATCCTGTTTGCAGAAAGCCCAGTTTGTGACCGGTGCTTTAAACTAACCTTTGAATGCGATCCGTGCATTTGTCGTTGACTGCCCCGCTATGTGAAACATATTGTCTCTGAGTCCATGGTGCTGGAAGGCTTGCACTGCACATATGGTTTTGTAGACATATTGTGGGCAGCCGATGAATATTAATCAGCAGCAGCAGTTTTATCGCCACCATTATGCAAGCTTGACAAAGGCATCGTGGAGCAGCTAGCAGCAAACCTGCGACGGTAATTGTGGGACTACTTTGGAAAAGGACGATCTAGAATTAGATTTCACGCACACACTTAAAAGCAATTACAAGCAGTGAGAGAGGAATATGATTACAGTATGGTCCAAGGGCTGGGGGGTTTCAAAATCGTTTTTGAAGTTCTATAGATTGAAGAATTGAGTACCTTGCCCTCCATGAAGGCTTAGTACAAGTGGATATATATCGTGGCTACTTGGTTTCATGGAAGCAGTGAAATATTTATTTGCACGTTTGGTATGGCTGCTGCAGCTGCTTCTCTGTTATATACACAATCATAAGCACTTGCTTTTTTATAATTGTAGAACAAAGTTTAAGAGATTATTCCCTGAAGAGAAGAAAAATATAGTTGTTATGAAAATGAACTGAGGTGAGAATGTGCATACTAGTTCTAACAAATAAAGTGCTTGCTATGGACTGAATGTTTGCCTTCCTCCTCCACCCCCCCCCGCCCCCAATTCATCTGATGATATTTGGAGATGGGGTCTCTGGGAGGTGATGAGGTCATGAGACTGGAGCCTTCATGAATGGGATTAGTGCTCTTATAAAAGAGGCCCCCAGAGCTCCCTCACCCCTTCCACCATGTGAGGTTACAGTGAAAAGAAGTCTATCTGTGAACCAGGAAGAGGGGCCTCACAAGACACCAAATCTGTACTTTGACTTCGGACTTCCCAGCATTCAGAACCGTGAGAAATAAATTTCTGTTGTTGATAAGCCACCGAGTCTATGGTATTTTGCTATAGATGCCTGATCAGACCAAGACAATGCTTAAAATAAAAATTCACAACTCAAAACTGCCCTAATCAACAGAATTAGTATTTAAAGCTGGAGAAATCTTAGAGATGATCTACTTCAACTCTAGTCTCTATGATTAAACTAAGGCACAGAGAGGTCAAGTGATTGGCCCAGTGCCACACAGCACTAGAATTCAAGTCTCTAGCATCGGGTTTAGGAACCTCTGACATTTACAGATATAGATTACAGCTTTATTTACATACCAGTGACCTAAAATCGATGACATGTAGTGTAATTTTGCTAAAGCAGGGATTTGAATGCTCGTGTAGTGATGCCGATATATCGAAATAAGTCATTTCACTGGTGAATGAGCCAAGCCGACCACTTTGTATCTAATCTCAACCCAGCTGCATTGTCTTCTGCTCTAAAAGCACTTAAATTGTTTGGTCACATTTTATTGCTTGGCTTTGTTGCAGGCTCTCAATAAAAAGTTTCTTAAATGAAGGAGTGAATGAAAGACTACCTTTTATACAGAAAATTACACACTGTAGAGGTATTTGCAAGTATGATTATTTAAGATTTCTCCTGATGTTAACTTTTATGAATGCTAAGGTCAACTTCAATCTGTATTAATAGTAAAGATCCTTTATATAAGGAGGTGGAACCCCCAGTGGTTTCTGCAAGGGAATTTGAACCAGGTTCATAGTTTTGTGGGGTTAAAAGGTAAGACTAAAATAGAGACTTAAAAATACTGAATCGAATTCCTTGGGTTCTAAAACTAGTCCCTGAGATTAAGTTAGGGACCTCTGAAAGTTGCATCAGAGCTTTCCAGTAATAAATTCAAGAAATTATTTCATTAGAGATCAGAAATTTCACGCCTAGATGCTGTATGGTGTAAGGCAATCAAGATCCCACTCTTGAATACATGTGTTTGACTTGGGCAAGGCACTTAGCCTTTCTGATTCTTGGCTTCCTCATCTATAACACTGACAATGACACCTGGTGTTAGAGGGTTTTTGGAAGCGCACAGGGAGCCCCTGGGGAAGTGGAGTTGGGTACCCTCCTCTGTTCATTCCCAGCAGCCTCTCCTTCCTCCAGTTCAAGGCCCTGTAGTTGCCAACTTGTCTGTCACATTTCACGTCAAGCTGTTAACTCTGAGAGGGATCAAGAAATGTTTCTTTTTGTATCTGCTCAATAAATGTTTATTGAATGACTAAAACGCATAATGCAAATGTAAGGCACTATGATAATTTCACCTAGGAAGTCTGGTTCTTTAATTTGATGGTAGGAGGAATTCCTTGATCTTGACTATATCCTGACTTCCGGTATCTAGTTCTGACCCCACAAAAAGAAAGGTGGAGAGAAAGTATAACCCATGTGTAGGGGATTTTGACACATGATTTGACTGCCAAAATGTCACTGGGTTGGAATTTCCTGAGCAAGGTGTGGTGTTAGCCTATCTTTGAGGAAGTCTGCACTTTGTGCGTGTGTGTGTGTGTGTGTGTGTGTGTGTGTGTGTGTTTCTAATGGAGTTCAGATAGGTTCTCTCCTTCAGAATTAAATAATAGAACTATTGAGTAATGTAGCCATCAAATAACATAGCCATGTAAAGGGACAAGTATAGTCTACGGCTCATAGTGAATCTCAGCAAATACTTGACTTTCCTTGGAAACCCCCCAAACCAAGTTCACTATTTCTGTTACTGGTGATTTTCCTATCTGGCTTCACTGAGGAACTTTACAGTTTGGGAAAACTTCTCTTCCTATTAGTCATAAGTGAGATGTCTGTTGGCCTCACCCTACTAACTTTCGGACTGGCTTTGGTCTTCCCAGTGGTGAACTGAGGCAATGGTGACCCGGGGCAATATTGGATTCAAAGGCTGGCTTTTCCCTGGCCATGGACTATGGGGCCCTCGCAGTAGGTGGGAATGAGAGAGTTTTGTGTATTCCCCCCTTTGCTGGTAGAATACGTGAGACCTCCTTGCTGTTCTCTCTTGCCACATGATAGCTTCTTCCTCTGTTCCACAAAAAGCAAACTCTTTATTCCTGCTCAAGAACTTGCCCTTGTTAGACAAACCAATACACTCAGCTCAGTGGAGAAAGGTGAAAGATTGTTGCGATTGTGTGTGTGTACGTGTGTGCGTATACATGGTGTACAAAAAAGAGCGGGTTCTCTTTGGATTTTGTGGTGGGGTGGGTCCCATTTTAACTTGTGACGTTGTGTCACTTTCCCTGACTGTAAAAAGGATCACTGTTTTGAAGACTGGCTTGTCAGGGCTTTTGTCAAGCTAAAAATAACAAAGTTAGAGGGAATTATAGAAACAGAATTGGGAAAGCTCACAGCTCTGAGATTACATTTAATGCAATAATGTGTCTACTTGGTATAATATTTTATTGTTTTTTTTTTCTCCTCAAAGCAGAGTTTATAATGATTTTACTGAAGGGTTTCAAGTCATTTTGGTTAGTGATCTTTTGTTTATGTGTCTTTTAATTACCCGGATCGGTTTTTCCTTGACTTCAGCTCATCTTAAAAATTTTCAGAGGCTATGCCAGGAAAGCTTAGGGGGCACCAGGTTTCTTGCTAGACAGCCAGAAAACCATTATATAATTGTTCTGGGGAATTGTAAAAAAAAAAAAAATAAAATAAAAGGTGTAAGGGAGTGGTCTTTGTAATCACACACTCTCCTTGGGGCCCCAAACCACGGCATGCTCTTTCCTGAGCCTAAACCCAAAGCTATATATGGTATTGGTATGAAATAGCATTGTGCTAGAGATAATTATGTCTGTCTTGAGGACTTGACCCAACCAGGCTGACACTTCATAAGGAAAGTCTTGTGATTCTGGAGCACTCGGCACTGGCCTGGGGCTGTTTATGAGCCTACTCTGTTAAAGACACAGGCCTTTCTAAGAGAAATGTTATGTCCTTGGAACTCCTCAAAACTTTTCACTTTAAGTTAATTGCAGTCTTTCCTGTGGGCACAGAATCAAGTAAATATGCACTTGAAAATGAACTTCTGATGTCCACTCATGAATCTACTATGTCTGGAAGACATAACATTTTTTGGAAAGCAGAGATCTGGGACACCCACATTTTCATGGTTACTTCCTTACTGTAAAACTTGATCTGAAATCCTGTGATGCATGTCCCCAGAGGAAACAAATGCTGCACGTCTATTGTTCTATCAATTGTGGATAATCGAATCCAGTTGCACAGTGAGTGCACTGTGCAGAAGAAGTAAAATAGCCTGGGGAAGGTACGTGTCTTGCTCAGTTCCATCTGCTTCCATTTCTATTCTTTACTGTCTTCTCTGGCTTCTCTCCACCCCCTGCCAGCCCAGCCCTGTTGCTGCCTCTCTACAACTAACCCTGACCCTAGACAGAGGCATGAAGAAGATCCACCCCAGGCTCTGAGGCTCGGTAACAAGTCACCGTTTCTGCTGGTCTGGCTTCGAGTCTGGCTTCGAGCCTGTGTCCCAGCTCTGAAAACTATTTCCAGACCTTCTTGTTCCCATTTACCTGACTCCTGATCAAAGTTGCCTAGAACCCTGGTTCCTCTAAAGCTGAGTTCTCTCCTGTTTTTGCTGGTTTACTTTCCAGTGCCTAGGGCCTTTTACTAATCACAGACAGGTGACAGAGCCTTTGATGATCAATAATAATAATAATAATAGCAATAATAATGATGATAGAGCTAACATATATTAGGTACCTATTATGTGCCAGGAAGCTAAGTGCTTTACATACATCATCCTGCCTAATCTTTACAGACACTAGATAATAGATAATATTCCCATTTATAAGTAGGTAAACTGAGGTTCAAAGAGGTTGAACGGGTAACTTGCCCAAGATCAGGGAGCCCCTTGCTGAGATGTCAGTTAAGTCACATCTGGGTCTTGGCTCCTAGACACAACACTTGGGTGGGAAGGCAGTCCTTTCTTATGCTCAATGCCTGCCGTGATTGCCAAATGCTACCCACCACCCCTTCTTGGTCCCCTGTAGCTCTGCTCTGTCTCCTCTTGGGGCACCTCTGCACTGGGCCTCCCTGATGAGGCTTCCCGATACTGGTAGCTCTACAAACCACACCCTTGTCTGTTGCCTGGCCTTCTGGACACCACACACTGCCTCCTGAAATGAGCGTCTCCCCATCCCAAGTGGCAGGGTAACTGCCCACGTCACCTGGCAGGGCCAGTTCCAGCCCAGCCCCCCGGGGTCTGCCTGGTTCTGCCGTGTCGGTTCAGCTGTGCCTGGCATGATCCTGTGCTTGCTGGGGACTTAGGGTAATGGGAAAAGACTTGGAGGTTTGACTTGAGATCAGCATTCAGATCGTACAGAGAAGAAAAACACATTGAATAATGAGTAGTTTGTCTGCATTTTAGAAAAAAATTAAAAGCTGTGATGTAACTTTTAAAGTTCAGGAATACAACTTCTAGAGATCCTTCATAAATATTCATGAGTAATCTCATAAGTTTTCTGAAATTGATTATGTTGTAAAAATTTTAATTGGTCTGCAAAACTTGCATTTTTCTCAGACTGAATATGGTACATATCATCCCTTGTCTTACAGTTAAAGCAGATTTAGCCCAGAATGACTCAAAACTGAACTCTTTTTCCATTACTTATGCTCTGATCAGATTGTACCTATGTGTATTCCTGTGTTTACATTCCCAGCTGCCTTTTCACATTTACATACATTCCTATAATGCTTGATTTTTGACCCAAATATCTAAGTCTTCTATGTCATACCATCTGGGCCACTCCTTAGCCCTAATTCCTTTCTGTCTCCAAATGAAACTCAGCCCCTCACATAGTTCTACTTTTGGTAATCTTCTGCACATAGTTTTATGTACTTTGGCATCCGCACCCCATTTTCTTAACCTTGACAAGTCTCTGAAGTTTCTAGCTGGGTGGCTCTGGCTGATTGATAAACCACTCTGTGCCCTGAAAACATGGCCTGTAAGGTGGCAGATAATAACCACTTACACAAAGTCCTTACAAGAGTGACTGGCAGATAGGAAGCGTGTAACATAGGCTGGCTAAATGTTCTCTCCAGCACAGACAGGTAGCTCTGCTCTGAGGACTGTCCAGTCCCCCATTCTATTGTATGGCAAAGGGCCCCCGGTTGGGGGGGCCCATTATACCATTATTATTGGTATTGTTACCAATTATCATCAATATTATGATTATTATTATCATCATCATTATTATCATCAATAATACCATTTTCTGAGCTCCTTCTCTGCATCAGTCCCACCGCTAAGCACTTATGTCACGTCACCAGTTCTCCCAGCAATCACAGACAGGGAGACGCTACCACCTCTGCTTATAGGTTTGGGGTAATGAACAGTTTGGGGTTCAGACAGTACTTTTCTCTCCCTTGCTTCTCACAGACCATGTCCCTGACCATGTCCTCCCTGTCTCTGTGCCTGCTCGGGGTGGCAGGTGTGGTTCTGCAGAGTGTCTTGTGAATTTTCACGTGAGATGAGATCAGAGGAGCAGGATCAGACTATGGGGAAACTGTAGGAGGTTTTGAGTGTTTTGGAGGAATGCGGGAAGTTCTTGGCAGTGTGGTTAGAGATTTGTGTATACCTCATGGATACTTTCTGGGAAGAGAAGATTGTTGGAGTCCAGAGAGAGATTAGGGGGCTGGAGAGCATTGTGGGATAATGTTAATGAAAACCAGAATACTTCTGTGAAAGTAACTTATTTAGTTCTGTTCATGGGATGAATAATTGAGGGCATTTTAAAAGGACTAGAAGCTCCTAGCAACTCCTTGATCTGAGAGTGAGGAACCAAGAGGCAGGGAGCCTTACAACCTGTCCGTAGTCATCTCACTGCGGTGGCCCTGCCAGAACCCTGCATTGGGGTGGGGGGAGGGATTTGAAATCTTTTTTCCACGACCTGGAAAAGTTCTGGACCAAGTGCTCCTCAGGTGCTCCGCTATATCCCTGAGGGAGGAAGTGAGCAGGCAGGGAATTAGGGGGTGACTTTTGGTTCGGTCTCTAAGGCAAATGTGTTTGCTTAGAATAAGACTTTCGTAGATAGCTGGGAAGAAAAATTGAACATTTAAGTCTAAACCCCCATCACAATTGCTCCTGTAGGTTTTAAAGAGAGAAGAGCAAAGAGTATGGGCAAATGGACCCTGTTTGTTGCCAGAGGGCTCTGATCGCAAATCCCAGTGGGCCGGCACAGGTGTCAGCTGTGAGTATGCCCTTTGCTGGTCTAGGTTCAGGTGGAATATGAAAAGCTGAAGGACAACTCAAGGTAGAATAAGTATAAATAAGAATAAGAGCCAAGAAAGCATAATCCCAATGACGGGCTCACAAGGGAGACAGTGCTGTGCTCATGAAAGAGAAACGAGACCGGACCTACAGAAATCTCTAGCTGCCGCTGTTGGATGTTGTTGTGTGTAGAAACTCCTCAGCACAATGTTGTCATGTCCCCTCCTCAGAAGACAGTGGCCCCAAGTGGGAGGAACCTTGAACTTCTCCCTGGCTGAAATGAGACTAACACACTACCTATAGCATTTTTAGAAGGAATTCCCTAAGGAAAGTTGTATTTCCTGGGGCTGGAGATCCTAGGGGATTATAGTGGTTCTCAAACTTTTCTTTTTCACGATAAGGTACTTTTTTCAGGCATAAAACTTAGAACTCTAATATGTAAACTGTTAAAATATATATGCTATGTGTATAAATTTATTTCGTGAATTCAAATGTAGTGAAGCTTTGCTATACACTCTCTTTCCTGGACACATAACAATGAGGAGGGTGGGTAGAGATATCTACTCACTGAAAAGGAGCCTGCACACCAAACTTCCAAAACAAGGAAAGAAAATCATAAGCTCAGTAATACAGTCATGCAAGCAACGAACTGAACATGAGCCTACGTCATGGAGTCTGAATAAGACATCAACATAGAACGCTCCAAGAGAAATAAAAGAGGTGTTTTCACTAAAAGTGGCAAGGAATTATGAAACAGGATCTGGTAAAAATGAAAAAAAAAACTTAAGGAAAAAGAAGAGCAGGAAGGAAAAAAGTGAAGAAAAATGGAGAATAGAGTAAAAGGCTTCACATTATCTTTAAAGGGAATACAGAGAGAATAAAATAGAAGTCATGGAGAATCAATACCTCAAAAGATGATGATTTAAAAACATACCGTAATTGAAGAGTTGAGCCTTCAGATTAAAACTGTACTACAGAATGAATAAAAATAAGTTCATCCTTCCACATGCTATTGAAACTGTGGAGACATATTATTATTAGTTTTCTAGGGCTGCCATGACAAGTACCACAGACTGGGTGGCTTGAACAAACTAACAAACAAAATTAATTCTCACCATGTTGGAGGCTGTAAGCCCAAGAACAAGGTTCTGGCAGGGTTAGTTTCTTCTGAGGTGTCTCTTCTTGGCTTGCAAATGGCTACCTTCTCACTGTGTCTTCACATGACCTTTGCTCTGTGCCTGTCTGTGTCCTAATCTCCTTATAAGGATAAAAGTCAGGCTGGATTAGGGCTCCTCCTAATGCCTCATTTTTAACTTAATCATCTTGTTAAAGGCCTTATCTCCAACTATTGCACTCTGGGGTACTGTTAGCCTTCAAAATATGAATTTCAAGGGGCATATAAAATTCTCAGCCCATAACAGAAGGATAAGGAATAAAATTTTAAGAGCTACAAAGGAGGAAAGATTTTCACAAAAGTAGGGCCTTCAGACTAGCAGCAGATTTTATGTCAGTGACAACAGATTCCAGAAGACAAGGGAGCAGGAGCTACTGTTTACTGAGAAAGGATAGTAGCTATCGATCTCGATTGAGATTGAAACAGAATATTGTTAAAAAATCAAACACAGAAAAATTAAGTAATTTTGTCAAGGCTGCAAAACTAATAAATGGTAGGGCCAGGCTTTGATTTCAAGTAGTCTGATCCCGGACTTTACACTTTTAACCACTGTGCTATTAGGAGCAAAAAGGAACATAACTAGTTACTATGATTTTAAAAAAAATAATAAGGAAATACCATGAACATGTTTGTGTTAATACATTTGAAAATTTAGATACAGTTAGTATTTTTTAGAAAAATGTGTTATAAACATTGATAAAAGGAAATAGAAAACCTGATTAAATTTCAATTACTACAGATATTCAGTGCCAAGGCAAAAGTCTTCTCTTTAAGCAGGCCCAGATGATTTTACAGACAATTTCTAACAAAATGTTCAAGAACAGATCATTTTTATATATAAATAGTTTCAGAGAATTGATAAAACAGTGAATCCATTTAGTTCACCTTGTAATGTCAATAGAAGTTTGACAGTAATAAGAGAAGCATAAGAAAAAAAAAGTTTTAGGTCACTTTTACTTATGCAAAGAATTTCAAACTGAAAAACAAACAAACTGCATAAATAAGCTGATTCCATCAGTAAAAATTAAACCAAGGCAATGGCAAGGAATATAAAAATAACTTATCAGCCAAAAATATATTATAAGCCACATAAATGAATAGATTAAATAAGAAAATAAAAAAACATCTCAAAAGATGGAGGAAAAGTGTTTAATGAAATATACTAACAGTTCTTAATTCTAATTACTGTAGAATAGGGATAGGAGATTTTGTTTCCCTAATAAATTGTACCTACTAGTCATCTGTAGTAAATATCATACTTAATAATGAGACCTTAGAAGCATTCTCATTAAAGTCAGGAAGAATCCAAGGGTGCCCTTTGTCAATGTTTCTTTTCAACTTTGTACTAGAGATTCTAGCCAATGAGATAGGACAGTCCAAAGAAAAATGAATAAAAAAGAAGAGATCAAACTATCCTTATTTGCAGGATAGGACTCACTATCTAGGAAATCAAAAATAATTTACAAGTAAATTTTTACAACACTGGTTGTTGGCCATAAGATCAACATAAAAATATCGATAGCATTCTGTAGCAAATAGAAAATGAAATAGATTGAAAGATCCCTTTTACAATAAGAACCAAAAATTGAAGGTAGTTAGAAAAGTCTAACAAAGAATGTGCAGAATCTTCATGGAGAAAATTATGAAACACTGAATGATGCAAAAGGAAATGGAATAAATGGAGAGACAGATAATATACATGACTAAGGGAATTCAATATTTTAAAGACAGCAATTATCCTCAAATTAATCCATATATTCAGTGTAATTCTAATTCAATGTAAGGATATTTTGTGGTGCTCAATCCTAAAATGAACATTAAACAGCAAATTGTGAAAAATAAAGAAACTAAAGATTAACAACATGGAAGGGCTTTTCCTATCATATTTCTTTTTCTTTTTTTTTTTTTTCAACATTTATTTTTGGAACAGAGACAGAGCATGAACGGGGGAGGGGCAGAGAAAGAGGGAGACGCAGAATCGGAAACAGGCTCCAGGCTCTGAGCCATCAGGCCAGAGCCTGACGCGGGGCTCGAACTCACGGACCGCGAGATCGTGACCTGGCTGAGGTCGGACGCTTAACCGACTGCGCCACCCAGGCGCCCCTCCTATCATATTTCAAGGCCTATTACACACTGTAAAAATTAACAGTTTGACCAAAGAAAAAGATAAAAAGCCCAGACACAGACGTGTGTGTGTGTGTGTGTGTGTGTGTGTGTGTGTGTATACGTATATGATAGGAGATTACATTTCACATCAAGTAGAAGAAAGAAGAGAATAAATTTTGCTAGAGAATCAGCCATACGTAAAAAAGTGAGTCCTTACTTCAAACTATTCAAAACTCATTCCTGGTATACTCAAGGCCTAAATATGAAATAAAAAAAAATAGAACGTTTTAGATGAAAATATAAGAAAATTCCTGTATAACTTTAGAGAAGGAATTGGTAGAGATATCACAAAAAGCACAAAGCATGAGGGACTAGATTGATATATTTGACTACATTAGAATTTAAAAAAGAAATTTTCAGCAGAAGGCACTATTCGAGTTCCCACACAAGGCACAGAATGGAAGGGGATATCTGTCATGCATATAACTGACAAAAAATTATTAAAGAGACTTTATAAAACTACTCTTACAAATTAATGGAGAGAGAGAGAGAGAGAGAGAGAGAGAGAGAGAGAGAGAGAGAGACAGCCGAAAAGAAAATGTGCAAAAGAAAGAATTCTAAGAGCCAGATGAATTGGAGAATAAGCATATGAAAAAATGTTCACACTAAGTGGTAATCTGGGAAATATAAATTCAAAGTGAGATACAATGTCACACCTATCAGGTTGGTGAAAATGAACAAATCCAAGCAGGGTGGAGGATGTTGAGCAGTTGGGACACTCACACTATGTAGAGAAGAACGCATGGGGCTGGGGACGACGCCGTGGAGAGTACTTCGGCAGTATCTTGTAATGCTTCACCTGAGCACGCCCTGTGCAGCAGCTCTTCTGCTTCATACACCCCTTGGAGAAGCTTTACACTGCGAGCAAGGAGTCTCCCGTACTGTTGCACTGTTTTCAACAGAGGAGGTGCATGGCTTGTGCCATAGTCATTCAATGGAGACTACTAACCTACCAGTTTAAAATGAATTAATTAAAACCATGTGTATCAATATGGATGTATATAAAATTTGCTTAGCAAAAAAAGTACAGAGTGGTTACCATATATATAAGACACAATATGTACATTACATATATTGTAAAACATCGCCATATAATACTATACATACAGGGGCGCCTGGGTGGCTCACTGAGGTAAGCGTCTCTTAATTTCAGCTCAGGTCATGATCTCACAGTTATTGAGATCGAGCCCCTCACTGGGCTCTGCACTCACAGCTCAAAGCCTCCCTGGGATTCTCTGTCTCTGTTCCTCCCCTGCTCGCTCTCTCTCTCTCTCTTTCTCTCTCTCTCAAAATAAATATTAAAAAAAAAACTATAGATACATATAAAATTTGTAACATTATTAAAGCTGCATGAAAATGAAAAACGTAGAATGCATTATAGAGCTTACTCTATAGTGAGTGGAATAAATGGAATGGGATTGGGAAGTGACATGCTGGCATTTTCAACTGTATCCTTAATGTTTTTTTTTTTTTCAAACAAACACAGGAAAGCATAACAAAGGAGGCAAATATAGCAAATGTTCAAGAATGTCCACTGTTATTTTCCATAATTTCAGTAGAAAAATTTCAATAGAAAAAAAATTTCAATCTCTTTTTTTTTTAAAGTTTATTTATTTTGAGACAGAGAGAGAGCGAGTGCATGAGCAGGGGAGGGGCAGAGAGACAGGAAGAGACAGAGAATCCCAAGCAGGCTCCATACTGTCAGCTTGGAGCCTGATGTGGGGCTTGAGCCCATGATCTGTGACATCATGACCTGAGCGGAAACCAAGAGTCAAATGCTTATCTGACTGAGCCACCCAGCCACCCCCCAAAATTTCAATTTCAATAAAAATATCTCATAGTTAAAAATAAAGTATAACCCTGTGTATAAGAAAGACTGTCAATGAGAAAAAACAGACTCTAAGTAAAAACTTAGTATGGCACACCATGGACTGATAGGTTTACTATGATAAAAACAAAGGATAGCACATTTTAACTAACACCCTAGAGTACTGATTTTTAAGCATGTTAGTAATATATTATGCCAAACTCCAACGTATTAAAGAGATGAGCAGTATTTTATTGATATAATTATTTCATAAGGATATACATCTATCCTTATGAAACATATACAAATATATATGAAAATATAAAAATGGATATATTCATTACAGCGTGAGGATAGATTAAAAACTCCTATTATCCTCAATAAAAAGACAGACAGCCTCAGTTCTCAAAGAGGACACCCAAATGGCCAACGAACATATGAAAAAGCATTTAACCTTGCTAGTCGGCCATAGGGGGACCATATATCCTGGTTTGCTAGTAACAGTCCCAGTTTACTCTGCTTTACTTGCTAAAATTTAAAAAATACCCCCTTTCACTTTTGGTTTAGATGATACATCTTGTGGTTGCCCTACTTACCAGGGAAATAGAAATTAAAATCACGTTGAGGGACCACTACACATCAGAATTAAAAAGACTGGCAATGCCAAAGGTTTGCAAAGATGTGGGCCAATAATAACTCTTACACACTGAATGGTGGGAAGAGCCTGTGGCTGATGCGAGCAGCTTCCACACTCAGCCAATCTGGGGCAGTGAAGATGGGTGGCTGTTTTTACCAAGCCTGTGTTACTTTGTCTTAGGGTTTTTAGGGCCCTTTCTCATGAGATGGGACTGGACCGAGACTCTGCTCAAAGTCCTGGGAGTGCTGCCTGCGGAGTCTGTGTTTTAAGGCTGGATTAGCTTAGTTTGCAGTTTATGATATGTACCAATAAGCAATTTAGTTATGGTTAAGCACTAATTCAGAGCTGAGTAAACTTTGTTCAAATATGATACGTGTTTAGTCGTGTACTTAAAAGTCAGCTAGGTTACAGAAATACTGATCTATAGGAAGGGAGTATCAAAATGCTTCTGAGGGCAATTTCTCTGTACTTTTCCAGTTTTCTGTGACATGACATTTCCTCAGACCAGCAGAAAGGAGAACATAACAAATGAGGTAAGCCTGTGAAATGTTGAGGCCAGCTCTAACTTCTTGCTGTTTCATTTATCTCTTCATGACTGCCTGGTCCCCATACAGGAGAAAGAGGGGTCGAGAACTTGGACTATCTTATTCTTGGGTTTAACACTGATTCCTTCTTTCTTCCAAAACATGAGAGAACCAATGACTGCCTTGGCCTCAAAAAAGCCCTCTGTAATCTTTCAAGCCACCAGAAAGAGTTAACTTCAGCCCAACAATCTGGATGACTTTCTGGTTCTTCATTCAAGGAGAAATAGTGTGTTTTTTTTTTTCTTTCTCTTTTAAATTTAATTGCAGCCAAGGTCAAGAAGTCATCTGGGATTCCCAGCTGCATTATACTTTCTTCATTTTGTGGGTCCAAGTTAGGCAATGAATGTGACTTCAATTTGCGTGTGTGGTGCAAATGGATTCTTGTCTGACTTCGTCACACTTTCATCAGACATGAACAAGGCCTTGGCGTCTTCTGACCTGTTACATTCTTGATTACCTTTCCTTTGATGCTTGCCGCCGTGTTAGCCAGCCAAGAGCTCCCCTTCCCGGGAACCTCAGCACTGGGAGCCTTGTGCCAAAATCACAAGGTGCTCCTTCCGTCACACAAGGCTTTTGTTTCGACATTTCTTGAGCGAACCCGCCCATCAAGTCTGATTCTGTGGGAGAACATATTTGTAAGACAAAGCAATGCTGCGGCCTACCAGGAGGCCTGTGACTCGCACAGTGAATTATTCACTCTGGGCCTTGCAGGACACGCCAGGTCACCCATGTTCACAGCGGGAGCAAGGCATTATTCATTACCAGGCTTAGGTTTGCTGTCTTCAGAGATTCCCCCTCCCTCCCTTCATTGCCCCTTCAGGTTTTAACAAGACATCACATTCTTTTAAACTTCCCCTGGGCAGCAGAGGTCTCCCCCAACCCCCCCTTCCTTTTTCCACACGCAGAAGGTACAATAATAGACAGAAAGCTGGAGCAGTTGTAAATTGCAGCAGTTAATGTCAAATTGATGGAACAGTGATCAAATGAAGTTCATAACCAACCACACAATGCAACCTGAGGGTGGAATGCTGTTTCAAACATTTCTAATGACAGGGTTATAAAATCATAAAAATGGAGACCTTTTTTCCCCCTCCGGCAATAAAAAGAATTATGTGGGTGATGAAAACTGTTAATGAGGATGAGACTGGACACTGATTTTGGAGAGAGCTCTCATGATTTGGGACGGCTATGCCACAGTCAGAACTTCAGCACTGGGACATCCTCCAAGTCTCTCTGCTTCTCCAACTCTCTACTTCCGGGTCTTCTAACCTTGACTGTAGGGATGACAGGGAAAGTTTGCTTGTCTACCAAAGCGAGGGTGGAGATCGCTGAGCTGTCTGCTTCGGTCCAACAGACCGCGTGGTCCATTCACAAAGCAGAATGAGGGGCAGTGTCGCACAATTAACAGCGAAACATTTAAAAACTTACTGCACTAGACGCGACGCAGCTGACTTCCAGCTGTCTATTCAGCTGCAGACAGCAGAAGGAAAAGTGATTAGACGCAGGGAAACATTACAGTAAAAAGAGCCAGAGAATAATATTTAACACATCCCATTGTTACTTTCACACAGAAGGGAAGAACAGAGCCATTCACGTTTAGCTCAGTATATTTCTCCCCTCCAATGGATGTAAATGGTATCAGTGTCCCAGAGAATAACCTTTTCAGAAAGATTTGGTTGCAGGGAAAGGAAGAAATTGCAACTTGGTGGCAAGAGAAATGGAATGAAGGGCAGAGGCCACTTAAATAACAATTAGGGTCTCCTGCTGCTGCTGGAGGAGTCTCTTTCTACAGGGCTGACAGGGGATGCACATGCTGCTGGTCGTGTGTGTCATTAGCATTTCAGGCACAAGAGTGAATCGACAACTTGTTTTCAAGTAGGTCCACTCCTGTCGTTAGTGGTGTTTCTTACAACTGCTGAAACTGAGGTTTGTGAAATAGCCATTTCAGTTAGGACTGGAAATATCCAAGGAAGGTACTGAACCCATAAAATATGAAAATTCACATAAACCTGTAGAGATAACATGTATGAAAAGTCTACAAAACACTCCAATGAGTGACTTAGGTTTACAGGACTTGTCTACAGAGCACAGAAAATCCATGCAATTGGATAATTCTGACAAACAGCTTTGGTTTGCCCTTAACCACCTTCACAATTGAGGGCCTAGTTGAGCCATTTTTGATGGAATATGGGGTGGCTCCCTTTGATTGTGTGGACCCGGGCATGTAATGTGTTCTATTTCAATTCCTGTAATTGAAAGGCATATGTGTCGGCTAAATATTACAAAGCAGGATGTGGCTCCTGGAGGGTGCACTAATTGACCTGCTAAGAACCAGCATCAACACGCTCTCCAGTTGTGGTCTGGAGGCTGAATTAAAATAAATACGCACTCTCGTGTCCTATTTAGACTTGTGTGATTAAAAAAACTCATATACAAAGCTGATGAGACCCGCGTTAAGTTGCAAGTTAATGCTTGCTGGCTTCTTGCAGTCAACTCACCGGCACCACTCAGTAAACAAGAATTCAAGCACAGTGGGTGCTCTACCTCTGCTGCCAGAAAGGGAGGCATTGAGAGAGGCTCAGCCGCAGGGCTGTGGCAGGAGTGCCAGTCTTGGGGCCAGACACTTGGCTTGGTTCCATTCTCCTCTTCCTTCAACCCCTGGTCGCTTATGGAGGTCACACCAGAGTTTTCTCAGACATCAAATGGGGGAGACAATGTGGACCTCATAGACAGTTGCGAGGTCCTCACCATCAAGTCACTGGCACTGAGAAGATTGATGTTTGCCAGCCATTTACTGAACAGATCATAGCGGGGATTGGTGTTGGGCAAGGACAGGGGGAGAATACAACCAAGGACATCCCTCCCCCTTGGGATGCTGTCTAGTTCCAAATAACAGGTCTTCGGGCAACAGGAAAGCAGTTGTATCTGACTCAAGGGCTGCTGGGCCCTGCTTGGAAACAGAATATCTTTAATGAGGTTTTTAATGACAGTTCCCTTCCAATTTAGGGGAAGTCTGCATTGAGAGAAATTTGATGCCTCAGGCCTTGGGAAGCAGAATTAGCATATATCTTTTAATCTTAAGGAAAATAAGTAGTTTTAGTTTATAACCTCCTGGTGTATCTTGTCTAGGGTTGCTGATGCACTCTGTTTAGGTAATCACATGAAATGGGGAAATCAAATCAGTTCTGGCTGATTCAAAATGTCCTGGCTGAGAAGCAGAGGAGATGTCAGTAGAGATTTCGGGCTCATGGAAAAGCGCTTAGGTGGGGCTTCATCTGTTTCCTTCATTCTAAGCAGAGAGGTCCTTTGTGGGTCATAAGACAAGAAGCAAGAGGTTTAGAGAGCCCCTCAAGAACGAGGGGGCCAAAAACTGGATATGAAGAGCAAAACACTTCAACAAGCTCAGCCTGAGGAGCGAAGGTTAAATGACCCCAGGGATGAACCAGCCAGTTCTGAAGCAACTTCCTTGGTTTGGAGCCAGAGGGCCAGATGCCCAGTGCCTGTGAACACACAGGATTTAAGGCAGACTGCTGCCCTTGAGAACCTTCTGTGCTTTTTAGCTCAGTATTGGAGGAGTTTTATTTCATAAATCGTGTATTTTGAGAGGCAAACCTGTGACCTGCTGGATCCTGGACATAGAACCCATGCTATGGAAAAAGGGACTTGACCCAGTAATAAAATGCTTTGAGATTAGTCCCATCAAAAAGATAAAAATCTGAAATTGTAAGCATTGTAAGGGTTTTAATTTTATTTAATCATAGACACGTTTCCTGTTATAACTTTTTAAAGATGTTCTACATTTGAAAAGAATTAGGACAATCCTGTATCTTTGATCAACTCAACATCTCTTTAGGGGAAAAGATTTAACACTCTAGTTTTTAAACAGAAATATAAATATGCATCAGCTAACAGTTTTCCAAATTAGGCAGCATAAACTTTATAATTTCATGACATCCAAATGAATAGGAGGCCTGTTTTATGCTTAGAAGTGATTGTCTTTGAACTAAACACACTTGAGCGAGGGATTTTTGTGTGTCATTATTTTTGACACAACTTGTCATTAGTTTTAACTTTGACCGGGTTGTAATGAAAAATTTGGTTGTGCAAGTTTACCCATTGTTTACCTACACTCAGACTTAATTATTGCTTCCCAGGTCAATCATCACCATTTTAAGTGGAAAGAAATGGCCTTAACCCATGGGATGATTCCCACAGAGTTTATTATATGTAGTTATACCATGAGGTCAGATGCACAGAAAGAGTGGGCAGAATACTCTGGGAGTAGGGATGGGGGTGGACATGATGCAGCTACTTGGGGGGAAGGTGGAAGGAAGTGCAAGACTCTCTCACAGAAATCCTTCAGGGAGATGTATAGGGGCAGATCCGTAGTCATCCTACAGAGTCTCAGAAAAGTCTTTTCTCCATGTCTCCATTGTAAGGAATTTTGAAATTTCTGCTGTTTAAAAATTCCTTACAGTGGGAGGCACTATTGACATTATGGGAAGGTATTTTTTGTTGTGTGGACTTTCCTGAGTATAGCAAAATGTTTAATATCTCTGACTCTCTCCTTTCAGTTGCGCTGGCTACAACAATGTCTCCAAAATGTTCAAGAATTACTAAACATACTAACCAGGCTAGTAGAGAGCCTTGCATAACCCAGACAGAAAGTCCATAGAGATTTTCTCGGGGAAAGAGAAGAGAGGGAAACTTCAGAACATGTGGTAGATCATGTCAGGTGGAATGGGTACTAACAAGAGCACCAGCTGGGCACCTGGGTGTCTCAGTCAGTAGGGCATCCAACTCTGAGTTTCGGCTCAGCTCATGATCTCACAGTTTGTGGGTGTGTGTCCTTTGTCCGGCTCGATGCTGACAGCATGAATGCCTGCTTGGGATTCTCTCTCTCCCTCTCTTTCTGCCCCTCCCCTGCGTGCGTGTGCTCTCTCTCTCTCTCAAAATAAATAAATAAACTTAAAGAAAATGAAAATAAAAAGAGCACCAGCAACTAATTTTGCCTGCTAGAACATGTCCAAGTTGCCTTGCTAGGTAGGGAGGGGAGGAGAACATAACATTTACCAAGTTATGTGCCAGTATTTTGTAATAATTATTTAAATTAATTATCATTACTCTGTGAATGAGGTGTAATTATACAATTTTTGCATAAAGAACTTGAATCAGAAAGAGCTGATGGTGACAAAGCTGAGGTGGGAATCTCAGACCACTCAAACCCTATCTGTTTTTAAAGAGTTGGGACTCCCCTGCATTCCAAGTTCAGTGTTTTTCTTGTCATCCTGGCTGTCCAACATTGTGTGAGCAGATAAGAAAGGCAGTGGTTCTGTTACTGTAACTTGGACCAGTGACCTCTACCATGAATCTGGTAGAACATTGGCCACACAGGTATATTGCATACCTCTCTCTCCAATGCCAACCAGAGGTATATTTGCTTAGCGTTTGCAGTGACAATTATTGCATAGTTCCTGACAACATTAGGTTATACTCTATACCAAGGTGACCATAATTTCCTTCTCTGGGGCTAATGACACTGAACTCTCAAGTGATTGTTGATATTAATGATACTACTGATTGTCTGGAGCTTGTGTCTAGGGGAATGTGGCAGAGACTGGCTAGGTGTTTGCCAAACCTGTTTTCTTTTCCACCAGGACACACAGCTAGACAACATTTTCCTGCCTCCCTTGAAGTTAGGTGTGACCATAAACTGAACTTTGGCCAATGGAATGTGACTAGAAGCATTTGTATTACTTCTAGGCCTGACCCATAAAATCTTCCCTTGGGATCCTCTACTCTCCTTCTTCTCTGTCTTCTGGTTGGATGCTGGTATTAAGATGACCTTGAAAACCATGTGTTGAACACGGTAGATCCTTCATCACCCTGGGTCCCTGTGAAGTAAACTCCCTTTTATAGCCTCTTCCACTATTGACTGGATTTTATACATTGGGTTAAGTCCATTAGTGTGCCTTCTCTGGCTTGTCCTGGTTGGCAAGAGCTGATGCTAAGTCTTAGGGAATTTTGTAAGCTAACTGACATCAAGTTGATAGCTTGAAGTTATTATAATTGGAGCTTTTACAATACAGAAACGGCAAGTGCTACAAACCAGGGCTCTTTTTAGACAGTCATTTTACTAGCACACCACTGGTTAAGCTGCTAAGCTTTATTTGTATATTTGTATTATCATAATATACATACTGCTCAAAGTGATGTTCTGCCTTAACAAAGCCTAAAAGATGTGAGACTGGCTTAGCAGTTGGATGGAAGTTGGCAAGAGTTGGACAGCAAGGAAATGGATATCAGAGACTGGAAAAGCAGTGACTCATCATGTGGTGGCAAAACATTTGGTAAAACCATTATCTGTGATAACCTGGAAAGCAGACCAAGTGCCCCAACACAGACTCACCTCCTGGGGAATTGGCTGAAAAAACAAACAAACAAACAAAACAACAAATGGTAGATAGTGCCTACTGTTTATTACTGGCTGTGATTAAAAAGTATTAGAAAATAAGAGATGAACTCAGGATGTGTTTATAAATATAAATAAAAATTGAGTTGAAAAATATGGAAACTTGTAAAATTGGAAAAGTTTACCATTTTAGGACCCCAAATATCAGGAAATAAGACAGGAAAAGCTTTTGTATGCCAAAGGCTCTATTCAAAAGTGAATTTGGATTCAAGTTGGTGTATTTATTTAAGATCTTAAAATTTTTATTGTCACAAACATTCTTAAGTTGTGAAGGGTCTGAATGCAGAAGTTTCCTTTTGAATCAACTGGGAAGCAAAATTACCCATCTTGGCTAGCTCCCCCCAGAGCACTATTGGTCAAGTTACATTTGCTGCATAATAAACTACCCTGAAACCTAGTGGCTTGAAACAACAGTAGTCATTTATTCTGCTCATGAATCTGTTATTTGGGCAGAGCTGGTCTCTGCTCCATGCAGTGCCAGCTTGACTGAAGGCAGAAAGATCTGTTTCCAAGATGACTCACATGCCTGGCAAGTAGGCATGTGTTGGCTGGGAGCTTAGCTGGGACTTAGGGTGGGGGGCTTTGCTCTCCTACACATGCCCTTCCCCATGTGGTTTGGGCTTCCTCACAGAATGGTGTCTGTATTCTGAGAGCAAGTGTCAAAGAAGAGAGCCAGCTGGAGGTTATATTGCCTTTTATAAACTAACTTGGAAACACACAGCATTACTTCACCTGTGCTCTGTTCAAAGTAGTCACAAAAGCCTGCCGAGCTTCAAGGGGGGAGAACACAGATTTTACTTTTTGATAGAGGATGGCAAGGTTCTAGAAGAACATGTGGGGCAAGAAATATTGTTGTGGCTATTTGCTACACTTATTCTGCTGGGGAGTGAGAGAATTTCAGCCAAGGTCATTTAAGAACCCATCTTTATTACATGATCAAGACGAATCTGGTATGTCATAGTGCTAAATTTCCTTCTAGTTTAAGACAGCCTAAAACTTACTATCCAGTAACAACCAGAACACAACCTACAGGAAAGGAAGTTCAGAAGGGGTGCTGAGTGATATTCAGAGAGGAAAAAAGGAGTTCCTTTTGGATACAACAGAGATGAGAATTCACGGGCATCCATTTACACACCAAACATTTGTCAAATGCCTTCTGTGTAAACACTGTTCACATCACTGAGAAGATAAAAGTGAATGATTTATTTCTGCTTCCAAGGAGACTAAAGGCGGTGGATGAGGGTAAGATTGGAGGTGGATAAAAGGACATCTATATGTTTACAAGCTACTACTATAGACCCAATGGTAGAGATGGGAACAGTGCTTGAGAAGTACTGAGAATGACAGAATGTCTCATGCTACTTGGGAGAGTTGTGAAAGGTGGAGACATTTGCCCTGAATCTCCACTTAAGAAAGATCAAGAGTCAAGTTCCTAGCAGAGGCAGAGCCACAGACTCAACCTTCCTGACTCAGACTCAGTGCCCTTTCCATGACACCACACAACTTTTTATGTGGAATTACGTTGTGGATTGAGTGTGCTGAGCATTCAGCAGTTAGAATTTCTTGTGCTGTTGTGTTCTTCTCTAAACCCCAAAGAGATGTGGGTCAAGGTCTTGATTAGAAATGTTAACAATGGACAGGGAGAACATGAAAACAGCCCATCCTCAGATGAAGCAGAAATCTCACTGGATTGGAGAGTTTCAGTGTCTAGCTGACTAAATTGACACAGAGAAGCCAACAAGATACCATAGAGATTTGTTTCCATCTTTTTGCTCTCCTTTCCCTTAACAATATGCTGAGAGAAACAGTAATAGCCATCATAATGCTAATAGGTGGACAAGAAAAAGTAAAGGACATAGATGAGCTGCCAGTTCAGAAGTTAGGAATTACCTAAAACAATGACATGTATTTTTCATAACTTAAATATTAGTGATTGAAAACAATTGACCCTGAATATTTAATGCAGCTTCCTGCCCACCCCCCCCCCCGCCCCGCCCACATCTCTTATAAGTTTTGTATATTTGGTCCAGGATCCTTAGTCTGACTAAGGTAGAGAGCAGTGGTTACTTAACTACACTCTGGCAAAAAACCTAGGGTATTTCTGCTTACCTTACAGATATTTAAAACCATTTTTTTTAAAATTTTTTTTTCAACGTTTTTTATTTATTTTTGGGACAGAGAGAGACAGAGCATGAACGGGGGAGGGGCAGAGAGAGAGGGAGACACAGAATCGGAAACAGGCTCCAGGCTCTGAGCCATCAGCCCAGAGCCCGACGCGGGGCTCGAACTCCCGGACTGCGAGATCGTGACCTGGCTGAAGTCGGACGCTTAACCGACTGCGCCACCCAGGCGCCCCTTTAAAACCATTTTTAATTGGACACTTGGGTGGCTAGGTTGGTTGAGTGTCCGACTTCAGCTCAGGTCATGATCTTGTGGTTCGTGGGTTCCAGCCCCATGCTGGGCTCTGTGCTAACAGCCCAGAGCCTACAGCCTGCAGATTCTGGGTTTTCCTCTCTCTCTGCCCCTCCCCCATGCATACTCTGTCTGTCTCTCTCTCTCTCTCAAATAAACATTAAAAGAAAATTTAAAAAATTTTCCATTAAAAAATTTTTAATGGAAAATTTTTAAATTAAACTTATTTTAATTTAAAAAGTGGCATGCTATTCGTAAACTGAACTTAAGAGAAATAAAGTGAATTCAAGGAAAAAAGAGAGATACTGCTAAATCCAAAATGGGCTTGGAAACACTGAAAACATTTGCAATCCTTGGCATAGGTATGGGTGGGAGATGAGAAGCATTTAAAAGTTATGGACTCATTGTGACATTTCTTGCATCTGGAAACCTTACTTAGCTTAAACTTCTACTTCCCCAAGCATTGCCTTAAAGCAGTCTTCTGATGAACTGTGTTCTGATCTTACACCACCTCACCATTGTACTCAGAGCCAGTGGAACTTGTTCTCACTTGATGTGCCTTCCTAAGCCTGGGACAGCTCATGGAGATCAGAGCAGCAGCTCTCTCAATAATCTTTATGCTATAAATAATGTGACTTTGTAAAAAAAAAAAAAAAAAAGGCAGTTGTTGGCTAAGTATGAAAAAATGCTAATTTTAACAGAAAAGGCTATTTTCAAATACATTTCACAGTTTATACCGAGTGAGAAATGCTTAATTCTCACCATGTGAACTTCCAGATTGCTTATGTTGAGTGGTGCAGATGTAGCTGTCTTGAGAACCTTTGAAGCCAAAATTCAGCTTTTACCTCAAATGTCTTACTTTTATAATAATGGATATGAGAAGCAGTGATCTGCCTTACCATCATGAATACGTTTTCCATTTCTACTGAACCCATGTGTTGAATGGCATCGCATATATAACATCATGCCTGTTTGATTCTAAAAGTCTGCACCACAGTTTGTGCATAAAAAGGCTTAGGTGTATCTGGCAGCTATTAGCTCACAAGGGCTATTGGATTATGAGTCAGATGCAGAAGGTATTTAGTGGTCTAGTGGATTTGAATTCTATACTACGTATTATACAGATATGTTTGTGCTATTATAATATTCCACAAAATCCTGAAACACTCAATAGAGACATTAATTGATCGATTCAATGACTCCTTTTTGCTTTTAGGACAAAGTCTCAAGTTTTCACCACTGTAGTCTAGGCCCTGCACGGTCCTTCCAGACTCATTGCACCTCATTCTTCCCTCTCTGTGAAGCAACCATCCTGGACCTAACTCCTTGAATGTCACCTGTTCTGTCCTGCCCCAGGGTCTTTGCACTTGCTATTTCCTCTACCTGGAGACTTCCCTCCCTCTTGGTCCCCTAGTTCACTGTTATCCATCCTCTAGATTTCAGCTCAAATCCCACTTTTCCTGGGAAGCTGTCTCTTACACATCATTGCACACCCTATTCACACTGCATAACTCTCCTTCTTAGTGCTTACCACAGTGTATAATTATTCACTTACTTGTGGGATTATTTGATGGTGTCTGTCTCCATGAGACTCCATGGGGGGACTGCATGAGAATGGAGATAACATTTCTTTTTGCTTATCATTATATTCTCAGTGTCTAGGATGGTGCCTGGATTATGGAAAATGCTCCACAAATATTTGTTGAATAGAAATATTGCATAAAGCACTGAGCAGAGCATGTGATAGGCAGTAGACTCTAAGTAAAGAGCCTTATCTTGTTTTTTTTAAAACTCCAATAAGTCTAAAATTATTGTTCCTCTTAATATTTTTACTCTATACTTTATGATTACTTTGGTTTTACTTCACTTCTAATGACTTCCTAGATGAACCTGGAAGGTCCCTTCCTCTGTGATTCAATTTTCTCAAGAATACTTTGACAGCAGCAGCTTCATTAATCAGTCCTCAGAAGCATGAGTACCGACTTGATGGTGAGGCAGGAATATATTTTGGAAGAAATAATTCTTGTACTGAGTAAGTCAATGGACATTCGTATTGGGCCCTTGACTCTTCCTTCTATGCTGTGTTTGTAAAGGGGTCCCCATCTTCTATTTATTCTAGTTTCAATGTCTTTGAGAGTGAGGGGATAGGGCAGTAATGTCTGTTTTATTTTCTCTATGCTGGGCCATTTTAAATGTCGTATTTTGTTTTTATTACTCACACTAACCATTTGAGATAGGTATTTTGATACCCATTTAATAGACAAGGAAATCAAGGTCTGGAGAGGTTAAGAAATTTGCTGGAGGTGTGTAACCTAGATAGTAAATGAGCAGGGGAGGGGCAGAGACAGAGAGGGAGACACAGAATCCAAATCAGGCTCCAGGCTCTGAGCTGTCAGCACAGAGCTCGATGTGGGGCTCAAACTCATGGACCATGAGATCATGACCCGAGTTGAGCCAAAGTTGGATGCCCAACCGACTGAGCCACCCAGGCACCCCAAGATAGCTGGTATTTTTAAATTTTTTTTTTAATTTCAGAGAAACAGAGCACAAGGTGGTGGAGAGGGGTAGAGGGAGAGAGAGAAAGAGAGAGAGAGAGAGAGAGAGAGAGAGAGAGAGAGAGAGAGAATCCCAAGCAGGCTCCATGCTCAGTGTGGAACTGAAGAGGGCTAGATCTCACTATCCTGGGATCATGACATAAGCCAAAAAATCAAGAATCAGACAGTCAACTCGACTGAGCCACCCAAATGCCCAGATAACTGGTATTTTTACAAAGTGGGACCGGCAGGGCCAAGGGCTCAATGACAAGAGAAGCAAGCACTTCCTAGTCTTACCTCTACCAGTAAAACCAAGGAATTGAACTAAAAGATCCCGTGATTTCTTTTTTCTTTTTTTCTTTTTAAGTTTTATTTTAATTCCAGTTAGTTAACACACAGTGTTATATTAGTTTCAAGTGTATAATATAGTAATTCAGGGGCACCTGGGTGACTCAGTGATTAAGCGTCCGATTCTTGATTTTGGCTCAGGTCATGATCTCATGGTTGTGAAATCAAGCCCCATGTTGGGCTCCATGCTGAGCATAGAGTCTGCTTGGGATTCTCTCTCCCCCTCTTTCTCTGCCTCTTCCCCTGCTTGCATGCACACACTCTCTTTCAAAATAAATAAACAAAAAAAATATAGTAATTCAACATCCATACATCATACATCACCCTGTGCTCTCATGAAAAATGCACTCCTTAATCCTCATCACCTATTTAACCCATCCCCCCACCTGCCTCCCCTCTGGTAACCATCAGTTTGTTCTCCATAGTTAAGAGTCTGTTTCTTGCTTTTTGTCTATTTGTTTCCCTTCGCTTGTTTTGTTTCTTAAATTCCACACGAGTGAGATGGTGTGGTCTTTGTCTTTCTCTGACTGATTTATTTCTCTTAGCATTATACTCTCTGGCTCCATCCATGTTACAAATGGCAAGATTTTATTTTTTTATGACTGAATAATATTCCATTATATTATACACATCTTCTTTATCCATTCATCAATTAATAGGCACTTGGACTGTTTCCATATCTTGGCTATTGCAAATAGTGTTGCGACAAACACAGGGGTGCATGTATCTGTCTGAATTAGCGTTCTTGTATTCTTTGGGTAAATACCTAGTACTGCAACTACTACATTATAAGGTAGTTTTATTTTTAACTTTCTGAGGAACCTCCATACTGTTTTCCAGAGTGGCTGCACCAACTTGCATTCCCAATAGTGCATGAAGGTTCCCTTTCTCCACATTTTCACCAACACCTGTTGTTTCCTGTGTTCTTGATTTTAGCCATTCTGACAGGTGTGAAGTGATACTGTAGTTTTGATTTGTATTTCCCTGATGATAAGTGATGATGAGCATCTTTTCATGTGTCTGTTGCCCATATGGATGTCTTCTTTGGAGAAATGTCTTCTGCGCATTTTTTAATTGGATTATTTGTTCTTTGGGTGTCGAGTTGTACCAGTTCTTGATATATTTTGGACACTAGCCGTTTATCAGATATGTAATTTCCAAGTATCTTCTCTCATTCCGTAGGCAGCCTTTTCATTCTGTTGATTGTTTCCTTCATTCTGCAGAAGCTTTTTATTTTGGTATAGTCCCAACAGTGAAATCTAACATCCATGAGTTGGTACATTTTAAGATATGTTTTCTGATCATGTGTGAGAACATGAGTTTGAATTTCCTCTCTAACACATCCAAGCTTTAGGAACTTCCTTAGCTATAAAATAGGGATAGAAATACCTGTTTTACCAACCTTCCAAAATTAGTCTGTGGATCAACCAAAATAATGCAGCCTGTATATCACTCTATGAATGAAAGACACTTTTCTTACATTTATGTCCAATTTAATCCTGATCCATCTGAAGGCAGAAGTTTCAGGTCATGGGCACTAGGCTATGCCTTTCACAAGGCGGTGAAAGTGGAATAATTTAACACATTGTTCTTTGGGGAAATGTTTCAGAATTTTCATGGTGGACAGCTGGTGTCATTCAGGGAACTAAGTATAGAGAATTGTCATCACCTACAAATATAATCAAGGGACCTTTAATGTTGGAAGTTGTGTAACAGTTTTCATCTGGATGTTTTTCCCAGCACAGATTTTTAAATGAATGAAGTTTAAAATGAAGGCTTATTAAAATATTTTATTCATATATATAGAAAATATCTCTTCAAAGCCCTTACCCCAGAAAAATGACTGGGCAAGGAAGATTACTTGAGTGGATGATGGATCAGGAGCCTTGACATTGACACCTGCCTGCTGGCTGTGGTTCTCCCAGAAAAGAGGAGGTTGGCATAAATACTATCCAAGCTCTTTGGGAAACCCATCTTTTCTGTTTAAAGTCTTTATTTGGTATCACAGATTCTCTTGCCTATCTCTGTCTTCAGCTTTCACCAGTTTATAAGCACAATTGCGACTGTATCAATGAAGCATTAATCTCAAATCCTACCAGCTTTGAAACTATACCAGTTCACAAAGACAGTCCAGTCTTTTCCTGGAGGCCCCCTCTCTAAATAGTCCCACTATGCCCAGAAATCAATCCTTAGCACCCAAACTACGGGAATGGGGCAGAAACCCAGAGTTGCCCCTCAAGACCCACCTCCACAACTTCTGCACTTATGTTGCTGGCACAGTAAGGGCACCATTGGTGAACACAGAACAGGATGGGCAAGGTGGGCTCCTGCCTCTGGAAGTGCTCCAGCACTGGACCATCCCTGAGTCAGAGTTCAGTAATGCTGTGGGCAAGTGATAACACACACTAAGAGATGTACGTAGAGTGGAGCTAAATTAAGTCCTACTGGGAGCTGTGGAAGGCTACATGGAAGAATTGGGATTTAAATTAAATTTGGAAGGATAGACAGGATTTTGATGGTCAAAAATAAAAATAAAATGCATTTAGGGTAAGGAAACATCTTGGAAAAGGGGGAAAAGGGGCACCTGGGTGCCTCAGTCTGACTTTGGCTCAGGTCATGTTCTCAGAATTCCAGCCCCACGTCGGGCTCTGTGCTGACAGCTTGGAGCCTGGAGCCTGTTTCAGATTCTGTGTCTCCCTCTCTCTCTCTCTCTCTGCCCCTCCCCCACTTGCATCTCTCTCTCTCTCTCTCTCTCTCTCTCTCTCTCTCTCTCTCTTTTAAAAATAAAATAAAAAACTTAAAAAAGGGGGGGGCAAAAATAGGGAAGTAAAGAAAATGTGAGGCAACAGAGGTAGACCAAACTGGTTGAAAGACAAGATGTTTAAAAAAGCAGAATCAGATCTATAAATACAGGATTGATGGTTGCTAGAGGGGAGGGGAATGGGGATGTGCAAAGTGGGTGAAGGAGAGTGGGAGATACAGGCTTCCAGTTATGGAATAATAAGTCACAGAGATAAAAGGTACAGCATAGTGTTTATGGTCAATGGTATTGTAATAGCATTGTATGGTTACAGATGGTAGCTGTACTTGTGAGCACAGCATAAGGTACAGAGAAGTTGAATCACTTTGTTGTGCACCTGAAACTAATGTAACATTGGGTATGTCAACTATATCTATATGTATGTATATGTGTATATATATGTGTATGCGTGTGTGTGTGTGTGTGTGTGTGTGTGTGTGTGTGTGTATAAGATATTTGGGGGTTTGTAGCACTGATGAAATGGCAAATGCTGTCAACTGTGAAGTGATGGAGGTGACGGAGAGATCTGAGAGCCAAACAAGAATTTGGGCTTCATTTTATCCACCTGCTTTGCCATGGACAGCATTTGAGCAGGGGAGTGATGACACAAGATCACTCTGGCTGGGGAATGGACAGGGAGAAGATTCTAAAGCAGTGCTCTCCTACAGAAAGCTAATGTGAACTACAAAGGGGAGCCGCATGTAAATTAAATTTCCTTGTAGCCATATGTATTAGTTTTCAATTGTTACTGTAACAAATTACCATAAACTTTGTGGCCTAAAGCAACACACATTTATTCTCCCACAGGTCTGGAAGCCACAAGTCTAACATCATGGTATTAGCTGCTCTGTTTTCCTTTTGGAGTCTTCCGGTAAGAATCTGTTTCCTTGACAACACTGGCTTTTAGAGACAGCCTACATTCTTTGGTCCAGGGCCCCTGCCTCCTTCCTCCCAGCTAGTAGCATAACATCGTCTGCAGTCAAATCTCCCCGTCTCCCTCTTATAGTGCCCCTATTGATTACACTGGGCTTATCTGGATAATCTTCCTATCTCAGGATCCTTAATTTAATCACATTTCCAAAGTTCCTTTTGCCCTGTAAGATCACGTACTCACAGGTTCCGAAAATTCAGATGTTGACACCTTGGGATGCCATTATTCAGCCACATTAAAAAGGCATATGATGAAACATGGAATAATGCAATATTTTCACATAATCCATAAAAAGATTACAATTTCAATATGTGATCTCTATGCAAATTATTAATGAGATATCTTCTATTCTTTTTTTTTTTTTTCCAACGGAAGCTTCAAATGGAGCATGCCTTTATACTTAGGGCATGTCTCATTTCAGATCAGGCACACTTCAGGTACTCCTTAGCTACATGTGGCTCATGGCTACAGTATTAGGCAGTGCAATCCAGAGCCAGGGTAATTTGCTAGAAGCTCATTAAAGAAATCTAGGAGGGCTATAAAAATGAAGAGAAGGAAGCAAAAGTGACAAACCTTGAAACCAGCATCAGGTAAATGTTGGGATGTGATAGGAATAGTATAGAGAACTGGGTGACTGA
The DNA here is from genome assembly GCF_018350175.1 of Felis catus. Classification (NCBI taxonomy): domain Eukaryota; kingdom Metazoa; phylum Chordata; class Mammalia; order Carnivora; family Felidae; genus Felis; species Felis catus. The sequence goes on from NC_058374.1 coordinate 70,213,667, forward strand.
CACAATGGCTATTAGTTATGATCACTGACATGAGCATTTTCCTTATTTTATTTTTATTTTTTTGTGGGTGTGTGAGGGAAGCATGTGAGTCCTGTTTTGGACAAATGAATGAACTGTTCATTAGGAAGATAGGAATGTGGGTTTGGAAGTAAGGAGGGGGGTCAGGATGGAGGCTTAGATTTAGGATTGCTTATGAGAGATGGTTGGATTCATGATGGTGGCTGAGGACAGAGCCTTGGATAGTCCATGTTCAGAAGGCAGGTGGAGGCAGGAAAGACTGAGGTGGGGGGGGAACAATGGGGAAAGCAAGACCAGAGAAAAGAGAAATAGTAGCAGCAGGTGGGAACACGGCAGTATTTCTGAGGTAATCATGAATAATCTCCTCGTGGGTTTCGAGTCCATCATTCCACATCTGAGGTAATTACTCAGCCTCCTACACAGAGCTGCTTTTTAGTTGTTAGTGGGAGTGGGAGTGGGCAGATGTTTATTTACAAAACTGTTTATCTTTAAAGAATAACATTATGGCTGAATCTTCCAAGTAAGTTTGGTATTTGGCAATTACGTGGCTAATTTGATGAGTATGGCTAGCAGATGGGGCTGGTTCAGGCTCCTTTCTTCCCAATTCCAAAGGAATTTCTCTGTATGGTGATGAAATTAACAGAATTATTGCTAGATCTTCCTTCAGTGTGGCCAAATTTTTAATGATCTATCACTTTACAATTCTCTGGGACAAATGATCCCATTTTCTTCCTAGATCCTTGTTTCTAAATCTCCCAGAGAATTGTGTGCATAGTAGAGTGAGTTTGGGAGTCAAACTGCCAGGGTTCAAGTTCCACCTCTGCCTCTTACTATTTGGCTTTGAGCTAGTTACTTTTTTGTGCCTCCATTTCTTACCAGAAAAATGAGATAATCACAATCTCCCTCTTGGGGTTGTTGTGAGGGTTAAATCATTATGTATGTTCATATTTTTATCCACATACTCTGTTTTCCTCTGAACCCTCTTCAAGAGTTTAGAACATTCTATCTCTATTTAACAACATGGAATGACTTCTCTGGTGATTAGATATTTCATGTGTCCGGTTACTTCAAATCGTTCCCTCTCCAGCCCCTTCCAATCCAACCCTCCCATTGCTGGCTCTGTACTACAACACTTGGAGAGATTTGCTTGTATTTCACATATAATACAGTGTTTATTCACAGACAAATCTAAGAGCCAAACAAGGACTTCAGTGAACAATTCCTGGTAAAACTGACTTAAGCCAGATTACAAAAAATTTAAAATAGAAAAAGGCAGAAAGAAGATCAAACATAGCTAAATCAGTATTTATATTGCTAAATTGTGCCACTTTCCCCTCATAAGTTTATTAAGGGCAAGGAATAAAGACAAAAACTCTGCAGAATTTTTCAACACTCAAACAACATATTGACCATAGACATTTTTTTCTTAGTTTTTTTTTTTTTTTTTTTAGAAAATTTGTTCTTACTCATTGATACTAAGTGTAATTGAGAAGGGTGGCCATCTGAATATCTTTTTTTTTTTTAATGTTTATTTATTTTTGAGACAGAGAGAGACAGAGCATGAATGGGGGAGGGGCAGAGAGAGAGAGAGACACAGAATCGGAAGCAGGCTCCAGGCTCTGGGCCATCAGCCCAGAGCCTGACTCGGGGCTCAAACTCACGAACCGTGAGATTGTGACCTGAGCTGAAGTCGGACACTCAACCGGCTGAGCCACCCAGGCGCCCCGTGAATATCTTTAAATCTGGGTTTCTGACTTATTTGCACTAAAGAAAAAGTAAATAACATTGTGGGCAGAAGTGGAGAATTGTGTTTTTCTCATTGACATAACTTGTTCTAGTTTAAGAAGATTCAATTGAAAAGGTACATACACAAGCACACATTTTTTGTTTTATTTTTATGTTTTTAAAAGTTTATTTATTTTGAGAGAGAGTGTGCACATGTGAGTGGGGGAGGGGCAGAGAGGGGGAGAGAGAGAATCCTAAGCAGTCTCGCCCTATCAGTGAGGAGCCTGACACAGGGCTCAAACCCACAAACTGAGATCATGACCTGAGCAGAAACCAAGAGTTGGATCCTTCACCGAATGAGCCACCCAGGTGCCCCTTGTTTGGTTTCGTTTTGTTTTTAAAGTTTACTTACTTATTTTGAGAGACAGGGAGAGAGCGAGAACAGGGAGTGAGAAAGAGAGAGAATCCCAAGCAAGCTCTGCCCTGTCAGTGCTGAGACTGATGCTCGGCTTAATCCCACAAGCCTTGAGATCATAACTGGGGCTGAAATCCAGAGTCACACGCTCAACCAACTGAACCACCCAGGTGCCTCCACAAGCACATATTTTGAAGACTGACTCTTCATACTAGAGTTAAAACATTTTTTTTTTTTTTTTTTTTTTTTTTTTGGTTCACTCACTACCTAGGAAGTGGATGATAGCTTCCTGAAAAATTCTCCAAGATTGGAACTTTTTTTTTTTTTAATGTTTATTTATTTTTGAGACAGAGAGAGACACAGCATGAACAGGGGAGGGGCAGAGAGAGAGGGAGACACAGAATCTGAAATGGGCTCCAGGCTCTGAGCTGTCAGCACAGAGCCCGACGCGGGGCTCGAACTCACAGACCGTGAGATCATGACCTGAGCCGAAGTCGGCCGCTTAACCGACTGAGCCACCCAGGCACCCCAGATTGGAACTTCTTTATTCTCCTTCACTGCAGATAACACCTGGAGAATGCCATCTACTTTTCTTTTGAGTCTAGAATATCAGCCTTTTACAATGATCAAGCATTGCTGTGTCCTGAAAATGATCTCAGGGCTGTACAATAACATTCTATTTAGAGCTTCCTAGAGTTTTTTGGTAACTAAGTCCATAATTGAGACCAGTGATTCTTAATCAGGGGTAATTTTGTCCTCTAGGGGACATTCAGCAACATCTGGAGACATTTTTGATTTTCATGATTGGGGAGGGTGTTGCTACTGGCATCTAAATGAGTAGAGGCCAGAGATGCTGTTAAATATTTCACAATGGACAGGGCAGTCCCCATTCACTGTGCCAAAATATTATCCAGCCCCAAATGTCAACAATGCTGAAGTTGAGAAGCTCTGCTCTAGACATTCTAGATTCTAGAGAAGAGACAGGTCCTAAATCAGGGTTAGAGGGAAACAAGCAACAAGAGAAGGGTGTGACAGAGGTCATGTTTATTTTAAAGGTTACCTTTTATGCTTTTGTTATGTTTCTAGCAAGTATAACATTGAATAGTACTATCCTAGGGGGCAATGGAGTCTATGGCCATTTCAGGCAGCCATGTAACCTAGCATTTTCCCTTTATGGAAGCTTATAGTTTGGGTTACAGGATTCTGTGATTAACCAGGTATTGTGGTCAATATCTACGTACAGTCTTTTCTTGGCACACATAGGAGGTGGCAAACTGATTCCTGAGGCTGAACTCATTTTACTTCAAAGAAACCGATCCCAGCTAAAAACACTTGTCAAAAGTTGTTGGTGAGTGGTTCACAGAGAGAGGAATGGTCTGATCTGGCCTTCACCTTACAGAGAGTTTCTTTGTTTAAAAAAATTTTTTTAAAACATTTATTTATTTTTGAGAGACAGAGAGAGATAGAGCACAAGCAGGGAGAGCAGAGAGAGAGAGGGAGACACAAAATCCAAAGCAGGCTCCAGGCTCCAAGCTGCCAGCACAGAGCCCAACACAGGGCTCCAGCTCATGGACCGCGAGATTATGACCTGAGCAAAAGTAGGCCACTCAACCAACTGAGCCACCCAGGAGACCCACAGAGAGTTTCTCTGTAAGAAAATGGAAACATACCAGAAAGATCATAGACTTTGGAGTCTACTAAATCTTGCCTGAATAGAGTCTAAGCTCTGTTGGTTCAGTTGGATAAATTACTTGGTCTTCTGGAGCCTTGGTATTCTCAGTGGTAAAAAAGGAGCATAATATATAACTTGTAGGGTTCTTATAAAGATTAAGTAAGAAAATATGGGGCATCTGGGCAGCTCAGTTGGTTAAGCATCTGACTCTTGATTTTGGCTCAGGTCATGATCTCATGGTCATGAGCTTCACGTTGGGCTCCACACTGGGTGTAGAGCCTGCTTAAGATTCTATCTCTCCCTTTCCCTCTGCCTCCCACCCACCCTTGAGCACTCTCTCTCTCTCTCTCTCAAAAAAAAAAAAAAAAAAAAAAAAAAAAGAAAGGAAGAAAGAAAGAAAAGAAAATGTATATAAAACATCTAAAATAGTGTAGAGCATGCAATAGAATCTCAATAAATTTGTTATTTTAACTTTTTGAACTTCATAAACTTAGGATCTAAGCTGCAAACTAGATAATAATAAGGAATTTTGTGCTTATGTCCTAAGTAAAGAGCATGAAAAAGGTCAGCTGCAAGAACCCCGTTTTGTCTCTGAACTGGCTGGTGCTGCTCTGTCCCAGATTGGTTGACCACATTAAATACATTTGCTCATCTGGTCTAGATTTTTCTCTATAAAGCCCTAGCTGTGTAAGCTGTGTCCCTGATAGGCAGGCCATAAATAACCATGATGAAGCAGGCTGAGAGCCTCTCTTTCTGTCCCTGGTTACCGGATCATTTTTTCCATCCCTTCTGAGCTTTCCTCATGACCTATGAACATCAGAAAAGTCTCTGTAGGCATCAGAAGAGACACACCAGTCTGGACGACAGTGAGGTAATTAGCCAGAGAACCAAGATTCTAATCATGGTTTTTGCCTCTGAAGTTATATGACCCTAGAGTCTGTGATACTTAACCTTTTGTTTACCTCTGACCTCAGCTTGACCATAATGGTTATTAGGAAATTCACCACCATCCAAAAGGAATGTTTGGAAGGTTAATGACATAATTGTGCCTAATCCTGGTGATGAGGAGAGAGTAAATGTCCACCTTTTGGAAATGCATAATAAATCTTCCAGGTAAATTACTTTTCCTTTATTGAACTAAATATAACCTAAAGGGAAACCATATGAGGAGCTTTCAGTTTTAAACATTTTGTTCTTTAGTGGTTGGAGAGAGTTCCAGAACTTCTAAAGTAGGGCATATATATTCTCAGCACAAGTGGAACTTTTGATATTAAAGGGCTCTGAGTTCCCTGAATGGAAGGGACTCTATACAATTACCCAGTTAAGTTAACACGCAGCATTTTCCTTGCAGTCTCCACTGAACTGGTTACCAGCCTGTTTCCAGGACAGGGAAACTCAGATTTTTTCGGAATTTTTATTTTATTTTATTTTATTTTATTTTATTTTATTTTATTTTATTTTATTATTCTATTCTATTCTATTCTATTCTATTCTATTCTATTCTATTCTATTCTATTCTATTCTATTCTATTCTATTCTATTCCATTCTATTCTATTCTAGATGAAAGACCTCACAGACTACTTTCTCTATCCGATGCTGCTTTAGGATACCAAGGTGAATTAAAAATCTAGACCACTGCCCAAAACCTCCCCTGTCTATAGGAAGGTATCCTGATTTAGCTCACTGGAATTTCAGTTATTTGAGACCAGATTTCATTTTACCTGAAGAATAAGGGGAGAATGGAGGTAGAAATGTGATGGGACCTGGCTACCTCACAGAATGTGGGGAAAATGCAGGGGGAGGGGAGGCAAAGCTATTCATACTCCCCAGTGTCAGCTGTGAATTTTAAGCAAAGGATTCACTCTATGTTACATAAAAAAGAAAACTAAATATTTATGAACATGTACTATCTTCCAAGAGTGACGCAAGGTACTTTCACATACATTACTATGGCTTAATCTTTGCATCGGTTTTCTGAAGGTTTTTTTTTTTTTAATCATCATTCTTGCTGATTAGGAAAGAGTAGTTAAATCACATGCCCAAGGTCACATGGCTTGTACATAAGAGCCAGAATTCAAATCCAGATTAGTCTGACTGCTAAATTCATGCTCTTTTTTCATAAAGCAAGATCCTTTTGCAAACAGCAAACCTCCTTCACCTTTTTCTTTCTCAGTTATCTTATGCCTTTGTGACTTTTGCAAGGATTTTAGAAAATTCAGTTGTACTAGGGCACGTGAGCATGTGAAAATGGAGGCAACAAGCATTTTGCAAACTTGATGGTAACCATTACAGCAAATACCATTGTACTTATAGTTTGTAAAGTGCTTAGTATATGAATGCAACCCTATTATTACCTGGTAATTGTGTGTATTATTATAATAACATACAATTATTTAGCTTGGGTAAAATTAGAATGGTGTATATTTAAGATGTCATCCAGGTTCTATTTTTCTAGACCCTTTGAGAAATACTGTTTCACTTACTAAATTGCATCAAATCTGTATCACATAGGATGCTGATTTGGATTAAATTTTCACATTTACTTAGAAATTTCCTGTTTTCCAGTAATAGTCACCAATTTGAATTTATTAGCACTGAAAGTATATTCATCAAGCAATATGTAGACATCATACAATTCTTCATACGAGAAGTATCCATAGGAACCATTTGGTTCAACTAGCTAAATGCGTAGAGTGTCTGAGAAGAAAGTTGCTTTGGGATGTTGCCCCAGCTGCAAACTGCTGGGTAATAAGCCCAGAGACCTAGTGGTTGATACCCAGAGACTACCAACAGGATGGATACCTTCCCCTTTACAGTGAGCTGATTAAGCGGACTTGCCAGCTTGGACCCTGTTTGGCAATAAGCCTTTTCGTTCTAGAACTAAGCCTCTGACATTTTGGGGGTGTTCCTCCTTTTCCCCTTGTGCTTATTAAAATATTGATGAGAAGAGGTGGTGAAAGCCAAGATATATCATTCTGCAACAATCTTCAACACAATACATATCATTCTTAGTGATGGTGGCTAAAGGAATTTGGTGGTAGATATTTCAAAATAATAAGTCCAAAATTGTTTTTAAAAATGTCATAGTTCTGAGAAATTCATGATTTCTCCAACTTCATTTATTTGATAAGCATGTATTCATTGGTCACCTATGATGCCTCTCATCCTCTACAAGCTTATAATATGGTACGTAAGTAAATTCAACATAATATGTAAATATGTTTAACACAAGAAAGTATGTGATCTGTGATATGTACGGTATTACCAACAAGAATAATTCACTTTAGTAGAGTTTTGTTTCTTATACATTGTGTGCCAGACTCAATGCTAGATTCTGGGGATACCAGGATGAACCAAAAGTTGATTCTAAGCCCCCTAAGGTTATCAGGCAGCCGGAGTTACAATAAAAATGTCTGGTATGGCTTATGGCTATAGATGAATATAGATTTAGTTAGGACAAGTTTAGTCTTTAATATGACATTTGAGGGAGATATGAAACTCTGAAATGTTGGTCATCAGTCTGGGAGTCAGCACATTCAGGAATGCGCAAGGGCTCCTGGCATCTCAGATATCCTAGCCTGGTGGTAATTCCAGCTCCCACGCATATTTGTTAAAGAATATCCCATCTAATTTCTGGCTCCCTCCAGTTTGGAAGTCTCCAGGGCCCAGTGTGAAAACTGTTTGCTGGTGGAGGAGGAGGGGAAGGTACATAGTCTGAGCTTTGACTCTGTCGAGGTGCCAGAGCTGACCTGAGTTCCTGGGAACCATTCAGGGCATGGGGATTTACTAGGGCTTGGACCTCATCCACCATTGTAGCTAAGGGCCCAGAATCAAATTAGATAATGGAGACCGGATCCAGCTTGCCTGAGGGTTTGGCAAGAAGGCAAGTGTCTGTGTGCCTGATGGTGCATCGTGTTGGTTCCGTGCCTACTGCAGAGAAATGCCAAGATGGGTGTTGATTAACCTGCCCTCAATTGTTGGACCTCCATCCAAGTGACTTGGTTCCATGCCTTGGATGGTGCAGGTAGGGCTGGAACCTACTCCACCCAGCCTTCTCTTTTTAGGCTCCTTTGCTCTCAGTCACTTACCCTATGGGGCAGGGTGCAAACCATGTTTGGTTGCTGGCTGCCCCAAGGGACAGGGTGAGTCTTGTTTAGCAAGGAAGAAGCCGGTGAATCTAGCTTTTGTTTTGCAATCCTTTGGGACAGGCTTACAACAGAGGATTCACGATGAGTAAATTTTGGGCATTCTAAAAGAAAAATACATCCACTGATGTATTTGTCTCCTGGCTGTGGTTTCTGAAGTCATATTAAATTACATTAAGAGCCCTTCTCTCATTGCTACTGGTCTTTTACTATTCAGTAGACATTTAAAAAGATGCTATGTGGGTGAAAAATAAAAAGTTGAATGACGGTCACTGCCTTAGGGGAGATGTTCTCATAGGGAGGAAGTGCACCACTGGGCAGAGCAGGGAGGTCATTTATGGGCAGTGGGATGGTTACAATTCTCTCTTCTGCTGCCCTGCTGTCTCTCTCAAAGTGTAGCTTAGCTTTGCCAGACTAGTTATTTTAAGCTCTTGCAAACAATTTCATAGCTTTATTTTTGCCCTTGGCTCCAGTAAATTGGGGCCCCCATGCAGTGCTCTCTTGGCATTAACATGGATCTGAGCTGCTTAAGGGCTGGGGATATGGAGGATTGGCACAGTGGGGAGGGCAGACAACAGGACAGGACGATTCAAGCCTAGACCATTAAGGATGCTTGTTTAGGAATCTAGAGGGCTGTAAGTATAGTACTATACAGTGTGCACACTCAAGCATTGGTTTGAAAGCCTTTCCAACCTCAAGAAAGGAAATCTTTTCAGGCTTCTCTGTATTTCATTTCCTTTTGTTCTCTTATTTGAAAATTCACATTTCACCGTTATGATAGGTATCTATCTATCTATCTATCTATCTATCAATCATCTATCAATCTGTCTATCTATCTATCTATCCATCCATCTGTCCTATCAATTAGTTTTGGAGACAGATGTCAGTAGTGAGAGAAAAAAATATTGAGAAAGGTATTTGGAACACACTGCTTCTGAGTTTCAGTCGGCAGAAAAAGCAGCATACTGAAGGGGATAGTGCTGGCCTGTTAGCGGTTAGAACACCTAAACTGCTCACAAGAAACAAGCACAAAGGGTGAGCTGAGATTTCCTCTACATCTGGAGTCTGTAGGGAAACACTGGTGCTGAATAAAAACAGTCCTCATTCCTACCATCTGTGAGTCCACCGTGATAGGGCATAACACAGGCTCTAAACGAGTAGAGGGATTAATGTGAGGGAATCTGAAGGTTTATATCCTCCCTTATTGGCTCAAGATCCCCTCAAATCTCATTGCTCTGTTGTTTTTCCTTGGCTTATGACCTTGTGAATATCCCATAGCTGTCTTATCAGGGTTTTACACCTTAGTGTGATTAGTTTATTGGCTTCTTTCCTTAGATCCAGGGAGCATGCTGAGTAGACAGAGAGAGAGAGAGAGAGAGAGAGAGAGAGAGAGAGAGAGAAAAGGGAGAAAGGGTAAAGAAAGAGGATGTTTGCAGGTATTGTAGGTCAACTTCTGCTTGAAACCTTTGCCTAACAGTGTTTGTGCCTGTGGGCTCTGCCTCAGGGCCGGCCAGCTGCATGCATCTCCTGTCCCCTTCAGCAGTTCTCCAAGCAGAGCCTTCTTTCCATTATTGAGATGTGTCATCTGTTTTAAATTACGTCAATTGTACCCAGATAGGCAAGTGATTGACACCTTCTTCAGACTATGTGTGAAAACTAGAGGAAAAGTGATGAGCCAGATGCTTCCAGAAGAGTAAATTATTACCTGCATGTAAGTTAGTCGTGGAGTTGGTGCATTTACTTTCTTAGTCCCTTAATAAATTACTCGGTGGAATAGTAAATGGCTCCTACGTGGCCTGAAGTCCTTGGACATGTATAGAACAGGTTCCCTTGTCTCTATGTATGATGTTTCCTCTAAATGATGAAAAATACTCAACACCTTGGATTTGTATATTGACCTACTAGCATCTTTTGATCAGGTTCTATAAAATGTCTGTAAGGTCCCCAGGCAGGTGAGTATATTATTAATCACATTTTTCTAAAAAATAAGCCTCTGAAAGTAGGCTAAACTGTTTACCATGACAAACTGTAATACTTATTTTTGCCTTTTTGGTGATTCCTTTCACCTCTAGGATTATACAAATTCTACATGCTACTCAGGTCTCATTTAAGCTCTCTCTCTCTATATATATGTATATATTGAGATATATATATATGTATATATATATATACACACACACACATGTATATGTATACATATACATATATAATATCTATGTACCATATGTATATTTATTATGTACATACATATATATAAAATATAAATATTTTAACAAACTCTGATGCCTTTGTACTGTGTCAACTTATTTACTCTGGAACCATGTTTCCCAGAGTTCTCTTCCCTATATGGTTTTTGGTTAGTATTTATTTATTTATTTATTTATTTATTTATTTATTTATGAGAGAGTGTGTGCATGAGTGGGGGAGGGGAAGAGAGAGAGGGAGAGAGAGAATCCCAACCAGGCTCTGTGCTGCCAGCGCAGAGACCAACGTGAGGCTCTAACTCGCAAACCATGAGATCACACCTGAGCTGAAGTCAAGAGTCGGACACTTAACCACTGAGCCACCCATTGAGCCACCCAGGCACCCTGATTTTTGGTTAGTATTGGCCACAGGAGACATTCTGCCCGGGGTTTGGAAAGCTCAAGTGAAGTCACAGCCAACCTGAGTCCTGAAGGTTGGTGCTGGGCACCAGCCACTGTGGTGAGTGCCAGGCCCTCACCCACATAGCTGCAGGTCTGCTGGCTCGCCTAATTGGTGCAGGGTAGCTCCCAGTTCTGTAGCTCCTTCAACTCTCACCAGCTCCCCTTTGTCAGCTTTCCCAAGTGCTGAGCCAAGTGAATGTGCAGCTCCACAGGGAAGGGCACCAGCAGGTCATCTAGGGCACTAAAGCTGACATGTGAGGCAGACAGAGGTCCCAGTTCATCCTCATGGTTTCTGATGGTCTTTCTTCTCATCTACATTCAGCTTTCCCTCCCTAGTGCCAGTCTGGCTGACCTAGAGTGAATTGGCTCTAGCAGACCAACCCCAGTTACGGAGAAAACAACCTATATAGGCTCCTCCATCAGCCTGCAGAGACTATTCTCGCAGTTACATATGGTCTAGCCCCTATAATAAATGTGTTTTCTACATTATTTGTAGTGACATAGTGATACAACCCTGACTGACACCTAAAAATTTGGATTTATTTAACAAGCATGTGGGATGTAAGAAACATGAGGGTAGGTAGCATTCTTCTCCTTCTTCTCCTACTTCTACTTCTCCTTCTTCCTCCCCTTCCTTTTCCTCCTCCTCATTCTCCTTGTTCTCTCTTCCCCCTCCTCTGCTTTCTTCTTCTCCTCTCCTTCCCTCTCCCCTCCCCCTCCTTCTCCTCTTTCTCCATTGTTCCATCTCCTGTCCCTAGAGCGGTGCTTGATACATAATAACCCCTCACTAAATATTAATTGGGTGGGAGTCACAGTTTGGGTGCTTTATCTATAGAAAGATAAGGAATTCAGTTCCTTAACTTTTCCTTTTATCTTGCATTTCAGATGCCGGTGGTAATTCCAACCAGAGATTTGGCAACTGGTTGCACAGATCTGGAAATTGGCAGGAAAATCTGGATTGAAGCTATAGATTAGGGAGGGGATCATTAACATGAAATGAGTACGGGTAAGAACCCAAGAAGAGATGAGAAGGGAAAGGGAAACAGGAAAGAACCCTGGAAAACAAAATTGAACGATTATTGTGAATTACTTACTTCCTGGTAATTGTACTACATATCCACATCCTTGCAGTAGCTTCATGGTGGATGAATGTTACACCCATACCCTGACATTGGGCAGAGCTCTATGATGTGCTTTGGCTAATGGAATGTTAGTGGGCATGATATGAACAGACATCCCCTCTTACGATCTTCTGTGAGGAAACATGCCCTCAGTTGCCACTGGCCCTTCAGACTGGGCCCAGAATGAAAACAGGCAGAATAGACCTGAGCCTGACTTGCAACCTGGAGTCAAGTCCAGCTGACACAGAGTCCCCCCTAGTTTGACTGAACTGCAGTTTGGCTGCAGACTTGAAAGTATGAAAATAAATGCTTGTTGCTGTAGGCACCTGAGTTTGGGAATGGTTTTTTGTTAGGCACCATTACTGTACCAGTTGCTAATAATATAAATAGCAATGCTAAATTGACAGAAGAAGAACCCATGAAAGGACTAGAGAAGGATGAGCCACACAGGTTAGAGAGCATTCAGGCAAGAGGAACTTCGCAGTTGCCAAGACGGGAGTGTTTCAATAAGAGAAAAGGCGTGGGCAAGGTCAGAGGCCTCAGAGAAGTCAAGCAAGTCAAGGACCAAAATGTATTCACTGGATTCAACAACAAAGAGATAGAGGAAATTTATCTGATCTCTACACATTTCTCTGGGAAATAAGAGATGCAGCCTTCTGAGAGTGAGAGACAAGAGGACTAGAGACCTGGAAGAAAGCTATAAAAGCTGCAGACTTTGCTGAGAGGAAGGGGAGAGAGACCATGTGATTTTCCCCAGCCGTGAGTGCAGCCTTAACAGAAAGAAGAAAAATCTGTGTATTCGATGTGGCGTTGGGAGTTTTTTGGAGCATGTGAGACTAAAAGACATAAAACATTTTTTTTCTGTCAATCCCACCACTTATCAACTCTCCTGAATTCTGGCAGCACTATAATCTGTATTACACATTTTTGTGTTTTTTTTTACATGTTGTCTTACAATCTTCATTGTATTATGCGCTAATAGTGTTTTATTTCTCTCACTGTATATCCATCCACCCATTTGCCCATCTGTCCAGCCATCCATCTGTGTGAGCAATCATCCATCATCCATCCATCCTACACATTATTCCTTCGAGGTGATGAACTTGTGATGGAACCTCAAGTAATACTATGTTAACATGTCAAATTAAAAATAAAAAATTCAGAATCAAGGAAAATATAGATAAGAACGTGTTAGTCACACGGTAAGGACCCCAAACAATTTTTGATTGATAGATCAAGCAACAGCCTAGCAAAAAACGTTCTTACAGACCCCATTCTAGAGCTATAAATTTCCACTTTGGAAATCTACCAGTGTAATTAGGTTATATTTTAAGATTAAAAAAGGGAGTTTGAACAAGTATACACAAGTTTATTTAATATTAAATAATATTTAAATGATAATTTAAAGTAATTAAAGTAATATTTAAATTATAAACTCTCAATGTGGGAAGCTTTTAGTTAAAACAAATTTTCCTTTGTATCTTAAATTACACAGAGATAGCGTTTTCATGTAATTTCCTCCCTTCGTACCAGACCATGTGATCAGTCTCTCTGGTCACACCTGTCCCTTAGGATGGATAAAACGAGTAGTGTTGTCCATTGTTAGGCCTTTGCATAGAGAATATATTACTTTTTATCTTCTTAGGAGAGAGGGAAAAGATTGGAAATTGCACACTGAATTCTAATTTTTTTGTGCACACAGAAAGTTATCTTCTGTCTCTTTTAAAAGAAAAGGGCTTTTTCATTTCACTTACTTTTATAATTCATACCTAGGAAAATATAAGATTATTTTTATGTTCAAGAAACTTCGGCCAAAAAAAAAATAAATAAAAAGAAATAAAAGAAATTTGGCTATCCTGGTTAATTAATGCCTTTCCCAGCTCTTCTTCAAATGGCAGGAAAATGAAATTAGTATTACGTGATCAATGTATTTCACGATTATGTTATCAATACTTAAAAGTTGGGTTTAAATGATTGGTACCATCTCCCTTTTGAGTTTAATATTCACATAAATTGAAAATTATTTAGCAAAGACACCTATTTATCTCTTTGGGTTCTGGAAAGAAGCTCTTTAAGAAAGTAAAGTATAAACCAACCCACATCACCAGTAACCTCAGGCTTCAGGACCACAATTTCCTCCAGAGTTTTTGGCAACATGATTAACTCCAGTTATTTTCCAGACCTTCCCTCCATCCCAACAGCTGCTGTGATCACCCTCCCAGGAAGAGAGGAGTCTCTATTCATGATATCCAAAGTTTTATCATTGCACATCTTCCACTGACTTTTAGGGAAGTTTTTTCTTACTCTGTTGATCAGCACCTAGATTGAAACCTTTCTGTAGAATTCTAGGAAATTTATTCGTTCACTCAAAAAATATATTTCTAGGGCCTTCTATGTGCCAGGCACTGCACTAGGACCTAGACATATACTAATGAACCAGACTATGCATTTCTTTTTGGAATGCTCTCTTTACTGCTGGAGACAGGCACATAAACAGATAAACAATGCAGCATGCTAAGAACTCTCATCAAATTTATATCTTCTTATTCTTTCCACTAGATCAGTGCATCTAAACTTGGCATGGCGGGGTGGTAGTCTATGGATGTACTCTTGAAGGCTGGGTATTTTCTAGGATAATTAAAATATTTTTCATTCACTTTGATGATAATTAAAAAAATCTGAAGCATAGTCTTGGTCATCTGGATGACTAATTTGCAACTAACATTCTGCAATTTCTGTGCTCAAGTTTTTATTTACAGTTGCTTGAAAAAAATCAAATGTAAAAAAAAGTCTTATTCACACTGAAGATTTATTTTCTACACAATAGCATAGGTTATGTAAAATTAAAACTGTTAATTTCTTGGTTTTGCTTGTATCTAATAGGTAAATTTGCCTTGATTATGTAGTTGTATAAAAATATAAGCAGAAATAATAACAAGTTTTATACTATTATTATTTACATTTAGTAGCTTTCTGATAGAGGCCATTTTAGTCAAAATGGTTAGGTCTGCACTTAAAATTAGGGTAATTTCCCTTTGAAAGAGGTTCCTACATTACTTATGTTTGAAAAACATGGTTCTGGTTTCATGTCAGTGATCTTTCAGAGATGCTATTCCATAAAATCCCTTTTTCTATTCCTTTTGTGTGGGTGATAACTATCATCTGATAGTTTACAATCTTCCCTATTTCCACCCTCAGCTGGTGAAGCGAGGGGAGGCCCAGCTAACTGTGATGGCAGAATATAATCTAGCAATACCCAAGGGCTGAGCACTTTTTAACCCCATTAAAAATTATCTAAGTGGCATATGAAAACATTCAAGCAAGGTTAAGCACAATAACCCCCTGGGTTATCTGCAGGTCAGATTTTCAGTTTTTAAAATGAGCTATGTATACTCTCGGAATATTAGAAGTCATGGAGGGTATAATAAGAGGGAGAATATGGCAATCATGCTTTAATGTTAGTGAAAATTTTAAAATGAAAACAAAGACTATCTATTGGGTAGAATACAATTTACATGCATGTTCAAGGAAAAAGTTCAAAGAAATTCCAACATTGATGCCGCACACTGCTTTGGGATGTGCTAGAAAATCTTACAGGGTCTGGTAATCTCTCTTCTCAGTCTTAAAGGGCTACTTTGGTGGAAACCTTAGGAAAGCATTATATAAAGGAAATGCTCTACAGAGCTAGAAACCTGAAGCTGTCCTCTCTCTACCGGATTCTGAGCATTCGCCTGGGAGATTAAGACTTTCTTTTCTTAAATCTCCTTGTAAGTAGCTTTGTGGACACTTGAGTATATTCTGGCACATCCTACCACCTCATCATGATAGTGGTTGTACTTTGTTCATTCTACAGAAAAGTGCTTACTCCACGTAAGAAGCTGAAGACATCTGCAAAGGTTATTAGGCCCCCTCTGGGATCTTCTACTTACAGGCTGGAAACCACAGAGCTATTTGGTGTTTCTTCCATCTGACTATCTCACTCTCCTCATCTACTGGTCTGTGTCTACCACTGTACCATGTCCATTCACTCATTCAATGAGTTGCTGGGTCCCCGAAATGCAAGACACCATCTACATGTACTTGGAAGCTTTAAATATGCTTTCTCACAATCCTCTTCTCCATGAATATGACATCTCCTTGCATTTGATTGAAATGCATTATCTACTTAATGTGTTTGATTAGCCTTAATGTCTCCGTTTTAGTCGATAAGCACTATAGTTAATTTGGATCAGATCTCCAATTTGGTGGCCAATAAATCAGCAGACCAAATAACCAGATCTGGATCCAGAGACATGACTTCTTTCATCTTCTCAGCCTTCCCAAGCCTCTTGTGAAGCCATCTACCAACACTTTGTGTCTGTTCTTTGCTGGACATTGCCTTTGAATAGTGACTCTCAAAGCAGGTGGTGGTAGTGTGGCATGTGTGAATTCAGACTCTCCATTGGTGTGTGTGTTTGCATATTTTGAAAAGTATATTCTAAAATTACTATGATCTGAGTTACTTTGAATCTTAAAATCTAATTTAATTTTTTCAAATAACAATAAAGGAAGGCACATGACTTTTATGTCTTTAAAAGAAGGCATGGATTTTAAGAGACTGTAAAACATGGCCTTAGAATTTATGGAGAGGATGAGATCTTGCCTGCTTTCCAAATGTCACCCAGCGCTGGTACACAGTGATAACACTCTCCGTGTAATGCTCCATTTCTGACAATTCAGGATAATTGCTGCTTATCAGAAGGCAAGATTTCTAGCAATCTCTACATCTTGAGAACAGGGAGATGATAAAGCAAACAAACAGAAGCACTTAGAGTCTTCGAATATACACGTAAAATGCTGGTTTGGAGAATCGTGCTTCCCTTTTAGCTAGGTGTAGTCTGTGTGGCTAAGTTTCGGCTCACAAAACGTCATAAAAATGTTGGTAGGACTTTCAGGACAGTTCTGTAAAAAGAGAAAGAGTTGTACCTTTTCGTTCTTCTTTCTTTCCTTCTTTCTGCTGCTTGGAAGGGGGCTGGAACGGTTAGAGCTCCAGAAGGTTTTCCTAAACTATGACAAGTCACTTAGAGCAGAGCAAAGACAGAGGCCTCAGATGGCGTTGTGGAGTCCTCTTACCCCTGTCTAACCTCTTTACACAAGCAAACATGCCTTCTGCATTGAAGCTACTACAGTTTGGTTTCTGTTACTCACAGCTGAACCTTACTTTAACTGATACGCCTTGTTAATTCGATTTCTCAGTCGCTTAAAGGACCAAATGGGAAGCAGGAAGGGCTGCTTCTGTTAGCAAGTAAGGAAACAGAAAAATTATTACAGGCCAGGAAGTCAATTGATGGTGATATGGCTGACGTCAAGTAAGCAAGAAGGCAGGAAAAGGTGACTATTCCATAAGTTTTTGTTTGAAGATGGTTGACATCTGAAAAACTGACAAATCGGGGAAACTTCACTTACTTTACATGCGACACTTTAGACACTTGCCCTCATCACCTCTTTCATCAGCAATATTTCTGGAGCTCGTCATTATGTGAGTGAGGACAAAAACCCTCCACACCACAGACCTTTGGTTTCAAGGTGTTCACCGTAGACCCCAGGAAGGTGAGAAATCTGCCTGAGTGAGTACTGAGGGGCGTGTATGTACATTTGTTTTGTGTAAGTTGGTAGCTGGGACAGCTTATTAGTTCAGGGAATACTCCTGTGGTTAGTCAGAAGTGTTTAAATTGTCCTAGGTTAGGTAGAGAGACATTGGCTGAGGGTAAAACCCAATAATCCAAGCTGCTGGTCTAGTTCTTTCACAAATGACACTGCCTCGCTTGTCCTGAATTCTCTTTAAATAACTAAAATTTATTTCCCTTTTGACTACCTCCTCACAAAGGGGCTGCTGTTCTCTTCCATTCTGTCACTCCCAGAAATACCAACACAAGAAAGCTTCATCAGCAACTCGGGTCACAGTGTCAGACAAAGCTTATTGTCTGGGTTGGTGATTTTGTTCCAGGAAGAGAGCTCTTAAAATAATACCAAAAAACACCAAAATGCAGAGCTGGACTCACTCATTTCCAAACCTTTCACCATTCTATTTCATATACCCGTCTCACCGAATCACTCATTTTCAAAATCTCTGGGACACCTTAGTCACTACCCAGTTTTGTGGGTAGAGATAATGACTGGAACGGAACACGAGCAGAGAGTTGATTTTAAGTAAGGAAATGGGGTCAGTGAGAGGTTAAGTGGCCGGCCTGAGGTCAGATAGCAAGCTGGTGACTCAACTTTGCAGCTCCTGGATCTGAGGCCTGCAAAGAAAGCCAGAGCCCATTTCCTCTCGATAAGTTAACTGCCCCATATCTGCGGTCTGTCGTAAGCTTTTAAGAGCCACATTCCTTTTGTGACTGCAGACCTGAGCTCCTACGACTTTCACCAGAGTCTGGAAAATACTTTCAAGGTCAGACTGTGGTATATAGAGGACAGATTAGCACTTTATTTGCCACTGAGAGTCATTATGCATTTCAGAGGACTTCCCATCGTTTTGGTGTCTTATGATCTCCATCCAGGACCCATTCGTAACAACCAGCCTATAGAACAGATGGCCCATGTCTCAGAAATGACCACGACACGTGTTTATGGAGTGCTTACTATGCGTCAGGCGCTCTGTGAAGTGTTTTACATGGATTATCTCATTTAATCCTGGCGAGGACCTTGTTGGGTAGGCTCATTTATAGCCCTTTTTACTGATGAGGACGTTGAGGCTTTTCAGGGGTTAAGTACCTAGCTCAAGTTGACCCTGGTAGAAAATGGCCACGTAAGGGTTATGAACCCAGTTTTGCAGGACTCAGAGGCCACTATGCAATACAAAATTCCTGTACTCCCATACTGACATTTTCCCTGTACTTCTATTATGTCAGTATTTTTATTCATTAAAATTTTGTGTAGGTATAATTTTCATCCCAGCTTTAGGTAAGTGGTCTGACTAGAAACAAAAAGAAAAACAAACCAACAAAACACACAGATCTTAACAGTGAAGCTAATTGCCCTACCAAACAGGTCACGCATCTCTCCTTGTGCTGGTGCTTGGAGAACTTAGTTACACATACCTCAGAAAGTAACATTTTCCAAACTCAAAGGGGGAAAATAAAACTATTTGAAAGTAGAAGTCTATGTGAAAATTCATGACGTACAGCGGCCCTGCCCCAGTCTTTCTGGGCCTTCTTCCAATATTCTTTGTTTTCTGGAAAACACGACCCAGCAAACCAAAAAAAGATGATGGAATAGACGTGTACGAAAGTTTTGACTTCAAAAGTCTGAACCTAAAAGTGGAGTTACATGTGGGTTCACTGGACAAGCATCTATCTCTTTGGAATCAGATGAATCAGAAAGGTACAACTTACCACTTGTTGGCAGGAGAAGGGAGAGAACCGAGAGCTCAGAAAGCTGCCGCTGCGCCGCCAGCTTCGGGAGGAGCGGGAGCCTCCGGTCATGTCCCTCCCCCACAACACCCCCCCCCCTCCCACCGCGTCTCCTGCATGCCCCGCCCCCGCGGCTCCTGCCCCTCCCACTCCCCCACTCCCGCAGGGCTCCTCTAACGTCCATCCCCATCCCCGCCCCCCCCCCCCTGCACCCTCCCCCACGTGGCTGCTGCAAAGTCCACCCCTCTCCCCGCGACTCTTGCCCCCCCCAACTCCTGCAGGCCCTCTCCCCCCCTCCCGTGGCTCCTGCGCCCTTTCGGTTCTTCCTCAGTCCGCAGCCTGTTAGGCCTGGTGGATCGCTCTGAAGTTCTGGGCTGACAGAGTCATGCCTCGGTCGAGGATATTAAGGCATATAGGAAACTGGCACTGAAGTGGCGTCCTGATAAAATTTCCTGAGAATAAACAGGAAGTGGAGAGAAAACCGAAACAAGTAGCTGAGGCGTATGAGGTGTTATCAGATTCGGGACATCTAGGATAAATCCGGCAAAGAAGGATTAGGTGGAGGTGCAGGTCGTTTTGACAGTCCCTTTGAGTTTGGCTTCACCTATCACAACCCAGACCACGTCTTCAGGACATTTTTTGGCTTAAGGGACCCATTTTCATTTGGCTTCTTCAAAGACCCGTTTGGGGACTTTTTTGGTGGGGGGGGGGGATCAAAGGGGTCCTTGCAGAAGCAGGAGCTGAAGCAAAGGTTGTTTTCCTCTGCCTTTGGTGGATTTCCATCTTTTGGAGGAGGATATTCTTCATTGATACAGGATTTACTTGCTTCGGTTCATCAGGTCACCGGGTTGGGATGGGGATCATTTCATTTTCTTCCATGGCCTTTGGTGGTAGTGGGATGGGTAACCTCAAATCTACATCACCTTGTACTAAAATTGTTAATGGCAGAAAAATCACTACAAACAGCATTGTCGAGAATGGTCAAGAAAGAGTACAAGTTGAAGATGGTCAGATTAAAGTCCTTAATGATAAATGGTAAGCAGCAGCTGCCACACTTAGATAACAAATGATTAAGTGCGTGCATGTAACAGAAAGTTGATTATACCCAGCACCATTTGAGGATTAACAGAACTCTTTTCTTTTTCTTTTCTTTCTTTTTTTTTTTTTTTGAAGATTTCCGAGGAGCTCAGCTTTCAGTGTAACTGTACCTGTATTTATGCACAGCTCATCCAAGCCCTATTTATTATAGACTTGAGTTTGTTGTTGGAGCACCATAATAGTGCCTTTTTTTTTTTGTCGTTAAAATTGTTGTGGGGCGCCTGGGTGGTTCAGTGGGTTAAAGCATCAGAGTCTTGATTTTGGCTCAGGTCTTGATTTCACAGTTCACAGTTTGGAGCCTGGAACTGGGCTCAGTGCTGACAGTGTGGAACCTGCTTGGGTTCCCTCCCTCTCTCCCTCTCTCTCTGCCCCTCCCCTGCTCTTGCTTGCTCTGTCTCAAAAATAAATAAACTTAAAAAAAGTAAAATTGTTGTCAATCTCTGTACGCACTTTGCTTGTTTATTGAACACAATCCAAAGTGACTGGCTCTTTCATACACTAACACCAGTGTGGAACTGCGTTTGCGTTGTGTTTGAAACGAGCCAAGTAGAGTCAGCCTGCTGTGAAGTTAACGTTGCCAGAATGAATCTTCCTCAAAATAAATTTCAATTTTTTTTCTGTATTTAGTAGTGAGAGATATTAGTGCATTAATGGTAATATGTCTCTCATTTAATATACATTGAGGATGTTTTTTAGTTGTGCACAAATACTGGCATCTTATTCAGTTTTGCCAATTGTTTCAAATATGTAATGTTAAGCGTGGGTTTAAAATGTTAAGCTGGTAAACTGTGTCTTTATCAGTTGATTAAAAAAAAAGAAAAAGAAAAGAAATGCAAAAGTGTTTGGTGGATTCTTTCCTGAGCGGTAGAGCCTAAAAAAAAAAAAAAAAAAAAAAAAAAAAAAGAAAGGTACAACTTAGATTTTCTTTTGTTTTAGGTGGCAAAACGTCACCTTGAAAACTGATAGTTAGATATTTTATTTTACATTTTATCTTGGGAGGGGAGGGGCAGAGAGAGAGGGAGAGAGAGAGAATCCCAAGCAGATTTCACGAACCGTGACGTCATGACCTGAGCTGAACAAAATCGAGTCAGATGCTTAGCTGACTGAGCCACCAAGGTGTCCCTGAGAGTTACAGATTTTAAATTGAGTTAAAATTTTAGTTAGAAATGGTTTTATTAAATAATGTATAGGAAAAATCACGTATATGTGTGTGTGTATGGACATGTATGTGAAGCTTTGGAGCATTGGTAGATTTTAGAGTCCATTTAACCCAGTCTCATCAAGTCATCTACAAATGCAAGAGGGAGGGACCAAGAAAAAAATGCAAAGAATACATGGGGGTAGGTTGTCATTTTTCAAGATAGGACTATTTTGGACTTTTAAAATAGCTCACCCTATGAATTTGCTGGGATATAAAATGTGGAAGGGATAACCCCAGGGCATCTTTCTTAAGACAAGATGGCTAAAGCAAAAATGAGAAGTGCAGGTAAGTGAAAAGGAGGAAATAGGAGTCCTTGACAGTCCTACCACCCAGAATAGCCACTTTAACAGCTTGGAGTATGTCCTTGCAGGACCCCCTCATCCATGTGTACACACACAAGCATGCACACATTTGGACCATCTTACGTGGAATTTTATAACATACTTTTCCCACTTAGTTGTAAACCATGTCTATGATATTTAACGTCCATAAGTCTTTTTTACATGCTGTAGTTGGACACTTAAAATTGTTTTCGATATTCTGCTACTAGAGCAACTCTGGAAGAACTTTTCCTTTTAGAAAAAATTTGAACTTACCCCTAATTATTTTCTTGGGTTAAGTTCCTATTTTTATAACTTCTGGCTCAAAGCGAATGCAGGTTTGGAGACTTTTGAAACAGCCTGTAGTGTTCTCCAGTTTACGTCCAATTTACACTGTGATTATTGGTATATATGGGCCATGGTTAGTTTGGAAGGTCTGAAGAAGTATTTTTAGTGCCAACTGTGACTGTGTTGCAAATCATAAATATTAGAACTAATGTTTGTTGTGTGGTTAGCTTAGAATAAAATATCGTAGAGGTCAATACATGGCATATATTATTATGACTATAATTATTATCATTGAAATCCAGGACTTTTTAGAGGTCTAATTGAATGTCATGCAAATTATTTGACTGCTGGCCTTTCTAAGTGCTGAACATGTGGCAAACTTAGATATCATTAAAATATGATATTTGAAGAACTTCTGAAAAAATTGACATATATGCAAAGCAGATGCTTTATACTGATAAGTTTTGCACTTGAAATGCTGGGCCACAAGGATAAGACTAATGTCTTTGAGAATATGTGGATGTTTTGAACAAAGAAGCATATATTTAAAGAAAAAAATTCCTCAGATGGTTTCAGTAGTTAATTTTTAGTGGGGAATTCTTTCCTAATGGTGCTTGAATTATTTAACCCTCTTCGTTTATGGAATTATTATATGATATACTGAGTTGTATTTTAATTATAGAATTTGCATCTTTGCTCTTTTCTTTTAATGAAATCAGTAATTATTGGACAAGGGTCTACGTTATTAACGTTAAATTTTTTTGACCTTATTAACATATATCTTTGTTTAAAATAGTGTTTAAATTTTGTTGACTTTTTCCCAGTCATCTCAATGGACAAGAAAAATACATGTAGTGAGGTTAGCATTATGTAGAGTTTCTTCAATATATCTAACTTCTTGTTTTAATCAAGTTTATTTTTATTTTGAGAGAGGGGGGAGGGGCAGAGATAGAGGAGAGGGAGAGAATCCCAAGCAGGCTCCATGCTGTCAGTGCAGAGCCCGATGTGGGGCTCTATCCCATGAACCATGAGATCATGACCTAGCTGAAATCAAGAATTGAATGCTCAACTGACTGAGCCACCCAAGCGCCCCATTATATCTATCTTCTTGTAAGTGAATGACTCCCTCAGTCCTTCATTCATCCATTCATTTATCCATCCATTTACCCATTCATTTATTAATCCATCCACCTAACCATTCATCTAACACATTTTTATTGAGTACGCTTTGTATCAAGTCCTGTGCTAGAACCCATTGGTAGCAATGAAGTTTAGCAAATTACCGGGGTAAATTTGTGTGGGTAAATAGAAATGAAAGAACTTGGGATGAAAAAGTCACTTTTAATCTGTATTTCTGAAAGTTTTCGATAGGCTACCTTCTTGCAATATCCCAGCAGGCTATCCCTATTTATTCTTATGATTTGAGATTAGGTGGAACCTCATACTCATTTCATATTCAACCAAAATATTTACCATATATCTGCTCCGAACCAGACCCTTTCCTATCAGTAGAAATAGAGGGTGCACAAACACACCAGCTCTTCTCTCATGGGGCATAATATCTGGACCATACCTCTCCTGCCCCACTAACCTCCTTACTTGCTAGCACTCTGTATTTCCACCTCCACACTGTATTGCAATTACCTGTTTATCAGTCAGCCAATCTCCTTAAGGGTAGAGCCTCTTCCATGCTTCCTGCTCTATTTCTAGCCCTAGGCACAGTTGCAACTAAAATTGCCCTCTATATACTTATCAGCTGTTCATTTAGCATCCCTTCAGCTTACTTCACAGTTCTATTTACCTTATCTGAACAAAATAATGTATATAACTCATGGCCATAAGAAACTTCTGTTTGACTTCAATTTAACTTTTCCAGGTTACAGTCATATTATATCCTTCCACATGCCCTATGCAAACCACTCACAGTTCTACAAATGGGCCCCGTTCCTTTACTCATATTTTCCCTTTCCCTAGAATAATTTGATCTCTCTTTGCTTCTCTTCTTTGAGGCCTACCTCCAATAAACTTGATCTGCAAAGCCTTCCCTGGGTGCCCTGATCAGAAACTATCACTCCTTCCCTCGTGCTGCCATAATGCATGGATTTTTAGAGTGCTTTTCTCTTTCTTTCTTCTCCCAACATCAAATAACAGTTCATTTAGTCTGTGTCTTCTCTGCTTGGGTGTAAGCTCCTCCAAGGAGGGAGTAGGTCTCATTCATTTTGGTCATCCTCACAATATCCAGAGCACTGCTTTGTTCATAGCAGGAGGCCAGTAAATATTTAGCTTTTGGAATGAATGAAGGAATATATGAATATACTCTTCTGCAATGAATGGGCTTCATGTGTGACTTAGTGGAAGAAGCTTATCGCAAAGGAATATGTTTATTGGGGATTAACGATATTGATAAAAGTGAAGGGAAGGGCAGTTCATGTGGATGGACACAAGAACAATACCATGGGCCAGGGAAGTCAAGGAGTTTATGTGGAGAAAAATAATGGGATGAGGCTGGCTAACAGACAGGTTTAGAATCCAGAAGGCTTTCAGTGTATGGCCAAGGTGTAACATGGCCTTGGGCCCAGTGGAGGTAAGACACATTCTTGATTCCTGAATTGGATTTCAGATATCCACATATTTGTGCACCAACTCATGTTCTCTTCCATCTGTTCCTATGTCCTTGACCAATACATTCAGTAGTAGGATGAAGTAGCTACAAAAGAGTTTGGAGAGAACGTTTATCCAACCAGGGCTGGTGTTATATTCAACTGGTGGGTATAGGAGAATAAGACTTCTAATAGTACTTTACATTTGATGACACTTTAAAGTTAACAAGCTGTTTTCTAGTGTGTTATATTTTTATCTTCACAACAGATCTGAAAGAGGCTGAAGGGAAACTGAATCCAAGGCAGCACAGATAGTACAATAACAGAGTTAGGACTTCTGAGGCTCCTGAAGCCAAATATAGTGTTTTTTCTCTCTACAACTCTCTTATATTTGCAATCATGGAACTAGTTGAGAAAGACAAGGAATAGATGATGAGAGAACAGGGGAAGAAAATGGGGAGGTAGAATTGTGAGTTATTCATTGACTCAGTAAGTGTACATCCAGTGCTCCTCCTCTGCTCTCCCCTCTCTATACTGGCCCATGTCTCAGTCCTCAGGGATATTCCAGGGATAAACAGCGGGAGGAGGGCCTTGAAAGCATTGCATGGGCTACCTAGTCTAGCTTTGGAAACTCGGGAGGGCTTTTTAGAGAAAGTGACATCAAGATTGAGAGGGAAAAAGCAAAGGTGAAATGGGGTTGGGTGTTGGGGTGTGGGGAGAGTTTCATGCCAAGTCACGAAACTGGGCAACTGATGTAGCACAAAAAGCACATCCTAGTGTGGAAAGATGCTCTTAGACCCTCTTTAGCAGGAAGGGCAAGAAGGGCAAAGTGAGCTTTGCATCTCTCTCTGCTTGAGTTGTTGTTCATTTTTCCCTCTCTTCCCCAAAGAGGAGAGGGGATAAACATCACCTCTGGCCTCTTTGGCCCAAGGGCTATGGTGATTTTAGATTGAAATGTCCATGGGAGGATGGTTAATTGTGCACCTGCCATTCTTCCATCACTGAATTTTCTGTGCCAGCCCCAGTGATGCCAATAGTGATCTAACTTGAGCCACTGTGGCTCATAGTCCGTGAATTCTCTTCCAAGCTTGGAGGCAAGGTTCTATTAATACTCAGTCAGGTTGAAGATATAGTTGTCTCTGTTGGAGAAGATTGGCATCCATAACCCAGAGAACAGACAGAAACTATGCCCTGAGAGGAAAGGAGTAGATGTGATGCTGGGCTACAGAGGGGAGGAAAATAAAAACTCAATAGTTTTGAAGAATTTGCATGAATACCTTTCCTTTTTTTTTTTTTTTAAGTTTTTAGTTATTTATTTTGAGAGAGAAAGAGAGCACAAGTGAGGACGGGTCAGAGAGAGAGAGGAGAGAGACAATCTCAAGCAGGCTCTATGCTGTCAGCACAGAGTCCAACATGGGGATCCATCTCACGAACTGTGAGATTGTGACCTGAGCCGAAATCAAGAGTTGGATGCATAACTAACTGAGCCACCCAGGCGCCCCTGAATACCTTTTCTTTACTGATGGAAAGAGTACTTGGTTTTATGTTATTCACAACTATGGATATTTGCAGAATCTGTGTATGTCCTCAGATTACTGCACTCTTTTCTTCCTGTTTAAAAATTAACTCTCTGATTCAGTGAGGCTCTTCAACTTTTTCTCATTAAAGCAGTGTAGCTGAAAGCTAAAGTTGCATAGCTGAAATTAATGCTTGAATTGTAGTTTTAAAAATTTTCTTAGAATGCAAAACAAAATTACACTCTTTTTGAATTAAAACATTAGTATATGTTCCACTGAGGCTCTGAAAATCGCAATCTCAGTATATCAATTGAACATTGACTTTTAAAAAATGGGTGAGTGAATTTAACCTATTTACAGACTGCCAGAAGGCAAGAAAAGAAGGTTTCTTCTGGCGTTGAGCTTAGAGAGCCACTTGGCCAGAGCTAAACATATTATCCAGTGACTCTTCAAAGTCCAGGCAGCACAATGAATGCATTCGGAGGAGAAGAATTCATTGGTTGGGGCGCCTGGGTGGCGCAGTCGGTTAAGCGTCCGACTTCAGCTAGGTCACGATCTCGCGCTCCGTGAGTTCGAGCCCCGCCTCGGGCTTGGGGCTGATGGCTCGGAGCCTGGATCCTGTTTCCGATTCTGTGTCTCCCTCTCTCTCTGCCCCTCCCCTGTTCATGCTCTGTCTCTCTCTGTCCCAAAAATAAATAAACGTTGAAAAAAAAAAAGAATTCATTGGTTTAGTTAGTCAGGCAGGTAGAAACGAGGAAGTCGGTGACCTCTTGAGAAATCCTTTTTTACATACCCCCAATAACCGACATTAGCAGGTTTGCAGGGCCTCTATTCCTCCTTCTTCAGGGGAGGTGGAGAAATGGAAGTCAGTGGTGTAGCAAATACATAGTCTTTTTTGTGAAGAAATATAAATATCTTCCCTATGTTTACGCATTGGAACAAACGTACTTCTGGCAGAATTGCAAGGGCTGTGTTACAGGCACAAGAGTGAAAAATTCTACTGAATCGCTTACATAACATCTACATGTAATAGCTGCCTAAGTTACGAGGTTCATTTTCTTGCCTGGTTTATTTAAATTGAGCTTATTACATTGTTATCACAACCCAGAGAAATGAAGATTTTGTTTAACTGAATTCCACTCTGTAAGTGTACTTTAAAGCTAGGTTGTGTATGTGGACAAAAACACAAAAATGGTAGAGTTTTGACTGTTCAACTCCAAGAATAATACAGCTAGTTTCTTACATTTTATATTGTTGAATCAGAGCAGCTTAAATCTCCGATCTGGCCTGAGAGAATCATATTTCATATACACAGAGGGAAAAATAGACTTGTAGACTCCCACAACCTATATTTTTTCCTTACAGAACAAAAGTTTTGCATCTTCTTCTCCAAAATGTGAAGATTCAGAGGCAACTGCTCTCCACGGTTGGGAAATTTGTCCTGTAGCAATTTCTCCTGAGCAGCACTGGGAAATCATGGAAGTGGAAGGGAACTTGCTTCATCACCTACTGAAAGATGAAACAAGACAACTTTCTGACAACTTAGACAATGATCTTCATCTTCCTTCCTCCTTCCCTCCTTCCTTTCTTCTCCCTCCCTCTGGTCCTTCCTTCCTTCCTTCCTTCCTTCCTTCCTTCCTTCCTTCCTTCCTTCCTTCCCTCCTTCCTTCCTTCCATCCCCCTTCCCTCCTTCCTTCCTTGCTCCCATCCCTCATTCTCCCTTCCTTCCTTCCTTCCATCCCCTTTCCCTCCTTCCTGCCTTCCTCCCATCCCTCATTCCCCCTTCCTTCCTTTCTTCCATCCCCCCTACCCTCCCTTCCTCCTTCCTCCCTTCCCTCCTTCCTTTCTTTCCTCCTTCTTTCCTTCTAATTTCCCCTCTACACTTCTCTACATACTACTGTTAGAGATAAGATAAATGGTCAGACAAAACGGGGTCTATATGTTATAACAGTTTTCCAATACATTCTCCTTTTGAGATTTGTAACTAAAATTCAAAGTAGATTCTTTAAAGTTAAATCTTGGTTCTTTCGAGGTATCGGTTTCACAGCTTAGTGATAATTTGTGTTAAAACCTTATATAATATTAAAACAGAACTGGGGCATTTTAGATTGACGGAGAAAGTGTATATATGATTTGTAATCTTATCACTTCAAAGGAGATTTGTGTTGGAAAATAGAAAATGTATGCGGTATTGA
Source organism: Felis catus (assembly GCF_018350175.1). Taxonomy (NCBI): domain Eukaryota; kingdom Metazoa; phylum Chordata; class Mammalia; order Carnivora; family Felidae; genus Felis; species Felis catus. The sequence continues at coordinate 70,242,019 of NC_058374.1, forward strand.
CCATTTAGGTGAATTGGGGCTTTGAGGTTTTGGAGAAAGAAAAGAAGTTTTTATAAGAATTGGAAACAAAGATACTGGGTATTATCCAAGAAGCTTTCATAATGAAAGTATGTTCCTCAAATGGTTATCTTGGTGTGCTTTAATTTATGGTCTCTAATGGGTAGGAAATCTCTAAGTAAGAACAAAGAGTTATGAACCCAGTAAGAAGGTTGTAAATGGGTCTTGACAAAGTGGCTTAAAAGGAAACATTATGGCATCCAGGGGACAAGAATTTATATCTTATTCTTAGAATGTGTAATTTGCCTCAAAACCATCAAAGTTATCCTCAGATAATATTTCTTGGGCTTTTTTAAGAACCTGGTATCTTAAGATCTATACAAAATCAAACATGTAATCACACATAATTAATGTAAGTCACTTTACTTTTTTATGTCGTTAGCAATCTTTTCCCAAAATGTCTTAATTCTAAATATCAAGCTTACAAGAAAGAATTTTGCAAATACCATTATCCACACTGTAGAAATGGAACTTTTATATATCTACACATAGATATATAAAGATGTATATCTATATTTATGAAGATATATACATATAAATATATATATAGACACAGAGAGAGAGATAAAGATAAAGATCTATATATATAAAGATATACTATACTCTGAAGAGGAAATATTTGCAAAGAACTTCATAAAGGTAAATAGCACTTGAGAGAGAACAATTATGATCATGAAGTGGTTATTCCAGTGATCCAAGGGTAACTGACTTGGTTACTGTGGGCTTACAAGAGAATGATTTTCAAGGTAGTCTCTGGAGGGAAGATAATGGGGCTGTGTCCCTAATCCCCCCCAACTGAGTTCTTAAAGAACCCCACAAAACCTTGAGGAATGAGCATTGATAGATGAAACTAGAGTATGTAAAGCAGGGGAAAACCTTGTCAGGAATATGGACATCCTCTTCATTAAGACTTCATAGAGATGTTGCCTGGCTCCGGGCAACACCTAATATTTATAATTGCACTCAAGTGTCTCAGAAACAGTGGGTACAGCAAACCAGCCAGGGGTGTATTATTTTCCTTGTTTTATAGTTGAAGAAACATGGAGAATTAGACCTACTTTTTGACCCCTTCTCCAGCTGAAAGCTGGTTGGAGGACAGAGGCTCAGGGCAACTACAGGGCCACACAAAATGATGGCTGCGGGAGCACCCTGACTTCGAGCCCTGACTTCCAGAGCAGTATGAATTTTCATGTCAGCAGTTTGGTGTGTTCTCTCCCAATCTCTGTTGGGGGCTGGGGGGAAGGGCAGGAAAGAATCATAACTCCATTTCTTCAGCTAGGGAAGTGGTCACGGGGAGGTTATGGATTTATATATGGCCAATGGCAGAGCTGTGGTGTGAAGGGGATTGTGCTAGCCCAGGTGTCCCTCCCTCACCCCAAACAGACATCCTCCAAAGAATGCAAGTAGAGGGTCAGGCTCGGGGAGGCCTACTGACCAGGTCCCCAGACACCACTCAGAAGCATTTCTGTTCATTTTGATCCTTTACACACACACACACACACACACACACACACACAGACCACAAACCTACAAATTACCACATAGTAATATATTATTATTATTATCAGAGGACTATAGGTAACCCCCCTGCCCAAACTGAAGACAAACATTGCCTCATGTTAATGTAGTCAGGTGTGGAAAACTTAGAATTTTGAAGGCTACATCTCAAAGATTTTAGTCTTGCTCAAACATGATTATACACATAATAGAAACCACAGCTCTCCAGCTTCTTTCCAAGCTCTTTCTCTCAGAGGGCGTATTACTTGGCGTCTATATTTGGGTCTGTCCAACCTGCATCTTTTTGGCTCCGGGTCCCTTTGAAAGCTTTGAAAGTACCAAGAAGGCATGAGTGTTGAGATATCTCCATGATGTCATTAATAAGTCAACACTGACCTCAGAGCTTCATTCATCTTGGATAGCACACATATTGAGCAGCTTCTTGCTGAGGAGAGAGCATGTCATTTTCTGCCGGTAAGGAGATAATCGGGTGGCAGCAGGGAGAGAGAGAGGGTCAGTGTCTGGCATCCTGACAGCTGGATCACTGGGAGAAGTGTCGGATGACTCTCGCCCCTGCCAAAAAGGCTTTTCCCAATTGTTTCAGAATCTTCAAAATGCTAATAAAAATACTTTTACATTTTAATTTGTATTGCCTGGGCTTGTGTTAGTTAAAGTACTGCCAGCTGCTAGAAGAGATAAATTGGAAATCTCCATGGCTTAACACAATAGCAGTTTCTCATAAAGTCCAAGAGGTGGTGGAGGGAAAGGTCACGGGGAGGGAGGAGGAGGTGGTCCTCTGCTTTACACGGTTATTCAGTGACCAAGCTGATGGAGGATGTACCGCGTTTTCAGTGTGTGACATCTAAGGTTTCCCTGGCCGTCAACATTTATGTTACCCACACAGGAAGAAGGAGAGGGTGGAGGACGCACTCCTACTTCTTAACCACTGGTGTATGGAGATGACACAAGTCATTGCCATTCATACTCTGTAAGTGAGAACTAGTCACGTGAACAGACAAGGGTAGCAGGGCCCTTGGAAACGGGAGTCCTGACAGGGTCTCCCAGAAACAAGTTTTGGAAGGGTAGCAAAGACACTTGGTGGGGAATTGTCCTGTTCTACTACAACATTCTTTAAAAAAATTTTTTTTTTAATGTTTATTTATTTTTGAGAGAGAGAGTGAGTGAGCAGGGGAGGCGCAGAGAGAGAAGGGGACACAGAACCCGAAGCAGGCTCCAGGCTCCGAGCTGTCAGCACGGAGCCGGATGCGGGGCTTGAACTCACGAGCGGTGAGATCATGACCTGAGCCTAAGTCAGGCGCTCAACACACTGAGTCACCTGGGTGCCCCACAACACTCTTTATAAAGCAAGAAATGGAAACTGAGTGTCCTCAACCTTAGTGATAAAATGCCGCATGTGCACCCCGGTGGTGAGAAAGTGGGAGTCATGTGATTGACAGGCCCCCACATAGGAGTAGCACCATTCCCAGATAAAAAAAAATACCGAGGTGACAAAAAGTGCCCATTCCACGTCATCTTAGTGAAACAAACAGACAATAAAACCAAAAAAAAAAAAACAACAACAAAAAAACACCCCCAAAACAAAACAAAGCAAAACAAAACAAAACAAAAAACCCCCTCCAAACCAAATGGCTTAAAACAACCAAACCTGATTATTTCTCCTGATTTTGTAGGTCCTCTGGGAGGTTCTCTGGGTTTGGATTGGCTCTGCTGGTATCTGTAGACAGCTGGTGGCTTCGCTGGGCTGGATGGCCTGAGATGGTGCCATTCACAGACCTGGAAGCTGGCAGTCTAATGTATTGGGGGACGGGGAACCTTCAGCTGGGCACTGCATCTCTGCTCTCCAGGGTCACTCATCCTCTAGTAGGCTAGCCTGGGCCTCTTCTTATTTTTTTTAATGTTTATTTTATTTTTGAGAGAGAGAGAAACAGAGTGGGGGAGGGGCAGAGAGAGAGGGAGACACAGAATTTGAAGCAGGCTCCAGCCTCTGAGCTGTCAGCACATAATCTGACACGGGGCTCAGACCGAAAGACTGTGAGATCATGACCTGAGCTGAAGTTGGATGCTCAACTAACTGAGCCACCCAGGCACCCCTGGAAGCACTTTTTAAAGCTCCTGTTTGTGCCACATGGCTAAAGCAAGCCATGTGAGCAAGTCTAGGTTTAAAGTATGGAGAAGTAAACTTCACCTTGATGTGAGTAGCTGCAAAGTCATATTGTAAACGTGCCTGCCTATGGGGATAAGAAAAATCTTGCCATTTTCCCAGCCTACCACAATGCTCATTCTCTCTTTACCTGCTCCTCACATTTGGCTTTGCTTTGTTTATAAGTGACTTGCCAGTCCAGTGCCCACTCTAAGTTTTTGACTGTAGTCTCTTTATCTCTAATTTAAAAAATGAGTGAGAGAAAGAGAGAGCAAGACAGAAAGAGAGAGAAAGAGCACAGATAGGACTGAACTGAGCATACGTAGGACTGAATCTCATATTTCTTAAACCCTAGTATTCTGTTGTGTACTGTTATATAAGTGTTCATATAATGTGAACATGCCTTAGCATAGTATTTTGCACATGGTGGGAGCTAAATAAATTCCAATCAGACTATCTTCTGCTATGGTTAGGAATTATGTTTTATTTTTCTTTTATGTAGGTGGAGGTACAGAGTAGATGCTCAACAAATTCTTGCTGAATGCCATTGAGTGGTGAAAAGGTAAACGGAAATCATAAAGCAAGCATAAATGAAGTTTAGTAAATTCCAACCAACCAGTTGTGTTTGTTGGAGAGGGCCAAATTCAATATAAATTTTAAAACCCCATTGATCCAGAGGATATCTTGTATTTAACTGCCATTCAGAATATTGCTTTCCTTAGATTATTGGGTGAATAAAAAGAGCAAGAAGAGATAAAGTAGGACAATCCAGGAAATTATGTAAGGACCACACAAGTCTTAGAGATGAGGATGAATGATGAGAATTGGAATTCAACTGGACTTAATTATCAAGATAGAAAATTTTCATTTTTTTTTTAGGTTAAAGTTCTGTTCTTTATTTGGCATCAGAAAAAGTTAGTCCTACTATTTTTTTTTTTTTAGTGTTTATTTAATTTTGAGAGACAGAGAGACAGAGCATGAGCAGGAGAGGGGCAGAGAGATTGGAAGACACAGAATCCGAAGCAGGCTCCAGGCTCTGAGCTGTCAGCACAGAGCCCAATGCGGCTTGAACCCACAAACTGTGAGATCATGACCTGGGCTGAACTTGGGCACTTAACCGACAGAGCCACCCAGGCACCCCAAGTTAGTCCTACTATTAAAATTAGGCATAAACTAGACCTTAAGTAAATGTCCTTAAGTGGCACATATATTGATACAGAAGTTGGACACAAAGAAAACTGTCTTTTCTCCTTTTTAAAGAATTTTTAAATTTTTAAAAGGTTTTTTTGAGAGGGAGAGAGAGCAGGGAAGAGGGGAAGAGGGAGAGAGAATCCCATGCAGGCTCCACACTCAGTGTAGAGTCTGACACAGGGCTCGATCCCATGACCCTGGGATCATGACCTAAGCTGAAATCAAGTTGGACACTCAACCAACTGAGCCACCCAGGTGCCCTAAAACTGTCTTTCTTGACACACTTTCTGGATAAGAAATGATGATATTCTAGAATGAGAAAATAATGCCTTCACTACATTTTCCCTCTTTATCACAATATAACTCCTTAGTACAACTCTTTTCCTTTCCAAATTAGATAACACTGGATTTGCATATTTCATTTCTCAATTGCCCATGGTAATGGGAGAAGGAAAATGAGTGGGGAGGAAAGCATGAAAGGATGTAGTTAATTGGTAGCAACAGATACTTTCTAAGCCTCAGTACTTCATTTCATCCATTAATTTTAATCTCCTCCCACATCCCATCTGATCTTTTACCAGAATTGCAACAAACAGCTCATGAACACTGTTTTGATTTTTAGTTCTTTTTTTTTCCCCAAAGCAATGTGGTTTTTAGAAGGTACAAAGAGACCCAAAAGCAGCTTGCCAGAAAGAGGGACACATAAAAACATGAAAATTTTACATTAGCTGAGAGTCGCCACTGCTAGGTGTGAACCAGCTTAACGGGAGAGAGTCAGTCATGGTAATTGCATTATCACCACCTTAGTCTTGGACAACAGGTAGGATGGATGCCACATCACCTAGAGAGGGATTTGTAGGGGGTGAGGAATGGAAGGACAAGAAAATTTCCTCAATAAAGAATGATGAGAACAAATAGAACAAACTGGATTCCATCAGGCTGAAGTTGGAGAGGGACAATTAAATCAAGAATTTAACAACAGTAACACTGTCCCCATTTATTGAGTGCCTACCTAATGGTATTAGGGGCCCATCTAGGGGCCCATCACTGCCCATGAACATGGCTAAGCAGTCCTATGGGATGGACATTATTATCTACATTGTGCATTAAATCCTGAGGAGGATTTGCCTCCTCCCCATTGAAGAGATAAACCTTAGCCCTAATATTTGGATTCCAAGAGCCCTAAGCCCTAAGTCTTATTTACATCCATAAATAACAGCAGGGGATATTCAGGCCCGAAGCGTTTCATAAGGAAAACCATCATCAGGCCAAGAGTGTCAGTGACACCAGCAGTAGCAAGAGGAAAAGGAAGAGCCTATAATCAAAGCCTTCGATGTCATTTGGAAAGTGTGAGCCTAACTTAAAAGTGAGACTACTTTGCTTTATCCTTACTTTGCCAAATCAACCTCTTTGAGAAGAGAAGCCATGTTTTTCTTTTTATTGCAACTTGTCTATAGGTTGCTCTATGAATGACCGTATTAAGACAGATGATCTTGATAGTTCTGAGAGCAGCTTGCCAACAGCTTGGCATTCACGACCTTTCTATTAATACAAGATCAAGCATTTACAAAGCACATATTGTGTCACTAACAGAGCATTAGACCCTGTGATATATAATGAAAGAAATACAAGCCCTTGTAGTTTTATTGAAGTTAGGCTTTTGCTAGAAAATATTATAATACATAATAGAAGGCTAACTTATGTCACATGTACTGTATATTTAATAAAGGTTCTGAGGAGAGAATAATGTGTGGGGGCTGGAATTGTGGGGGAAGCTTTAGAGGAAGTTGGGGTCTGGATTGGGCCTTACAATATAAACAGGGAATGTATAGGCATAGAATACACCTATAAAAGGGAGAGAAAGGAAGACCAAGAAGTGAGACTGTGGTGTCTAAAAAGTTCCTCCTGCTTGGTGGGTCCAAGGTGCCACCTTGGATTCTGGGTTCAAGGATTATGTGGGTTGAGGAGATGCCTATGTCCAGTTGTGCAGCGGCAAATATATGGCACACTTGTTTCTCAGCGCATGGTTTTGAGTAGCCACTACCAACATCTTCATGTCAGAGTTGACTTCTTTAGACCTATTTGACATTCTCATTGCTGACTTTCTAGGACACATCCCCCAAGATCACAGCTGTGGAGTCTTATATGTGGACAACAGAGAAATAAAAGAAGAATACCCTTCTCTCTCTGAAAAAGATCTGTCCCCTTGCTCCTTAGTTTCTTTTATCTCTCTGCTCCCATTAAGGAAAAGTAATGAGAAATATATCTAAGCTTTAAGTTAACACCTATGTTGCACTGAGTAACACATACACATACCCCCCTACTTTAATTCTTTAAAGCATCTTAGAATTAAAATCTGCATTTTTGGTGGGTCAGGGGTTCCCAATATTGTCTCTACTTTGCATAAGCAGAACTTTGTGTTCAACACAAATTGGCTGTTCAACACAAACTATGTGTTCAACACAAACTGTGGACCAAAGCCTAGTCGATGTGTAGGATAAATCATTTCTGATACAATTATCTATCTAGCTTATAGACGACATTCTACCACAAAGTCAAGGTATTGGAATTTTCCTTGCTGAGGGCTCCTTGACCTAACTCTCTAAAAAACTCTTCTCTCTTCACACAGTACATCCAGATCATTTTAACAAATAGTTAAAAGAATATTTACAAATGCGTTTAGCTGCTAATGACACCAACTTGTCAGCCACCATGGTCTTCTGGTCACTGGTTGCCAGAGGTAACTTGAATTATTGGACTCCTCAAACTCAGATTTGGACCAAATCTTATTGAATAAATTGATTTTACTTGGTATATTTCTATTATCAACTCTGTTGGAGAACACAGGGCTGGAAAATACTTTAGAACAATTTATAAATAGTGCAGAACAATTTTCAAAGTCAGCCAGGGTCTACACCCAAGCCAAATATTATTCCCCTGAAGTTCTCTAAAAGAAAATATAAAAAGACAAGATAATTTCAGTTGGTAAATTATGGGTGTCAAGCTGCACTTAACCTTTGGCTGTAATAAGTTTCTGTCATCAGATACACAGCTTTTAAATCAAACTGTTGGTGTTTTTAGTCAATCGGATAACCTTCACAAAATACTTTGTTCAGTGGTGTCCCTGTCCCTCGCCTCTCAAACCAGTGTTCCTGAGAGCTGTGTGTTGGGAGCAGGTGTTGTACTTTACTCTCCCTTGAATCCCCTGCAGCATCTGGCACAGTGCCTGGCACCATGAAGTATTCATGGAGTTAAATGACTTTTAAATACTATTTCCTTGCCATGAAGTCTCCCTTACATTTAATCACATGTCACGAATTTTGATGGACTGTAATGGAATATGGTGGAATGGTAGGTTAAGTTTAACCAGTTCACAGTAAAATAAGGAATCTAGGCAGCTGAGAATATTGGTTCCAGGTAAACATTTGAGACCCAAGTGTTAAAGGACACTCATAGACATATTAGAAAACTTTAATTACTTCCTCTTATTGCAAATATGTCAATCATCATTAAGCTAAATCAGTATAATATACATGATTGAAGGTATGTGACATACATGGGTTTGCTGATATCGATTAAAGTCTAGATTCAAATTCTTGATTAGGCCTTTGCCATATAATAATTATATATATTGGTGTGCCTGGGTGGCTCCATCCGTTAAGTGCCTGACTTCGGCTCGGGGCATGATCTACCGGTTCGTGAGTTCGAGCCTCAGGTCAGGGTCTTTGCTGACAGCAGAGCCTGGAGCCTGCTTCAGATTCTGTGTGTCTCTCTCTCTCTACCCCTCCCCTCCCCTCTCTCTCAAAAATAAATAAACATTAACACTTTTTAAGTAATTATACATATTATAAATAAACATTAACACTTTTTAAATAATTATACATATTATATAATAATTAGATTATATAATAATCTAATACAATATATTAGATATATTATAATATGATTATGATAATATTATATATTATATATATATTAGCTCTGAAAAATTTGTGACTGTTAAGAAGGCATAAATGGTTAGTGGTTCAGGCTGACCGTTTGCTTAAATCAAGTTCTATTAAGTTGCAAATGATTAAAAATTATCAGAGAAAGTCCATTTAAAAAAATTGGAAAGCTGATATTACCATCATGTGATGTGAAATACTGAGGATTCCTCCTGTCTCTTTCTTCTTTGTGAAAATTAATTCCTCGTCATTAACTCAACACGTTTATTGAGTACCTACTATGCACCTGGAGTTGTTTTAGACTCTTGCGATGAAATGGTAGAAAATGTTAAATTTTTAAGCAGTTTGATTTTAGAGGGATAGAAATAGACCTTAAAAAAAGGTAAACAAAGAAATAGATAGTTTCAGATAGTGCACTGAAAGCAATAAAACAGGATAATGTGGTAGAGTGAACTGGTTATGTAAGGGGCTCCTGTAGCTGGTGTGGTTAGGGTAGGTGTTTTCTCAGAGGAGATAACGTTTGAGATGAGTTATTATTGCCAATAGTCATGTAAATATTTGGGGAAGAATATTCTGGGTAGAACAGCAGAGTAGAAAGACACAGAAATGAAGCACTTTCAATGAGTTCAAGGAATGAAAAGTTAGTATGGCTGGAGTGTAGTGAGTTGGGGGGATGGGGTAAGGAGGCTGGGGATTATGGGATAGAAGGATGAAATACTAATATCAGAGAGTGGGATATCACTAAGTGGATATAAAAGAATTGCAGATAGTGTTGAGTATTCATTTAAAATTTGGGGTCATGACTTTCCTCACTAAAGAGTTCTTGGAGCAGATGTGGAACAGAGAATTGAGTTTAACTAATTATGCTTTCTACAAAGATATGATGATGAAAATGAGGGGCGAGGTAGCTTAAAATGTTTGTTACGGGATGATTGTATTCATGAGTCATGGAATCTAACATGGGTAATGAGGACTGGTATTTTGACCGTCTCCTCTTTACCCCACTGGTGAGGGAAGGATTCCTGCCCTAGGGTTATGTGGATGGCTGAATATATAACCCTTAACACTAGACAGATGACATTTACAGGAGTTTATCAGTCACATGTACTTACAGCCAGGAGAGAGAGGAGGACACTGGATGCTATTCAGGGCCACAAAGGGGGTGAGCTTGGAAACACAATGAACAACCAGTGGTTGTTGGAAGCAGGTTTTGTGGTAGTAAAAAGAGAGTAAGTTGCTCCCTCTTCCCTGCTGGAGGATGTGATTAGCCTGTTTTAATCATTCAGCAGGCCTGTAGGGTACTAAAAGGTACAACTCAGGGACAGGCAGGAACTAACGTGCTTCTCTTGATCAGGAGGGTTCCTTGGCTAGGGGACCTTATCTGTGGCAGTAGAGTGGAGAGGAGAACTTTTGGTTAGTCCATTTGAGGCCCTCCTCATTGTCCCCAGATGTCAAAGCCACATAATATCGAACCTCAATTTTAGGTCTTATACCATAGCTGGGAAGATAGGAGAGGTGATCCACAGTAAGGAAGTAATAATAATGGATTGGAGATTTCCACATGTTTGAAAGATTTCTAGAAGAGGAATAATAATACAAGTGAGGTGGGAGGTTAGAGATGGTTGTCAGAGAGGAATGATTGAAATTGTGTTCTCATAGGGGTTTCAATTGTTTGAGATAAAACGAAGGGCGTGGCCTTGGACATGGGTGGTCAAAGATGATGATGGGTCTTGATGGATGACCTGAGGGATATAGAATTTTGGTGGTGACAGGGCTGTGAGAGACATGAAGGCATTAGTTTTGAAATAATTTAGAGATAGGTAACCAATCAGGCTACTGTCCTAGCTATTCACTGAGGAGATGTGAAGCCACTGGGTGGCTCTTCTGGGGAGAAGTGATCTCAAGAGAGCACAAAGGACTGTGATGCCGTCTGTGGAGTGCAAGTGGAGACCTGGTCTTCCTAGCAGCCTGAAGGTTCCAGACCACTTCTGCTGAGCTCCGTTGCTTGCCGCAGCCCCTGCCATGAGATAGAGGATGCTCCGTGAATGGAAGGTACTCAATGACTTGAATTGAATGTGTTAATTAAATAGAAAACTTCAAGTGATGATTTCTGGAACCTCAACTTTACCTTTAGGGTTTCTGGATTGACCAAAGGATAGATTATTTCCACTCAGCTCTATCACAGTATGGGGTTCTCTTGGACACCAGGCTCAAGTTAATTCAATTACTTAACATACATTTAATTTGTGTCCACTAGATGCCCAGCACTGTACCTGGTGCTGAGGATGTAATAGAGGATAAGATGGAGATTCCTCTTCCCCCAGCCCTTACCCTTGGGGACTTTTCTGTATCCTATATATTTGGAATATTTAGAAAAGTATATTTGAAAATAGGTAATTATGACAGTGTGATAGATGCTATGATAGGACAAGTATGGATACTTAGGAGGGAGATTTAACCTAGAATTAGGGTAAGGGAAGTCTTTGTGGCAGGGATTGTACCTAAGCTGGGATCTGAAAGATGAATAGAATTTGACTGGGGGTTGAGGATCAGGAAGTAGGGAGTAGGCAAGTGTGATCCAGCGTAAGGAAACAGAATATATCCCTATCCTCTTGCGTGCTTTCTTTGCCTCTCATCCTTTAGATGTTTTTGCCCTTGACTTTAATTCACATGGTGATTTACAACCTTATTCTATTTATTTCATGTGTGACCAATGCATTCATAAACTCTTGGGGTCTAGCCCACCTAGTTCTTCAGAGAAATGTGGAATTGGGTGCTTACCAAATGATGAGGCAAAGAACCTCCTGTTCCAGCAGAAACTAGAATATGCACCTAACCGATAGTGTTAATAGGCAATAAAAATACCTTTATACATAACAAGTGGATGTTTAAGAAAGGAAACCAACTCAGGTGCACACACTCACATTTAGGCGCTCTGACTTAGAGTTTGTGTGAACTAGAATTCCTTGCGTTTCTAAAAAATGAAAATAAAATTCAGACTCTCAAAAATTCCCCGTTTTTATGCAATGTGAAAATAGCTAGCAAGAAAACAAGGACCTTAATGACACAAGCTTGGAAGCAGATCTTTTCCTGGGTTTCCTAGTCAAGTCTCTGGATGAGGATATAGCCAGCTGACCCTTTGATATCAACTTTGTGAAATCTTGGAGCAGAGAATCCAGTGAAAATGTGCCCGACCCACAGAAGTGTGAGACAATAAATTTGTGTTATTTTAAACCACTAAGTCTGTGGTGATTTGTTATGTGGCAATAGAAAATGAATACCAAATACCCACTTTTCCCTAGGGTTGTTTTGAGGGACACATGAGCTAATCCACGTGAAGCATTTAGTATAGCATCAGACACACAGTAAAGTATTAGTTACTTAACAGTATTAGTTTGAGTTTAGGCAAGTGGTTTAATCTAGGTAGACCTTGGTCTTTCTCATCCCTGATATGAGGGCATTAAAACTAGAGCTAAATTTTTATAGTCTCTGAAATTTGATTCAAAGTGTCTAGGGATTTCTAGAAACACCAAACCACTGCTAGGATCTAGTGTGAAGGAATTGTGTGGTGCTTTAGAAACTGGAACTGCTAATATCAGCATCCCTGGTTTCGTGGACCCTATAATATGCCTTATACCTGAGGACATTTGGGGCTTTGATCACTAAGATGTACCTTGCAGCCAATTTTACATTATTCATTTATTTTTGTGATTCTTTAAAATTTTAAAAAAATGTTCTATATATTATTTTTGAGAGGAAGAGAGAGAGAGAGAGCGAGCAGGGGAGGAGCAGAGAGAGAGGGAGACACAACATCTGAAGCAGGCTCCAGGCTCTGAGCTCTCAGCATAGAGCCCAACACGGGGCTGGAGCCCACAAACCGTGAGATCATGACCTGAACACAAGTCAGAGGCTTAACCGACTGAGCCATCCAGGCTTCCCTATTTTTGTGATTCTTTATGGAGAGAACAGAAGTGAGAATACCTCATGTCTATGGGACACTATGCTATAAGCATTTAATAGTGGCTCATCATGTTGTTTTTTTTTTTTTCCTTTGGGCCATTTTTAAAAGGTGAGTTCAAAAGACTGAGTTTTATTAGCCAACTAATGCTGAACAAAGAGCATCCTAAATAAAACAGAAAAGGTCATAGTATGTTTTAAAACTCTTTGAAAACACCAGTTTCTGAAAATAAGCCCCTGATCCTAGGCTGAAAGCAGGACTCACAATCCCAACTGTGAAAGTAAAATTTAGACCTTGTATCGACTAGGTGCTAATATAACTTTATTAGGGCCTATACCGTCATGATTAGGTTTTCAGAAAGTGGTCAGATTGGGTCTCATTAGCCATTCACCTCTTTTAGGGTGAGACATTAGATATCCGTGAATTCTTATACTGGTTAAAAGCAGGGTTCCTGGATTTCACAGTATTTGTTAACAATGTGCAAAGATCAGCTATAAAGCCCAACGAATTTGGTCAAGTTAGTATGACATCCCCGCCACAATGAACCATTTTTTTGCCGTATGCTCATTTCAGAGCCCACATGCAGCATGCAAAAAGAAGCAGTGATAAATATACCTTCCAGCAACCTGTACTGGAAAGTTCTGCGCCTCTTCTCCTGGCTGCCTGGCACAAATGGCTTCCTTAATTCCTTTGGTGGAGACTTTATGTAAGCTTTGAAAACTGAAGAAAGAAACTAGGAAAAGAAGGCTTATTAAGGACATAGTGAGATTCTTTTTTTAGGGGTTATGCACGTTCCAAATTCGAGAGGACCACTGGCAGTCACCTCCTCCCTGTTTTCCTGTTATTAATTTAACTTTACTTATAAAGGCTATGGTTGCATGTATGTATCTGTAGTCATATTTATCATGGTCTTTAAGGGTGACAGGCTGTTAAGCATTTATGTGTGCCTTTCTGTGGCATTCCATTGGCTGCTAAAGCCTGAAAGAAAATTGGCAGAAGTGCTACTGGACAGAGAGCCTACTCGTGTGGAGTTGGGCCCTTGAGTACGGAAGGCCTGCTGAATTTATTGGTCTAGCACTTGTACCTTTTTTTTTGTTTTTTTTTCCCCTAGTTCAGCTCTTCTATGGCAACTTTGGTTTCTTCTTTTTTCCTCAAGGGTGGAGACGAGTTGTAGGGCAGGTAATAACAGCATCAGAGGGGTCATTTGGTGGTACGTCCCAGGGCTGCCGACTCCAGCTTAAAGGAAAACCTCAGATCAGAGGCTTTTGAGACTACAGCAGCTCTGATTTCTGATGGTAGACAGGCTTATTTGCTGCCTTCTTTTGCCGCTGTACATTGCTTGAAGTCTCTTAAGTAATTAGGTGAGAGGTGGTCATTTTTTTCTGACTTTTGTAAAACAAATTATTTATTTTTGAGAGAGAGACAGAGCACAAGTGGGGGATGGGCAGAGAGAGGAGGAGACACAGAATCCAAAGCAGGCTCCAGCCTCCAACCTGTCAGCACAGAGCCTGACACGGGGCTCGAACTCACCAACTGTTGAGATCATGACCTGAGCCAAAGTTGGACACTTAACCCACTCAGCCACCCAGGCGTCCCATTCTGATATTACTTTTACTCAACATGCTTACTCTTCACTTACCACCCGGCACATGTATTTAACCTTTTGTTGCTCATAATATAAAACTATGAAATCTGCATATGGAGACCACCCTGGGTTCTAAAGTGGTCTTTCTGGCTGGTGGTCTTCAGTTTAACAATGCTTTCTATAGTTTATGCTTCATACACACGTTGGATGATTCTTCAGGGCTCCATAACCTGTAATTACGCTAACATCAGTGTAGATGGGCCTAAACATCCTTCAAATTATCCCCCAAATTTTCTGGGTGATCCTCATAATTTGACCCCAGGAAGCCTGCAACAAGATTGGCCATAGCCTCTCCACCAACCATTAACCATTCAGTAGGGTCATGGCTGAGCCCCAGTTTAGCTTGTGGAACAGCTGGCAGTCTGTTGTTTCAGTTCTCAGCAGTCTGAGAACACAGCAGGGAAGCTTGAAACCTCATGTGAGATGGTTTTAAGGAAAGTATTGCTTATGGAGACAGGCGGATGTGAAGCTGGAGCTGGCTAGGCAATGCATTTTGTTTAATTCCTTCTGTCAGAAGTTTTATTTTTTATTTATTTTTTATAGCCTAATGCACTGAGTAAAGGGCTTGCATTCATGTTAAGCAGGTGGTCTCTTAAGGCAAGTTCAAAACACATTACTCTGATGGGAAATAAACTACATGCTTAGAGCCTTTAGCTATTTTGGAAGGTGGTCTTTGGATATAGGTGGTCTCCAGCAATTTTTATTATATACACTTAAAGTATGTATTTGGTTAGTGCTCCTTCATTTGTCTGTGTGTGCTGTATTCATCTACAAACTTCTAATGGGACAGTATCAGAATTAGCTTGCTTTTTTATAGACTGAGCACAACTATCTTTCATTATGGCTATTTAATATATGTTTTTAACAATAAAATGTGCTGCTTGTTTTGAGCTTGTGGGTGGTGTTGGAGGAAGGTGGATAGATTTACTGGGTACATTTACTGGGTAGATGGCTGGTTTAGGAAAGTCAAGTTGCCTAACTAGAGCAGGGGTAGGAAACTCAGATGGTTTATTCAGAGGGTTAGAGACCATCCCATATGAGAAGTCAGGTACGAGACCTAAAATACAAGTAGATGAAAAAAAGTAAGTCAAGTCTCCATTGATCAGGGTATCATAGTACAGACCAAATACTGAAGCAACACCTGATTTTACCAGGGTCAGGGGTATGGTCTAATCCTATGGTATAAGATTACCTTGGTCTTCAAGTAACCTAAATAAGTGGTTATATCAGGCAGAGAAGAATATGGGAGTGTAGGTATGTTCTTAGGATGTTTCTGCCACATTTTCCATTCTGCTTCATCTGTGTGCTTAAGCAAAACCACCTTATTCTTTAACTTCAGGAGTAAACTTAGTTACCCATCTTCTTTAAGTATTAACATAGAAGAAGCTTGGTGTTCGTAGAGGTGGACTGACCACCTTGTGGCCTGACATCTTAATTGTGAATGATTGTGGCTGACATTCGATGTAGAGTGAGGCCTAGAAGTGCTGATGCCTGGTCTCAGCTTCCTAAAATGATTTTCCCTTCTACCTCCACCCCCAACATATTCACCTGGATGCTTCACAGTTTCCTCAAACTCAGAATGGCCAAACCCAAACCCACTGTATTTTACTCCAAAGCTTGTAGATGAATTCACCAGTTTAGGAAACAGAACCACCATCCTCCCAGGAATTTAGGAGTCATCTACGACCTCTGCCTTTCCTTGTTTTTCATTCCTTCAGCCAATCAAGTACTACAGCTGATGGCTTCTGCCTTCTTATAGTTCCCCGTTCTCAAGCTACTGCCTTGGTTTGGGTCTTGTTATCTCCAACCTGTTCCAGTATTGTCCTAGGGTCTCCCTGCCTCTAGCTTGGAACCTGTAATTCTGGAGAATACTCTTGCTTACCTGGGAAGACTTACACATCTTTCCTTGCTTAGCTCGATGGTCACCTTCTTGTGGAGCCAAAAATTCCTAAAATATTTCCTCACTTTCCTCAACCATTAACTTGGGAGAACTAACTATTCCGTTCTTCATATTTCACTGCACCAGCTTCTATCACAGCAGTTATAAAACTTCATTTCTTCTTTGTATACGTCACTCTATCTCTTTACTAGACTAAATTTCTTAAGGGCAAGGATTGTGTCTTATTCATCTTGTACAGTGCCTGGCACCTAGTAGTGATCATACATATTTGTTGAAAAAAAAAAAGGAATAGATCTGTGGCATATCTAGTCTATAACACTGAGGTAATGACAATTCTCTGGGTCAATAGGCTTCTTGCATTTTGATAGCACTTTCTTATCAATATCTTTATATAAGAATGATAAAAATAGATCCCTTTCCCCCAAAAGGTGATTTGGATTTGCCTTTACAAAATTAATGGGATCAGAATTATTATTTTATTTTCTTTTAGAATTTTTTTAATTTTTAATTTTATTGATTTAGAAAGAGAGAGAGAGAGAGAGAGAGAGAGAGAGCAAGCATGGGGAGGAGGTGCAGAGAGAGGGGAAAGAGAGAATCCCAAGCAGGCTCTGGTCTGTCAACACACAAACTGACGTGGAGCTGGAACTCAGGAACCTGTGAGCTCATGATCTTGAGGCAAAATCAAGAGTCTGATGCTTAACCGACTGAGCCACCCAGGCACTCCCAGATTTTTTTTTTTTAAGTTTAAATTTAGACTCTGTGTTGAAGTCATCAAGAGGAGGTGACCTCAGGTTGACATGTGAGCTGCATCTGGGCAATTAGAGGCTCCTCACCCCTTCCCCTGTCCTTGGAATGTAACTTCTGCCCACCTTTCCTACAGTGGGAGTCATTTCAAGGAGTGGCCTTGAGAGAGTAAGGTGCTGTTGAGACCATCTGGGTGGTAAATGTGACTGAACCCAGTTAAGGCCTCTACATAAACTTTTAAGCTTCTGAGAGGTGGGGGTGGAGATCTGCCCATCTTGCAGCTGCTGGAGGAAGCCTTGTAAGTAGCCTCTCCCCTGCTTTTTCATCCCAACACTATCTAATTTGGAGTGGCCTGCCTCCTTCTTCATCTCTCCTTACCCTCCCTATACAAGACCTGTTTCAGATTTCACCTGTAGGACTCCTGCGGATGGTTGTGAGCCAACAACTGGCGGCTCCCTGGAGACTGATGAAATGGGCCTGGAGAATGAGCATGCACAGGGGGAAATGTGTGCACAGGGGGCCTGGAGAATGAGCGTGCACAGGGGGGAATCCCTAGTTGGTTGTTGGCCTCTGTGTGGAGAAGAGCACTCTGTATGTTGGGTGCTTGAGGACCAATGGGTCGGTCCAGGGCATCCAGAAAACATTGGCTGGGTTAATGCATTTGTTGGAGAAAACACAGCGTGATGAGGGGAGGAAGGGAAACATATGGCTGCCGGGGTGGGCTGGCCTCTGCTGTGGGCAGCTGGGCTGGCCACTAAGACCCAGTTAGAGGCTGAAACTCGAGTTAGAAAGCTGGAAGAAGAGCTGAGGTTAGGGAATCATGTGTAGGGATCTACTAGCTTTCAGGTTAGCAGACAAGGTGGAAAACAGGGTAAATTGGGAATCTTTACAAAGCTGGAGGGGGTGGTGCAGCAAACTGCAGAGGATTAAGGTCCTAGTGCTTGTGACCAAGCCTAATTAGAACACTAAGCTCTGAGTGTGGAGAACAAAGGGGAAGATGTTGAGGTGAGTGACGGTGAAACGGATGAAGTGCCCCAGACTGTCTGATTCTTAATACAAAGCTATAGAAGTCATGAGAGACAGCCATTGCCTGACCCTAATGGTGGACTAATGGGCTATGCTGCTAAGAACAGCAGGCCCTTCACACCTGAGAAAGGTGTCATCTATTGGCATTTGTGATGGGATGTCCCACCTGGATGGGCTAGTTATTTTGAACCCGTAGATGAGGGGGAGCTACTGAGTCTCCACTGGGATCCTGTTATCCTGCTACAAGCTGGACCTATTGAAACGCACTGTACCTGGAATGAAACCTCCACCATGGAAAGGGGAGGGTTCTGGTCTGGTATATCCTGGCTCCAGTTCATCTCCTTATGTCTGCTAGTGCTGCTTTCAACATGTATGGTAGGTATAACTTGGTCAAGTTCCTAAAACTGCCACCTCCCCCTCCTCAAAGCCAGGCAGGAGCATTATTTTCCACCTGTTTGATCATTTGCCCACCATCTTTGTTACTTCCCAGAGCCTGGAGAACATTATAGCACATATAGAAGCCCTTTCCAAATTCACCTAAGAAGCCTTAAATGATAGTCAATAAAGTCTATCTTTACTGAACACTGAGAATGTCTCAATGAGAAAAGTTGTCCTCCAAAATAGCATGGCTTTGGCTGTTATTACAGCCTCACCAAAAGGCACTTGTGCTATTATCCAAACAGAATGCTGTGTGTTTATACCTGATGACTCTGCTAATGTGTCATTTTTATTAAATCATATGAGGACACAAGTGAACACCCTGAGTGATCTAACATGATCCCCCCCTTCACCCCTGGCCCCCGCAGCCTAGGACACTTAATAAATCAATGGTTCATATGATGTGGCTCTTGGTAAGGCAAATTGTTACTTATATTGAGAATCATTATCTTAAATTTGTGTTTTCTCTTGTATGTGCTTATACTGTTGCTATGGCATCTGCCTCCAATGCAGCAAAACAGCCACCAAATGAGCCACCTCCACGCTAATAAAACCCCTTCCTGACCACTCAGGATGCATTCCAGAGGAGAGGCCGTGTTAGATTGTAAAAGCCAGTCACCAGGGGCAGAGTGTTGGAATAGGTCATTGAAAGGACGTGACCACCAGTTGACCCATGAGCTGGACCCAGGCAATTGGGGGGCTCCTTGCCTCCTCCCCTCTCCTTGGAATGTACGTTCTGCCTACTGTTTCCATGCTAGCAGCCATTGCAAGGATGCAGCCTTGAGAGAGTAAGATGTTGTTGTACTGGATACATGACTTAACGTAGGTAAGGCCTCCATATAAACATTTAAGGTTCTGGCAAGCAGGGGTGGAAATCTACTTGTCTTGTGGTAGCCCAAGATAAACCTCCTAGGTAAGTCCCTTTGCTTATTAAACCTGTCGCCTACCAATCTGGAGTGGCCTGCTTCTTTCTTTGGTCTCTCCCTGACCTTTGTGTATGGCGGCCAGTTTCAGATTTCACTCGGGAAGCACCAGTGGTTTTGGGCCAACACTGTAGCCAAATGCTAAGTGTCTTATCAAATCTGTTTTGAGTTCTTATTCGAACCTTGAAAGTGTTGGTGCTAGATTGTGCTGCCTTTCTGGATGCTGTTTTGATTTTCTAGGAAGCAAATACTATTATATACTGAAAAAGAAGGTTGTGATAAATTTAATTTTATTTTTTCCAAGGACATATTAATTCCATTTTCTCTTAGTATGTATTTTTTTATGTTATTAAGGTATGCAATGAGAAGATGAAGTTTGAGGCATATGCTAATTCTTTTAAAAAAATTAATATAGAAAGAAATAAAAAATGTTGGATTATACAGGCTTGTTGAATGAAATGCCTTAAAGCTTTCTTTCTTCAGATAGCTTACTTTGTACATCATGATTTTGCTTCGGTCCTTAGAACATTATTTAAACAATGCTCCTCCCCCTGCCCCCACCATTTTCAATGAAGCCTTGTAATAATATCATAAAATGAAAGTTCCCAAGTTACTTGGGAAATGTGGACTGATTTTGTTACAAATACCAAGAATTATCAGCAGAGACCCCATCTGTACATTTTAGGCAAAGAAAAGAGTATTGCAAATTTAGAACTCATTTCATCTCTCTGAGTATAAAGCAATCAGTCATTTTGGACTTTAGGATTTGTTCATGAAGCTATTATTTCAATTGAAATGAAGTTGAACAAAAATAATAGCCCATCATTACAATTACACCAATTGTAGCCATTATAGTAAACAGTTTTCATACATTTAATTTGTTTGCATCCCCGAAATTAAATCTTTTGATTCTAAATTCATAGCAAGTTAATTTTCATTCAAAATGGGTTTTGAAAAGATTTCCCACCAGACATTCTTTTTCCTGACTTAGGAGTTATTTCTTCTGTTTTGCTCCATTCTCCCTCTCCTGTAACCAACACTTTAAAAAGTAAAGACCATTATCCTTTGTCCTTTGTCTAGGGCTTGAGAAGGCTCACTACGCGGCTGTCTAATGAGGAAATTGCCACAGGGATGTTAGTGGTAGTCACACCCATTTGCCACCACAGGCTTATTCTACTTACTGGCCAAGAATTTGGGCTCTGTCTGTAGCACATATGTTCTTCTGATGGTTTCATTTGGGATAACATTTAAGAAAAGCTTGCTATAGCACTACCCAATTGCATGACCCATAATTAGTCTGAATAATATTTTCCATTTTAAACCCTGATTTTACAGGGTTTACTACTTGGCCTATAAAATCTTG
This sequence comes from Felis catus, assembly GCF_018350175.1. Classification (NCBI taxonomy): domain Eukaryota; kingdom Metazoa; phylum Chordata; class Mammalia; order Carnivora; family Felidae; genus Felis; species Felis catus. The sequence continues at coordinate 70,262,866 of NC_058374.1, forward strand.
TTCCAAGCTTAGACTTGGCATAGTTTTTAGCATAAGCAGATTTACCATAGCAGTAAATCATGTGCTCAATTCTTGAACCTGTGGGATGAAGAGCAAACCCATGTTAACTGACAGGGAAAAGCTCCTGCAAGTTTGTAAGAGGGTGACAGCATCTTTGTTGTTGCTAGTTTTGTGCTCAAGCTGCACGTCGGTGACCTTAGACTAGGGAGGTCCAAAGGTGAGATTCAGAAAATGGACACATAGGTGACACTCTTGTCCTCAGGGGAATAAGGAGGAGGCTAAAAGCTTCTTAGAGAAAGAGTAAGAATGACATGAATTTGGGGGAGTATCTCCCCTATAGATTTGATCAATGAAGACAGGAAACTCTCAGAAAAAAAAAAGATTTTAAACAGGACTTGTATTTTTGTGATAAAACATGCCTACATGAGTACCAGCACCTGTTTTTTTTCCTGCTGGAAGAACACTGGCCAACATCCACTAAAATAAATAAACATTTCTATTTCAAATTATGTATTTGACAGGGCCATCAATGGGGGGAAGCATCAATATTTTAGCATCAATTATTGTACTGCTCTGGTTCTCAAAGCGTGGTCCCTGAGCTTCATGAGTGATACTTGGGAACACATTAGACATGCAAATTCTTGGGACCCTTCCAGACCTACTAAATCAGGAACTGTGGGGTGAGGACCCGGAATCTATATTTTTATCATTGATTCTGATGCCTGCCAAAGTTTGAGAACCACTGGTGTACTGCTTCGTATAATGGGCTTAATGGTCAGGTAGATCTGGCTTTCTCTCCTTTGCTCTGTTTCATCTTTTGCAAATTATTCAACCTCTCTGAGCCCCAATTTCTTATCTGTCTGTCTTATCTGTCTTATCTATCTATCTAGATTGATGATATCATAATAATAATAAAGGTAATGATAATATCCACCTCATAGAGTATTTATAATTACTACATGAGTTAATGTACATAGAGCCCTTAGCATATTGCCTGATAGACAATAAGTGCTCAATAAATTATTATTATCTTCATGTAAATAGAGAATAAGGGGAGAAGTGACTGAGGCATTTTGAACTTATTAAAATCTGATACAAGAACCCCTTATTCCTTTCAACCCACATGACACATTTTGTGAGGATATGGGTTTGGGAGTAGTTGGACTAGTAGCTTATGTCCCATGTAGCGAAGGCAATCCAGCTCTCACTTTCGTTGTCAGAGGTGAATGACTCTCTCCTTATGTAACATAAACCCAGACAATGAGGAGAATAAAGGATGGGTCTGGAGAGTATACTCTCCAAATAATAAAGGCAATTTAAGCAGAGAATAATAAGCAACGAAGCTGTCTTCCTAAAGCCAGGAAAAATAGTCTTCAGAGTTCATTTTCATGTGAGATGAGCTCTCAGTTGTTTTTCAAGTTATTTAAATAGAAGTTCAATCAGTTAATGGAAAATATATAAAATGTCAACAGGGCCTGAGGAATTTATGTGTTCAAATGGTTTGTGAGAATTTTTTAAAGCATTAATTAGCGAATGTTTTGAAGGTGAATGTTACTATAGAAGTTACAAAAATTATTATTATGTCAAAGATTACGAATCTGTCATTACCCATAACAATCACAATCTGCAATTCTGCTATTGCCTGTAATTGCACATATTTATTTCATAATCTAGCACCAAAGGAAACTTAGAACACATTTTAAAGGTTTAAGTATAACTTCAACTAAGAAAAATTATTCTAAATAAATATGCACTGTAATGGTACCATTTATTTGTATTTGGGGGTGTCAAAGTTTTGTCATTACCATTCTGATTAAGCACAAGTGATTTTTCACTTTGAACTTTGGAATTTATATTTGTATTCTGAAGTCTTTTTATATTGTGAAATTTGTGGATTGCCCCTCTCTTTGTACACACACACACACACACACACACACACACACACACACACATGCATACACACACATACACACATGCATGTGCATGTGAACAGACATTTCTTCCAAATGTGAATTCTTTAATATATACAATAATGGCAAAGAGTTAGTTTTCAGAATAAGATACAGCTGACCATTGAACAACACAGGTCCCCTTACGTGTGGATTTTTTGATACAGAATAGTAATTAAATGTATTTTCTCTTCCTTATGATTTCTTAAGAATACTTTATTTCTGTAATTTTGTAGGAATATGATACATGATACATGTAACATATAAAATATGTATTAACTGACTGTTTATGTTATCAATAAGCCTCTGGTCAACAGTGGGTTATTAGTAGTTAAGTTTTGGGGAAGTCAAAAGTTATATGTGGATTTTCAACTGCACCTCACTACTAACCCCCATACTGTTCAAGGGTCAACTGTAATTACATGGACACAATTGAAAATTTTCCTTCCTCAGTTTGATCTGAGTGTGGAGATGAAGACTACTACTAATAAGAAGACTTAAGCCATTTAATTTTGGGGTACAACATTATAAACTAGATATGACATAGTGATAATTTCACAGATAACCCTCCGAAAGCAGCATTGCCTGTGTGAATGAGAGTGGGGAGAATATTCAAGAAGGAGATGGCTGGATTACATCTTAAAATCCTTCCATGTTGATGGCTGAAATGTGCAAAGCTGGAAAATTCCTTCTTCCTGATGGTACAATAGAAAGGGTGGGGGGAAGTCTCTCAACTGAGACAGACCTCTTTTTCCTCTTCTTAATTTCTTGACTGGAGTGGAAGATGATGAGAAGTAGCATGATGTATGGAATCACAAGAATGGGACATGAAGTCAGTTGGATGAAAGTGTGGGTCTCTGTAACGTTTTACCTGTGTGACCTTGGGTGAGTCACTTAACTTCTCTGAGGGTTAGTTTTCTGAAAGTTGTAAAATGGGCACATGGAGCTCAAATGAGATATGTATGAAAACAGGTGGCAAAACTACATATGTTAGCTGTTATTATCAAAGATGTCATCCAGCATTATGCTCATTTCCTCTTCCTGGAAACAATTAGTAGACCAAGAAGCTTGTTGCCTTTGTCTTCCCTTTAACATTCCAAGGAAGGCAGACTGGGCACATGAGCCAGTTGAGCTCATAAGGGACCATGACGCAGGGATTATGGCCCTGGTTGCCCTGGATCTTAAATCATCATATTTAAGGATACATATGTATGCTAGCAGGGTGAATTCATGAATTTCCAAATGTCTACATCTACTCAAATATATGAAGACTTCTATCTTTGATGATTGGCAATCTTCATTTTCTCTAGCTCAGGAGATACTACTTAGATACCCTCTAAATGCTGTCTTTGGAGTCCAAGCTGAAAGGGAGGCAAACCATTTTGTAGAAAGGGCCTTTTGGAATTTTTCTCAGTCTCCATCCTTAGATGGGATCCAAAGTGCCAGAACTTGATGTGACTATTTCCCGATTGGAATATTTTTTTTTTTAAATGGAAGTATACTTGACATTCTACTGGCATCTTTATGAAGATGAGTTTTCAGCACATGTTGATGTTTTCCTTTGATCTGTCTGGGGATTTAGCAGGGGTTGGAAACCTTAGCCAAGCTACTTTTGGGAACAAATGTACAATATGATGACGTTCCACTTCCTCTCATTTTTTTTGGTCTCATTATGTAAATTCTAGGAAATTATTCCTGCATTAGAATAGGACAAGCAGGGCCTTTTTGGTCAGAATCCTTAATTCATCTGTGTTAGATGCTGAAGCACAGAGTCCAGCATTGTATGTTAATGTCTTGAGAAGAAGGGGGATTGAACATATTCCAGAAATATCTTTGATTTAGTAAGGGAAAAATATCAGGCCCAGAATGTTTCAGAATACAGGGCTGAGGGGGCACCTGGGTGGCTCAGTCAGTTAAGCAACTGACTTGAGCTCAGGTCATGATCTCACAGTTCGTGAGTTCGAGCCCCACATTGGGCTCTGTGCTGACAGCTCAGAGCCTGGAGTCTGCTTCGGATTCTGTGTCTCCCTCTCTCTCTGCCCCTCCCTGCTCATGCTCTCTCAGAAATAAATAAACGTTAAAAAAAAAAACAACTAAAAAAAAAAGAAAAGAATTAAAAAAAAAAAGAATACAGAGCTGAGAAACAATAAAACAAAATAAAAATTAAAAAAAAAAAACAAAACAAACAGGGGCACCTGGTTGAGCGTCCTACTTTTGATCTTGGCTCAGGTCATGATCTCATGGTTCCTGGGATCCAGCCCTGTGTTGGACTCTGCGATGACAGTGTGGAGCCTACTTGGGATTCTCTCCCTCTCTCTCTGCCCCTCCTCTGCTCACATGCACTTTCTCTTTCTCTCTTTCAAAATAAATAAATAGGGGCGCCTGGATGGCTCAGTCAGTTGAGCGTCTGACCTCCCCTCAGGTCATGATTTCACAGTTCGTGAGTTTGAGCCCCACATCAGGCTCTGTGTTGACAGCTTGAAGCGTGGAGCCTGCTTCAGATTCTGTGTCTCTTTCTGCCCCTTCCCTGCTGGTGCTCTCTCTCTCAAAAATAAATAAACATTAAAAAAAATAAAAAAAGAAGTTCTCACAGCATTTAAAGAAAAAAGATAGAGACACCTGAGTGGCTCAGTCAGTTGAGCGGCTGACTTCTGCTCAGGTCATGAACTTGCGGTCTATGGATTCAGGCACTGCATTGGGCTCTATGCTGAAGGCTTGGAGCCTGGAGCCTGCTTTGGATTCTGTGTCTCCTTCTCTCTCTGCCCTTCCCCCACTCATGCTCTGTCTCTTAAAAATAAACATTATAAATCAGTCAATCAATCAATCAATCTTAAAAAAACTCAACCAACCAATCAAACAACAAAACTCAGAATACAAGGCTGAGCACAGAATACTACAATTTGTCACTCTGGGAAAGAGGAGGTTAGCCTTCTCAAAGGAGGTTAAAGAGTGAAGCACTTTATTTTTTTAATTTTTAATTTTTGTTTAATGTTTATTTTTGAGAGAGAGAGAGAGAGAGAGACAAAGTCAGAGTACAAGCAGAGGAAGGGCAGAAAGAGAAGGAGGCACAGAATCTGAAGCAGGCTCTAGACTCTGGGCTGTCATCACAGAGCCCGATGGGGGCTCAAACTCACACACCATGAGATCATGACCTGAGCTAAAGTCAGATGCTTAACCAACTGAGCCACCCAGGTGCCCCAACACTGAAACACTTTAAGCAAGTACATTAGAGAATTTTCCTTCTGGTGTTCCCATTTTTTTTTTTTTTTTTTTTAGTTTTCACTAACCCATGATAAAACTCTGGTTTTATGTAAATCTAACTCCTCATTTAATTATTTTTCTGAAAACCTTCTGCCAAATAATTTTGGGATGAAATGGGCCAGTAATGCCCTGCTTCACTTCTTTTCTCTCTTCTATTCAAAAACATTCCCCTCAAGCCCAGCTATTTGACCCTCATCTACAGCTATTAATTATCAACCATGTAATATGAGCTGGCCACAGTGTTAGAAGCACTTATCATGCATTATCCTATTTTAGTTTCATAGCAATTCTGAGTAATGCTGTTATTATCCTTATTTTATAGAAAAGGAAATTGAGGTGTAGAGATTAAATAAATTGCCCAGGGTCCCTCGGCTATAAGTGGTTGAACAGGGATCAACCGCTGGAGTGCTTTGCACTCAAGATCCTAAGACCTACGTAGTGCGTAATTAGAAGGAAACTAAAGAACCTGGTTTGATAGCTTAGGTGACTCAGTTTCAACTCAACTTCTCTGTGTAGTCTTCAGTTGTGCATGTCTGCTTTGTTCACGCAATTAACTCCTAATCCCCCATTTTATGTCATAGTTCCTTTAACTCTGCTTTTATCTTATCCCCGATACCCGAGTTTCTCAACAATGGCTTTATTTGGGGCCTATAATTCTTTGCTGTGGGAGGCTGTTCTGTTGATTGTAGAATGTGTAGCTGCTGACTAGGTGGCCTGCTGATTACTTTGTTCTGCACATATTGTGGTTGTCTGATTGGGTCACTCTGTGCTTAGTACTAGTCCTGGATGCCGATCCCGTGCCTGTGCCATCTTGGCACTGCAACTCCCTGAGGTCAGCTGCTTTCTGGAATCTCTGCACATTTTTCTGGGCTGAACTCCCCATCACCAGGTATTTGTCCTTGGGACACACCTGTTGTCCACCTACCAGCAGCCACCTAACTTGATGGCAAATTCTCACCAGATACTACGGTCTCTGATTTTGTGCTAAATTCCATGAATGGACTTCCTCTGACCGACTGTTGTCATCAGCTCCATCACATCTTGTCTGTCATCTCTCCCAATTTGTTCTATTGTATTGATGACTTAGCCTTGCTTGGGTCTTTGTTCTGATATAGCTTTGTCTCCCTGAAGCCTGCTGCAGCTGAGTTAGTTTAATTAACTTTCCACTTTGATCCTTGAATGCATTGAAACTTTCACCTTTCATACATTTGGGATTGCATATTCCATAGGAATTAGGTAGGTTCTCAAGTCAGTGGGATAAGCAAAAATTTACATTGTGAAATTTTCCCTTGAAATTTTCCTATGAAATAGCTGGCTGATGACTGACGTTTTTTTTCATCTTTCACTGAGGCCAAACCAGTCATAATTTTCTCCAGCAATGGGACATGCTCCTGGAACTTAATTAGAAAAGGATGGGTTTTTAAACACTAGAATTATATTCATCATGACAAGCTGCTTCTACCATGAGAACATTTAGGAAGCAAGACTGAATAGCCTGTAGCATTTTCACCTCTTGCCCCTCACGGTCACTCTGTGCAGGGCCCTGGCTCCTGAGTAGAGTGGGGCACAGAATCACACGGCATTGTTCATGTGGTTCCTCTCTTACCTCTTTTGTTTTTGTTGTTGTTGTTTAATATGAATATATTATTAAATGTGTATGGTGCCATTCTGTTGTAAGATATTTGTTGGGAGCAATGGAAAAGAAGGACACCATAAAGGATTTGCTAGTGTGTTCCAACATTAGCCAAGTGTAGTTTTCAAACCCTCTTCTGAGGAACCCAGGGGTTCTTCTGAAGAACTTCGGGGCTGTTGTGGGGCATATGGTGTTTGGTTCAGTGACAGAAACTCTACTTTCTTATCTTTTCTGCTTTTTGAATTTTTGTGTAGGATCTAATTTGAAGAAGAGGTTCAAATGGTTAAAACAATATTAAATTGTGCAAAGCACTGGAACTCAGAACCACATCGTTGATACTTCCTTTCCAATTGAATTGTTTATTATTCACAATTTGATTAATATATACACAAGGTAGTTTCTAAGTATTTTAAAAACAAAATTTAATCATATTTTATATTCTAAGTCTATACCTTTTTAAATGTAACAATGTATCATGATCATCTTTTTATGTTAGAGCATATAAACTTACCTCGCTAAAACATGATTTTGTGACATTCAATATATGAAGAGACCACAATAGACTTCACTATTTGCTGGATAATTAAGTAGTTTCACAACATTTACTATTTCAAATAATACAAAAGTTTTCCCTATAGACAATCAGTGTTTCTTCAGGATAGATTCTGAGAAGTAGAACTCAAAGGTCTAAGGTATATACATTTCAACTTTTGGTATAGACTGCGAAGTTGCCACTCATAAAGTGTTATCTAACTTTTTTTTAATGTTTATTTTTGAGAAAGAGAATGAGTGAAAGCAGGGGAGGGGCAGAGAGAGAAGGACAGAAGGTCTGAAGTTGGCTCTGCATTGACAGCAGAGAGCTTGATGTGGGGCTTGAACTCACAACCTGTGATATCATGACCTGAGCCAAAGTCGGACACTTAACCAACTGAGTCACCCAGACACCCCAAGAGGTATCTAATTTAAAATTCTACAAATAGTCTAAGTCTTTCCTATACCAACACCCTGACCAAACCTGATGATTAATAAACAATTTGATTTCTCCTAATTAAGCGGGTGAAACTGATACTATGTTATTTTTACTTATTTTCTCCTGATCATTGGTGACATTTATAATCTTTTCAAATATTTACCAGCCATTTATATTTCTTCCTGAATAGCTGTTTCACCTTTTTCCTTCTTGGTTGCTTAACTTTTCATATCGGTTTTCAGAAACTGCTCTCTCAATACTTTCTCCCTAGTTGCTTATACTGTATATATTGTATCATAGTCTGTAGTTCACCTTCTGACTTTATGGCTTCTTTACTGTGCAGAATTAAATATTTAGGTACTCAGATCTTTTATTCTTTTTCTATCTGACTTTAAGTGATATGTTTTGCATAGGAAAGGCGTCCTCACTATTTTGAGGAATTTTTGAGAATATCCTTTTAAAGTGATACGTTAAAATTTCTGTTTAGACATTACTTTTGCATATGGTAAGAATCTATTTTTCCTAAATACAGTCTGTTTTTTAGACCACTTTTTGAATAATTCATCATTTCCTTACTGAGTTTATATGCCATGTTTCTCATTTATTAAATTTCTATATATAATTGCTCAACTTCTGAACTCTGTATTTTGTTTGTTCATCTATTATTTACTAATAGCAAAGTGTTTTAATTGACTTAATGTGTGTTAAATTTCATACTTACCGTTCTTTTTAACATTATTTTTTGACTCTTTTCTACATTTTTGTTTTCCAGATAAATGTTAGAGTTTTTTAGGTATGAAAAATATTTAGTTGGATATAGATCAAAATCATATTTAAATTACAGGTTACTGTGAGAGAATTGATAGTTTTAAATACTGAGTTTTCTTAATGAGAAGTATGCTATCTCCGTTTATTCTGGTCTTTTTTCTTAATAAAGTTTTCTTCAACTAGGAATTCAACATTTTTGTTAGTTTTATAATTTTTGTTGTTATTGTGAATTGGATCTTTAAAAACATATTTTCTAGTTGTTTATTCCAATGAATGCTACTGATTTTTATATATTTATTTTGGAATCAATCACTTTACTACACACATTAGTTTTTCTTGAAATTTTTCAGATGGTGCTTTTTGAGCCCTTTGACTATTAAAGAATGCCTTACGTCTGATGTGGAATGAGTTACCGAACGATTATTAATTCTCACTGGATCCCTAACTCTTTAACAATAGATGGTGCACCCATACATCACAGAGATAACAGCATCTCAGATGTTTTCCCAGGCCTCCCTCCTGTTTGCCTGCGCTATTTCCTACTTGTGCTTCCCTGCCTTATCTGCATCCTGGCGGCTGCATCCTACTTTGTTTAGGTAACCCTTCGGGGTCCTATCTCCCAACTGTGTCTCCATCCACCCACTAGGCATGAGTACACCTCCAGATCCAAGTATGAGATGATCCCTCTATCAGCCTCAGGTCTTCATTCAGAACTGCATCCTCCCCTCTCTCCGACAACTGAGCTAGCCAATGAAAAGTTCAGCAGTGAATCTAAGCTGGTCTATCTCACGCAATGTGGGTTTTCCAAATTCCTCCACAGAATGGCAATAATTTTAACCGAGCATTGGGGGAGGTTCTAGGCATTTGTTAGGCTCTAGGGAAAGAGCTGTAAATACTGCAGATATGCTATTCATCCTCATGGAGCTTGTATTCTATGGGGACCCAACACTGAAGGGGAAATCTTTCACACTTTTTCAGGGGTTCTTGTTAGTGCTGGGATTCTACAGGTCTTCAGGCCCTTCTAACCATATCCCAGGAAGTATTTATCTTTACTTCTACTGTCAGGGTTTGAGAGAGTGGAGAGTAGAAAATAGGAGCAAACTATTTTCATTGAAAATAAATAATAAACTACTGAAACATTGCAATTCTGTACAGCTTTGTTGTAGTATTTATGAACATGATTTATTTTTATATATAGTCACTATTCCCCTACTTGTCTGTAACTCCCTATAGGAGCAAGGAAGGACTTAGCTCGTATACTTTTCATTCTCTAGAGCATACTACAACATAGCCAGGACTCCTGCTCAGAATTGATGCTCAGTAAGTATTTGTGGTCTCTCTAGATGGGGTAACTCAATATTATCCCCCCAAAGCCTTATTTCATCTCATTTAGCTGGTTTCCTAGGGCCCTTCAAGTGACAACTCACTGCATCTTCTTTGAGGTTCAGAGTTTTAAAAAGTAAAGAAAAAAATGGACATGCTAAGATGGCAGCAATTGTGGTCTTGGGCAGCATACTTTTTTGTGTTAAATGAGAAAATGCATTCTCATCTGTGGTTTGCTAATTACTGTTTGTTGTTGTTGTTGTTGTTGTTTTGTTTTGTTTTGTTTGCAGAACAAAGAAGAAAAATTTTCTTTTAAAGAAAAGCCTAGCAATTATTATAGACTTTTTCTTTTGACATTATTCCTAAACAAGAACAGGCCTAGATGGTGTCATTTTCAATTCTTGCCCTAACTGATATTGTTTGATTCCCGCCCCCCCCCCAGATTGTCTTGAAGAATTTTTGCCCAATTTTGTTTGTGTGTTGGGTGAAAACTACCTCTACATGGAACAACTAAGGTATCTTAACTGTCTACTTATATACAAAGTATTATTTTGTCTTCTTCTGAGTTCCATTACCAACTAACTTTATGTATGATATTAGTTATCTTTTGCACTTTTCTTTCTGTAAGGATGGACTAACATCTTAGGCCCCCTGAGACAAAGAATCCATGGAGATTGTATTTGGAATTTTCCCCTTATTATCTCCATATGGCAAATTCACAACTCAAAAGAAAACTGGAGGTTGTATTATATGATTCAGAGATTTGTACTTTTGTTTTAGATTTTGTATGCTTTCTTTCTAGATTTTCTTTCTATCCATCTGGCTTAAGAGCTTCTTTTGGTACTAAGGAAAGTCATAGAATAAGTTTCATAAGGAGCTTATGAAAAATCCAAAATCATTTTTTTTCAACCTTCAAAAATTGCTTCAGGGATTTATAAAAATGTGAGGGGAGATTTGCTATTTCATTTGTCATATTCAAACCAGAAACACAAGGAAGTTCTAATAGCTTAGTGTCGTACTTCAATTTTCTCAGAGCACATTTCAAATAGGGGTACAAGTAAAATTTACAAGTGTCATTTAATTCTAAGTTGTGTTGGTCACACATCAGAGAGGTGACAGAGTTCTTTCTGGTCTTAGAGCAAAGAGCAACCAGTGAGCAGTGCTTTTTGAACCTGTTCATCTTTTTGTTTTGATTGGCTGAACTTTTTGGCTTTCTTTCCTAGGGTGTCAAATCCATTTAAGATCAGAACAAAAACGTCTAGTCAAGTAAATCAGACACTCTTTATAATAAAAAATTTAATGTACTGTATGGCAAAGATTGAGAAGATGATGGTCTAAAGCTACCTAAATGTATCTCAGGGAACCCTTCATTTTGACAATTAACAAAGCTGGAATTTGAAGACAAGGTCTAATTGAGTATCTGGATGTCTTATTTAGGTGGGACTGATTTTAAAGCTGAGTTTATAAATTCCTGCTCGCTTGTTTAAGTCTCTTGGCAAATGTATTTGTGAGAAAGAAAGAAGGAGACACAGGAATTTTAATTTTAAGCATTTTTAGAGGGTGCAGTCATCAAATGAATTAAAGAAGAGGAATTATAGCCAGAGACTGAGTATGGTGGAGAGATGGACTGTGAACTCAATACATATCATTTTAAACATGTGCCCTTCTATATTTTCTGAAGAGATAGCTAACTTACTCCTAAATTAATACATACTATTTTATAATTGCTAAATATGGTTTTCTTTTTATCGCTTGAAATCAATGAAATGGTTATGAGCCCAGGTGTCAGACATGAACTTAGAAGTCAAGTGGTTGCTTGGGCACTGCTATGCTTTTACTGATACAATTAAACTATGCTTTCTTCCTTTCCCTACCTCCAGAGATTTTGGGGGGCCTCGCATTTTTGAGCTTTTTAAAAATGCAGTATGAAAAGGATTCTTAAGTACTTTCAGGCACTGAGATCTAGTTTCTGGAGTCAGGTTATGTTAATAGCAATTACTAATCTTTATTGATACCAGGTGTTAAATCGTTGGCTAAGCAGTATACAAACATTATTTCACTTAATCTACCCTATGGGGTATGTATTATTTTTTTCTGACATTGTACACATGAGGAAATTTAGGGACAGAAAAGTAAAGTAAGTTGCCTAAAGTCATGCAGTTAGTAAAGAGTGGGTTGGGATTTGAACCTAGACATAGTGACTGGAGACATGGTCTTAACTGCTGTTTCATAGTGCCTTCTTTCCCGACCAATAGAGAAGTCATTAGAGAGACTGGATCAAAAGCAAAGTCAGACCACTTGTGTTCTCTGGTGTGGTAGACTCTTGGTTGTTTACTCAACAGTCATTTCCACTTCCCTCCTCCATTTTGTTCAGGTGTTAGTCAGCCAAGACCTTCAAACATTGACCTAGCTTCAGGAAGTTGAATAGTGATTAGTCTAAGCCAAGACTAGTAACTTCATTTTTTTGCTATTAATTGGTTTAGGAATGGTCTTGTGACAGAATTCTTGTCAATAAGACATAAAGATAATTCTACATAATGGTATCTGAAAAAGTGTACTTTGCTCTAAACAAGTGATAAGAAAGAGATACACTCTGCCTTCCCTTCTTCTTCATCTTGTTTTAAAGTTTACCCATTTACTTTGTTAGAGTGCGAGTAGGGGAGGGGCAGAGAGAGAATCCTGAGCAGGCTCCATATTCAGTGCAGAGTGGAGCCTGACATGGGTCTTGAATCTGCGAACCGTGAGAGCATGACCTGAGCAGAAATCAAGAGTGAGGTGTTTAATGGACTGAGCCACCCAGGCGTCCCTGTCCTTCCTTCTTAAGATTGATGGGTAAAATATGAAGCTTGGCGCAGCTGCAGCTAGCTTGCTACCATGAAGATATAAGATTGAGGAAAAAAGCCCATTGAGGATGGCAGAGAGAACTCAAGTTCTTGTGATGTCATTAAGCTGCTGCATTAATTAATCCTGGAACCTCTCTACTGCTAAACATCTTATTGGGAAGAAAGTAAGTGTACCCAACTGATTAATCCATTTTGAGTGTAGTTTTCTTGTTTCGTAGCCCCCAAACATCCTGATTGATACATCTGGGCTCCAGACCATGTCCCGCTCTCTTATCTTCCACATCTTACTCCCTTATAGGTGATATCGTGTTGTGTTTTTCTTTTAGTTTGTGTTAGGTTAGAAACTGCCTATAAGGTTTTCTAAACAGATGTTTGAGACTTTCCCAAACAGAGGTATTTAGAACAAAAGTTGATAGTTTTGACTTTAAGAACTAAATATTTACAGTCTCTCCAAGCCTCTGAAGCTGTCCAGGAAGAGAATTGTGAGTGAATGTTCTATCACATACAGAATGGAATAAACAACACACATGAGAGCCCTCAGGGGACTGTCAAACTACATGAAACTTTACACATCTTTAAGCAAATCTACAGAGCCCAATGCAAAGAGAACAATAGGAGCTGTGAGTGGATTTGGGACCCTCCCTGAGGAGTTCTCCCTTCTCTTGGGAATATCTATTAGTGATTGATGATGCTCATCCAAAAGTATGCTCTTATTATCATCATAAGACAGTTTAAAAAATTCAAACAGAGTAGGCAAATTTCTCAGTTGAAGTTTGAAATATTCTTGACTTTATTTATCTCTAACCCCATGTGTGGAGACCACAACTAAACAGAAAGTGTTCCTGAGAGCGAAGGCAGGTTTTGACTTTATGGTTTTTTTGGAAGCATATGGCATGCCTCTCAGGAAAGTTAAAGACATGGTGCAAGGCTTCCTCAGCTGTGGCCTGTTATCACCAGCTGTGACATGTCTTCCACATCGGTGGTATACATGTCACATTTCACAAAATGGAGCTCAGAGAGCTTTCTTTTGGAATATAACCCCTTGGTGACAAGGAGCATTTCTTAAAACCGGTTCACTTGGTTTTCTTAGAGTGGGGCATCTTAGACTCTATATTCATAAATAGCCTTGGAATTATCTTTAGGATGGGCTCATCTCTGGCAAATTATGAATGTTGACTCCCCCCCACCCCCGCCCCAGATCCATGAAACCAAATACAGCACAGTGTTTCCAGAGGTCTTTCCTGTGGGTCTCGGAGATACTCTACCTCCTGATAAGATGTCTGATCATTTAGTAAATGTCTCCTCTAGTTTGTTTTGCCTCAGTAACCAAGAATGGTGCGTTGACCTGTTTGTTTATGAGTGTGTCTTCCTTAGTAGAAGGTGAATTCCTTGAGGAAAAAGGCACTTGTAATTTGGTCTTAGCAAAATGTCTGGCACATGGTAACAGGTCATCAATACAATTCATAATCTTTCTTCCCCCCTTCAATCGCACGAGGTCACTAAGAAAGACCTAGGATGCATGCAGCAATATGTCCTACCCTGATCCTTTGCCAGAGTATAGAATGGGCTAATAGACTCCAACTCAGTTGGTGTTCCATATGCAGCCAAAGATTTCAAGGGGATGGATAGTCTCCTGGAACTGATTTGTCCTGGACAACAAAGGCAAAAAGCCAGATGTGTATTTGTAGGAAATCCATGGTGCTCTTGTTACAGCTCTAGGAGCCAAAGCAAAGGATCCCTGCCCTTTAAGCACTGAATTTTGAAATTGGCAGACACATAATAGGGCATGTCTATGGTTACTAAAGAATGGAAAACTAGAAAAATATTAAATCCAGGGTTATAATTATCTGATTAACCACAATGGTACAAAAATTGGAAATCTAATAAGGAAGCTGGCACGGAAAGTAGGAGTCAGACTTTCATAAAATTGATCAACATACTGAAACAGAAATGTATTAAGTGTGATACTTGTGACTTGACAAGAGTAAAATCCCCTCACTCCCTGAATGTACCTAATGCAATCCCAGAGATAAGGAAATCCCCAAATGTTATGTGCTTCATTATACTTCTCCTACTGATCAAAATTCAGGATGCCTTTGCATGGATAATTACAAGCAGAATGTCTGTGTTGGAATATATTATTTTATGCTCATAAGGTACCCTCCTTCTCAAAGCGCTCTGGGAAGCATATAAAAATATTAAAACACATTCCCTTATGAAGGAAACCAACACAGAGTAGAATGAAGCAAGGGGAAGAAATTTGGCTCAGAAGATGAAACTCGACTCCTGTTCTTTGAAAGGGGCCAGGGGATATTTAGTGTTTAAACAGGCCAAGAGGAGCATTCACTTTAAAATATAAATAATTTTCCAGATCAGAATGACTTTGTAAGCACTTGGCTTTGGGATGGTGTCTGTTAATACATGCTCAGGGTTTCTTAAGCAACTGAGTTTCCATCAGTAAAAACAAGTATCTTCCAGTCCCTCCCCCTGTCCCCCTTTTGCAGCATAGCACTAATTTCTCAGTATTACACATCAGTGAACACTGGCCAGAAAGCAGGATGTTCAAAGATAGGACTGTACTTCTAAGGTGCTTTAATGGATACTTCTTCGATATCCTCTCTCACTTCAGAAGTGGTGGCATTTCCAGCCTAGCGACATGGGCCTACAAGAGGTGAGGTATAAATAAAGCCCAGGGACTATCTGTGGAATGGGGACAGGGCTGTTTATTTCTTTTAAAGATTTTTGATACTTATTAATTTTTTTTTTTTTGGGGGGACAGAGAGAGACAGAGCATGAACGGGGGAAGGGCAGAGAGAGAGGGAGACACAGAATCGGAAACAGGCTCCAGGCTCTGAGCCATCAGCCCAGAGCCCGATGCGGGGCTCGAACTCACGGACCGCGAGATCGTGACCTGGCTGAAGTCGGACGCTTAACCGACTGCGCCACCCAGGCGCCCCAATACTTATTAATTTTTAAGAGAGAGAAAAAGAGACAGAACCTGAGCTGGGGAAGGCAGAGAGAGAGGGAGACTACAAAATCTGAAGCAGGCGCCAGGCTCTGAGCTGTCAGCACAGAGCCTGACATGGGGTTCAAACTCATGGACTGTGAGATCATGACCTGAGCTGCAGTCAGATGCTTAACTGACTGAGCCACCCAGGTGCCCCAAGGCTGTTAATTTCTAATAGAGAGTTCACACGGGGACTAATAGTATCCAGTGCTTGAAAGGAAATCCTGATCATTTCCCTGATCCTCATCTTTATGGCTAGCACTGTTCTAAGTGCTTCCCCTATATAATTTTATTTAATCCTTAAAGCAAGCTTATTAGCCAAGTACCTATCAGCACTTTAAAGGCTCAGAGAGGATAAGTAATGGGTTAAGTGAAGATCACAGTGCTAGCAAGGGGTGGACCCTGGATTTGAGCACAGGTAATGTGACCTGGGGCTGAGCTCAGCTCTCAGTCCTGTGGCCACTTGGATAAGATTAGAACATGGATGGTCTTTAACATTATACTCAATTATTTATTTATTTTAGTCTTTATTCTGTATGTGGGCCAATGGTTTGGAAACACATTAAAGGTTTTGGAATACTCTCTCACATGACATTTTGCCAATATATTGAACAGATAAAAGTGAAAGGCCAATATACTAAAGACAGACACTCAATTTATAAGCAGATCAGACAGCATGTGCTCTGGTTGAGGTGGGCAAGTAGGTGGACCCCGCCTAGTTGGTTGCTCTCCTTGCTGAGGACCCAGAGACTCCTCTGGGCACAGGTTGACAATTGTGGCTGTAGGCATGGGGAATACTGGAGTTTTTGAATAGAGCAGTGGACAACTGAATGAGGTATTATAGAAGAATTTCTTTAGTCTTGATGTGCAAGATGATAGGAAGAGAGAGAGAGTAGGCAAATGACAGCCAGCCACAAGGTCATGGCAGGGGCCCAAGCTTGATTTGATGAAGGCTTGCTCTGGGTGGTAGAAACAGCAAGAGGTGGATGTGAAGGCAGAATTAAGAAAAGGTCAAGTGAAGAGTGAAGTGAAGCGTTATAAAAGGGGGGAGCATAAGTATTTCAGACAAGAATATTTTTTGTTTAAAAAAACAAGATGTCAAGAGTTAAAGGACAGTTTTGCTGATTTTTAAAAGCTTATTCATTCATTTAGTTCGTTTTCTTTAAGAGCAAGATCTTTTTCATTCAAAATATTTTTTTATTTAAAATTTTTTATGTTTTCCTTCCATATTTCATTTTAAAAGGCAGGCTTAAGATGTAGGATATAGAGAACATGTCGTAATCCATAAGCACCAGTCATTAACTAAAAAGCACATGATTAATTTAAATCTCAGAATGGTCTGTCACTACTCCCTGATATCAAACAAACAAGAGATTGATAGAGCAGCACCGGACCCACAGAGGGAAATCCAAATGTGTAGAGTGAGTGGCAGGGTTGTGGTTCCTTGACTGCAAGGAATGTGCTCCTGGTTTTAAGAATCAATAGAACATTTATGTTGATTATAACAGGCTCTTAAATCTCTTTCACTTCTTGATGTCAACCAATCAGATTATGGCATTTTTGAAAATTTTTCAGTCCAAAGTTGGATGGATATGTTGCTATGTAGATGGATGGACTTTCCCCCAAACGACTACATTTTAGACCCAGAATCATAAATCATTTTTAATTGACTAAAGCTGGTCCCTGAAGAAGAGTAATCAAAATATAGTGCTGGCTAATGAGCCCACTGTGAAAGACAATTGTAGCACTTCCGATGGATGCCATTATTTTTAAACCTCCACTAGATTGTTTCAATTAATTCCATTTGGATTTATGAATAAACACTCATTCTCCTTTGGGCTTTCCAACCTGTCTTTGCCTTAGAAGGCTCACCTCAACTCCATCAATCCACGATATTTTTTCCAGTGATATGATTTATACGCTAATGACTTTCTGATTTCTATTTTTTAAAGCCCATCTCCAGGGACATTATGTTCTTGGGTGGTTAAAGCAGTCTATTGGGTAAAATATATGAAAATGACTAACAGTAGGAGACATTAATGTAAAGAGAAAGTGTGATTTAATGAGCTCTTTTGAAACAAGTTGGAACATTGACATTGGTTGGTGGGAGGGGGGGCTCCCAACGCACTCTTGGCTTCAGGACTATTCCAGAAGCTGTAGCGAAGTATTTCTTTAAACCACAAGAGTGTGAAATCTTTCTAAAGCTTCTCAGAAAGCAAAAGGGGGATACTAATGAACACGAACTATGATACAATTCCAATTTTACAGCACACTTAACGTTGTTGATAGCATCTTAGAGCATAATTAAATCAAATCGGAAGGAGATTCTGGTAGGGAAATAGTCTTCCTGGCTGAGAAAGTGGATACTCATTTAAACATTATTTATCCTAGGTTGACAATGTGCAAGCCAGCATCATGGAGTTTATATAGGGGAATGCAGGAATCTATTCAAACTGTTTTGAGTATTTGGTGATTTCCTCTATAGTATGAAGAAACATCTACTTTGGGATGAGAGAAGAAAAGGGGCAATTATGTTTGCACACTTAAATTTCTCTCAACAGAGGGCTAAAAAAGGCAATACTACCCTCGAAAGATATAACATAGTTTTCAAATAACAACTTGCTTAAATTAACTTAGCGAGCAGCCTTCTAGAAGAACGTATTGACTTTTAGAAGAAAATTTCCCTGTGTACTTTGCTGACTTTTTCTCTCAAGTTTCATAAAATAGAAAAAAGCCTGCAAACAATTTCTTCCAGTGACCTCCACATTATAAAATGCTGGCTAAAGAATGAAAGGCAACATCATTAAGCTTTGGAAAGAAAAATCAGGAAATCTAACCATGTAACTTCAAATTAATTACTTATGAAGTTTCTTCTGCGCTATGATGACTCCCTCCGGGAACTGACAGCTTGGCCTTCATCCTGTCGACTGCTGTTGTGCTTTCCCATAGCAGAGATCCTTTTTGCTGGTTCCACAGGAATTCCACTGAACGGGGTGGGATCCCTCAGCACCTCCTCTGTGTCCCCTTCTCCAGCAGCCTCACCAGGCAGCAGTTGATGGGGCCATATCTACTTGGGAAAGAGGTTACAAGATTGCCCAGCTCTTTGCTGTCTTTCCTCATCCCTCTTCTGTAATTTTTTAAGACTTTGTTTAGGTCCTAGAGTTTCTGATGTATCAATCAAAACAATGCAGTTAAAGACAACAGAAATATCAAATGGGCTTATGTCAGTGAAGGAGTTAAAGGAGACATTTTCCAGGCATTTGGCCTCAAATTAGCACTCTGGAATGTGGGGAATGTTTTAAACATAAAAAAGCTGAGTTGTGTATTATAATACATGGTAACTTTTGAAATGTTAGGGTTTCATATCACAAAACAGACAACACTGGAAATTAAATGACCCCATTGTTTTGGAACTTCTGTTGTTCAGATACTTACCTAAGCACTAGTTACAGCTGACTTAAAGATGGGGTGGGGACCTTTGAAGCTTTGTGTGTGATTTGAGGTTCTGCTTCCATTACTTTTTATAAAAGCTTGGACAAACCAAGTTCCCAAATGTTGGTCTGAAGATTTAGGGCTTATTTTACCATTACCTTTGGGTAAGGTGAGTGTTTAATTTCTTGGAAGGTGGAAAAAAACAAAATACTCAAGCAAATAGGGTTGCAAATTGATTTTCAATCTGCCCTTTATTGAAAAAGTTGTTTTTGGTACATCAGGTAGGCTTCAAAGTATGAGGTTTCCATGGTGGAAAATTAGACTCAGAGCTATTTGAGAATATGAAATACATTTTATGTCTTTGTTGTAAACCTCATATATATATAGAGAGAGAGATCTTTGAAGAGCAGCAGAGAAAGCCTTTTGATAGCACAGCTATGTAGTCAGTGGTCAGACAGGTGGTACCCCGGAAGTGATGGCTTGCAAACACAATAAAGCCCACCTCATTCCAAAATGTCTCCCTACATGTTGCCATTTCTGTCACCCTTCTCCTTTCCCCTCTCCAGCAATTGCTCTTTCATGAAGGAGCAATTTCTCATTTCCCCACAATGGGGTTACTCCCTTAGTTACTTCCAGAAGGCCACATGGAGCTAAGTTCTGGTCAAAGAGGAGCCAGAGGGGATCAAACCTTTCATTCCTTTCTTCTTCCCCTTTTTCTTTCTTGTTGTATTCTACTTCCTTTGGAAAGTATATACGATGGTGATTCTTTCATTAGTTTATTGACCTGGAATCTTCTGATAAGATTAGGGAGTTAGGGGGAAAAAGGAAATACCCAGGACAAAGACTGTTGTATTTTTTCTGCTTCCAGCACATGAGTAGAAACCTTTATAAGGCCAGCCCTGCTTGGTTTTCTTTAACACCTTCCAAATGATCCAGATTTATCATGGGTTTCCCTAGGAGAGATGATAGTAAGCCAGGGAGCTATGTGGAAGCAACAGGCTTCTTTTTCTTTTCCTTTTTTTTTTTTTTTTTTTTTTTTTTTTTTGGAGAGGGAAGGCTTGATAATAAAAAGAGCAAGCATAAATAGTGGAAAATGGAAGTACCATTGAGTGGGAAGTTTCATCCCCTTCAAAACAAATATGTGTTGTATGAATGCCTAAAAAACTGCCTAGAGTTTCCTTTGTCAAGATATAGTAACCTCAGTTACCCTAGGTCAATGCAGCAGACAAAAGGAAGATTGTTTGGGAAACTAAGAAGCTCACTGCTGGGGCCAAGAGAGATGCAGAATTAGGTGAAGTCAGAATAAAGAGAGAATCTTACAGGATATAAACTAGTATGTCTTGATGCAATAGATTCCTTAAGGCATCTGCCTTGTATCCTCCGGCAGAAATTCTATAAATAAACCAGAACACCACTCAGGCCATTTTGAGAGCTCATCTGAAGCTGTCGTATTTATTTAATCACAATCTCATTTTGAGAAGATAATAGACTGTCAGAACATTTGAGAAGAGGACATAAATAGATCAAATTTGTTATCTTATATAAGGTTGATATCTATCATCTATTGACTTAATGTCTGCTGTGAAATTAGAATACTTGATTTCAAAGTTGTACTGTAGCCTTATGTAACTAGTATGATTGTTTCTCCAGACTGGACCATATTAGGTCATATGCTATGTTTAGGGTTTTCAGGTACCCTAGAAAGTTTTCCCCTCCTCTCGTAAATGGCAGAAGTCACTCTGGCCACTGTTCTAATGCATGAATTTTATTGCTGTAGTATGAGTAAGTTTATCAAGAACTTTCTAGAGAATAAGATTAAAAAATAAGAAGGGTAGAAAGTTGCCTGTACGGGGTGCTAAGTTTTAAAGGGGAAAGAAGTAAGTAAAATGGAAATTGAGATTTTGTAATATCTCACTTTACAATTTTGTCAAAGACTATTGCCATAAGTTATGCTATAGGAAGATAAAGGAAGAAGTTAAATGACAGATGATCTTATCTGCCTCTTTGTAACTACTGATGTGTAAGGGAGTATGCTCAGTAGAATACAGATTACCATAAAATGATGTGTTTTTTGAAGACCTTTTTGCTAAGAGGAAACATGGTTTAAAGATGGGAAGGTGGTTGAGTTAAGGAACAATGTTCTGTCTTTTGTTTCCATCACTACTATAGAGATTGAGGTGGGATATGCAGGGTGTTCAGGGACCAGGGATCAATCTTTAAACATCTTACGGGCACAAAGAGGAATAATGTGTCTTCTACAGTCCTGGTTCTAGAAGAAATGTCAATGTAATCATGGTATATAATAACTATAATAATAGTTGATATTAATTTTTAAATAATATTTTAATAATAGTTGATATTAACTTTTTATTCCCTGTTAAACATTTAACTATTCATAAGCATAGACTTGATGGTTTAAGTACCAAGTTAAATCATTGAGCAAATCCATCATTAGAATACATTTATAAAAGTGGAATGTCTAGGGATTTTGATGCTCTTTAGCAATCTACAATCCAGCAGGGTTGTACTGATTTATACGATCAATAGTTGTTTTTCTTTTAACCTCAAATAGTTGCCAATGATTATTCTAATTCTTTTCAATATTGGTCAGTGTGAGAATTGGGTATTTAATTTAATTTCCTTAGCTTTCTGAAGTGAGTGCTTTACTTTCATTTATTCTTATTTACTAATAAAGCACTAAGGGCTACAAATTTTCCTCAAGTGCAGCTTTTGCCATACCTTTTGATAGTTAGCTTCCACTGTTGTTATTCCCTAAGTAGCTTATACTAATAATTTAAAAATCAAAAACAAATTGAGTTCAGCTTACTTATGAGTATTTTAAAATTGCTACACGATTCTCATTTAAAGTGTAAAACACAATGAGGCCCATATTATGTTACTTTTTGAAGTTCTCTTTACAACAATTTATTTTATGCTGTGGTAAACAGTCCAAGGATGTTTAGGAGGAAAATGTATTTTCAATTTGCAGAGGTTAACAGCCATCTTTTACTAAAGCTTTTTATATTATCCAAGACTTTTATGTTCTTATTTATTGTCTATTTAATCTGCCAAAGATAAATCCACTTATAATTGCATTCCTAAAAATTATTTGTTGTGTTTCTAGTAGATTTTGCTTTATATATTTTTGATATTTGATATTTAGCAGGTCTATATTTAGTTCTCTATAATATCTTCACTGTAGAATATAACTTTTTGTTGAAGTAAAGTAATTATCTTTTCTTTGCTGTATACTTTGGACTTGAATTCTACTCTGATGTTAATAGGGCTACTTCTTTCTAATTTGAACATTTTTATACCATTTTAATTTAGGTGCATCTCTTGAATAGCAATTATGGCTTTGTGTATGTTTTATTTCACTTTTTTCTTGTTGTTTAATCAGAGAGAGTGTTTGGCTTTTATGGAGAAGGTCAACTTATTTACTTTCTTCATGATATCTGATATTTTTAGCTTTACTTCTGCCATCTTATGTTTGCATGCTGTCTTCTCTTTTTTTCTTTTTTTTCCCAACGTTTTATTTATTTATTTTTTATTTATTTTTTGGGGGGACAGAGAGAGACAGAGCATGAACGGGGGAGGGGCAGAGAGAGAGGGAGACACAGAATCAGAAACAGGCTCCAGGCTCTGAGCCATCAGCCCTGAGCCCGACGCAGGGCTCGAACTCACGGACCGTGAGATCGTGACCTGGCTGAAGTCGGACACTTAACCGACTGCGCCACCTAGGCGCCCCTTCTCTTTTTTTCTTTTCCTGTCTTTGCAGTATTGTTTAGCTTTTCTTAATTCCTTTTTCTTCACTGCTTTGGAAGTATATTTATATAACTAATGGCTATCTTAAACATTTAATTGTATTTCAACCTGTATTTATCTATCAGCATGAAGAATGAAACAGTATCGACTTACTTAATAGCAGTATAAGAAAATTTCATGTTTTTAGAAAAAACATGATCATCAGTTTTTCCTGCAAATTTCTGAGTTATTAACCTTAAAACAATCTATATCAAAGCACAATGGATAGAAGCATAAAAGGTTATAATAAAAAGATTGAAAGTGTTTGCAGACGATGGTGGAGTCAGGAATTAAAAAATTATATTATGTAACTGAAACAGTTAATATATATATTATATTATATACATAATATAAGGCTAATATAAGGAATAATCTATACGAATAGAATTAAAGGGTTCATTATTGTTTTATGTTGAAGTGACTGGATACATTTTCACCAAATCTGGGTCTTTTTTGGGATGGTCTGATTTAAAATAGAAGACATGTGGCGCTGTCCCCAGTGGGAAGGACCTCAGTGAGTTGAGCTTCCAGAGTGGTGGCCTGTGTGGGTTTGTGACTGAGATACTTGATGGAAGCAGGTGTCAGTGACACCTGATCCAAGTTGAGCAGCAATAGGGATTCATCTATTTCATGATGACTAATGAGCCACTCAGAATAACTCACTAGAGCACAGTGAAGTTGCTTTTACCATAGGGACCAAGTGAACCTGCTCCACAAATCCTAGAGCTAAGAGTTTGAATTTAATCTGATTGGCAAAGAATAGATTTCTGGTTCCTAAGAAACAAGTGAAGTCTGGACCAACCAACATTTATTACAGTTCTCTGCCTCCATTACATCCTTGGAAGGTTCTAAGAGCAGTTACACATTTCTCACCATTGTGTTCACTTTAGAAAATGTCCTTAAATATAGGACTTGTGGTATGCACAGGAAATATTACTTCCACAAAATTCTTTGTTTAAATTTTAAGTACCAGGATTTTAATTCCACACAGATGTAGTTCTTATGAAGCATTCTACCTACTAATGAAAGAATCATGGTTTGGGGCCATCTGTGGTGCATTTAGGTGTGCTTTGTCTAGCCTGTTTTCTGTAAAATGAAAGAAAATTTCTACTGCAGTTATTCTGATTTTATAGGCATCTCTTTAATCAGCTAATAAGATCTATCTTGAAACTATAACTTGCCTGACCAGTTTACTTAAAAGGTTAAAAAATGATCTAAGAAGACCGTTTTGGAAGTGAACCAACACTTGCCTCATGAAGAGTCAAAGTAAAGGAAGAATCTGGAAATGTCAGTTAAATGTAGTTAGTGGGTATATGTGTGTGTATGGTGTGGTGCAGGCAGGGATATGGTCTTACTTGATCTTAAGGAAAGCAAAGGAAGAAGCCACTGCATTTGGTTTCTGGACTAAACTTGACATGTTTAGTGTCTGTAACAATTAGTAGTAGAAAACTTCCGAGACTACATGCAAAATATTTCTAAGCCACAGATACTATTATGTAATTTAACAGTTACCCAACCAAATGGTACTATTTGGAATATTGGCATGGAGTGTCCTACTTTCCTTTTTCCAGCTATCTAAATAGTACTCATTCTCCTTGGTGAGGCCTTCTCTGATTCCTCAAATCACAGTTTTTGTTCTTTCTTGGGACTTCCCACAATATGCTGCGTGTATACCCACTGTACCATTTTATGAGGTATAATTACATACAGTAAAATTCACTTTTTATATGTACAGTTTGATGAATTTTGATAAAATTTGCATACTTTTCCATGTAACTATTTACTACAGTAAAGATACAGATATTTCCATCATCTGAAAAAAATCCCCTCAAGCCCCTTTTATAGTCAATCACCTCCCTCTACCCCAAGACCTCAGCAATCAATGATATATTTTCTGTCCCCACAGTTTTTTTTTGAAGTATCTTAGGAAGGAAGTATTTTTATTATGAAACAAAGCACGGATTGATTATTCATTGCACAGATGCTACATGCAGGGGTTATGAAAATGGATCTGTTACTATGATTTTGCCTTTTATAGAATGTCTTATAAATACAATCATACAGTATGTAGTCTTTTATGTCTGTTTTTTTTTCTCTTAGCATAATGCTTTTAAAAGGACATCCCTGTCCTTGCATGTGTTATAGTTCAATCATTTTCATTGTTGTAAGTATTCAATTTAATGGATATAAAATGTTACTGATAAAATTTGTCTTGTGCTACTTGTCTTCATTAAAAATAACCTCATTACCTGTAGACATATGTCAAACACTATATGCTAGGCCTGTCATGGGTCCTGGGGGTACAAAGATTAATTGACATATAGTTCTGATACTTCTGGAATTTTTATGTAAACAGATGATACTAATACAATACTGCTGGGCCAAGATGAAGTATGTTCTGGAGTTATAGAGGAGGGACCTTTAGAATAAGTCAAGCCTTTCCAGAGAAGAAGTAGAATAGAAAAAGAAAGAAAGAAAGAAAGAAAGAAAGAAAGAAAGAAAGAAAGAAAGAAAGAAAGAAAGGTGGAGAAAGGCAGAACAAAGAAAGGAAAGAGCATGAACAAAGGCGTGAAGACAGATAATTGCATAGAAATGATAAGCACTTTACTAGAGCATGAAGTTTAAAGCCTGGGGTGGCAAAGGAGACTAAGGAGACTAAGGAAATATGTAGTAGCCAGATCATAGGGGACTTTCAATATCACAGAAGGAACTTTACTGTGTTACATGAGGGAGTTTTTTACTGTGTTCTTTACTGAGTTCTTTACTGTGTTACACGAGGGAGTTTTCGAGGTGCTTTTAGATGGAAGAGACAGTCTCTTGCATTAGACTAGACTCAGTGTGGCAAAGGAGTATGAGAAAAGAGTTTTAGGTGGTCTTTGCTCTATTGCAGGCCAGTGATAATGAGGACCTGAATCAGAACGGGAATCTTAAGGGCAGAGAAGCAAGAATCAATCTGATAAATATTTAGAAAAGAAAGCACTTGGTGACTGAGAGGCTGCTGGTAGTAAGGCACAGAGAGACTCCCATGTCTCCAAAAGACATGATGTCTGGATGGATGTTCATGTATGTTTGAGGAAGGGAGGTGACTTTAATTTTGGACATAATAGGTTGGAGTTGTCTATTGTGCATTAAGAGATTTTAGTAGCCACTGTGTTTATGAGGCTTGATCTCAAGTGTGAAGAGAAGTCCGAGTTTAGGAATAATTAGCATAGGAATGAAACATGTGGAAATGGCAAAGTTCAAGTTCTTGGAGAGTGAGGACAAACATGTTATCTTCATGGCTCACAGTACAGAGCCTAAAATGCAGAAGATGCTCCAGAAATATTTGTTGAAGAGATGAATGAATAGATGCTGATTTTTAAATTAAGTTCTGTGCTACGTCTTGCATGCTGGAATCCGTGGGAGTTAGACATACAGCTAAGGTGTGCGATTGATTGCATGACCTATTTAAAGATGGCCAGATAATACTCTCTATCTGTGGCAGATAGAGGTTTGTGCAGTGAACAAACAGTAACCTTTTAGTTATTTTCTATTTCTGGGTTGTTGAGCGAGAGAGAGAAGGCCACCTGGAGCCTGGGCTGCACCAGTTGCCAAACCACCACGATGTCTACCATTTAGCTTTACCCTGATTAGGCCAGAACTGGGTAAATGAATGTTTCATCTTGCATTTTTCCACAAAAAACAGATGTCTTAACCCACAGACAAATTTAGAAAATGGTGTGGTTTTAAAGAAAAGGGAGGTCATTTTTCCAGTTGGGAAAAAGGTGGCTGCTTATCATCATTCTTAAAGACATGTTTATTTTTCAAAACCCGGGCAACAAATCCCAGCTCTTCCAAGAAGCCTTCCCAGATCTTGCCAGTTGGAATGAATCTATGTCTACCACTTACTCTCATATTATTTGTTTTGGAAGATGTGCAATACACTGGAAAGAGCATGGGATTTGGAGTTGGGTAGTCATAGGTCGTGTCTTGGTGTTGGTAGTAACACAACTTCTCTGAATCTCACTCTCCTTATCTACAAATTACCTGTAATGGTGCATGCTGGAGTTGGATTGGGGGGGGCTCTTAAGTAACATTGTTTCCCATTTCTTTTTTTTTATGTTTATTTTTGAGAGAGAGAGAGAGACAGAGTGCGAACAGGGGAGGGACAGAGGGAGAGAGGGAGATATAGAATCTGAAGCAGGGTGCAGTCTCTGAGCTGTCAGCACAGAGCCTGACACAGGGCTTGAATCAGGAACCACAAGTTCATGACCTGAACCGAAGTTGGACGCTTAACCGACTGAGCCACCCAGGCGCCCTTGGTTTCCCATTTCTCAGTTCCAAACCTTGAGAGATACATACAGGAGATAGATGGACATAACATGCTAATTGTTCCTCCCTAATTCAGTGATCAGTTCTATTTCTCCTCTTCTGCAGGGGGTTGAAGAGAAGCTGCTAGTGTGAGTCATCTACTTTTCTTTCCTTTGAAGTTAGAGTAGACATGGGGAATATATGTTCCCTCATAAGAATACCGACTTTAAGGCTTATCTGTCTGAAGGCCTAGAAATAACTTATGAGGGGGGTGGGTAGCAGAGGAGAGGAGTGGGCAGGATAGGGCCTGTCCTATTTTCCTTAGTGCTCTTCAGATCACTAAGTATAGTGCTTTAATGTTGTAGGTTATCATTTGATGTTCGTTGGATTGAGTTAGAAACAAATCTCACTTTTTCATTAATATTAGATGTTGAATTTCCTTCCAGAATTATTGTACTTCTTTTTCCATATGATCTCTGGACATTATAGGTCTATACAGTTCTTTTAATTATTTTTTTACTTAAAAACAACTTTTAATCTGAAGTACATGTATATGTAGAGAAGTACAAAAAATCACAAATACACGGCTTGATGAATGACAACAGATTGAATACACCTGTTTTACTATTACCTAGGATGAAGCAATGGAACCTTACAGCATCCTAGAATATTCTCTTGAGTTCCCTTCCAGAGGTAACCATTAGCTTTATTGCTAACTCTTACATTAGTTTTGTCTGTTTTTGAAGTGTGCATGGGTGTGCTCTTATTCTAAGTTATGTATATGAGGTACATCAATATTGTTTTGCATAGAAGTAAGGTATTCATTTTTAGTTGCTGTATCATTTTCCACTGTATGAATGTATCACCATTTATTTCTTCATTCCACTGTTAATGGACATTTGGATTGTTTCCAGTATTTTGCTATTATAACTAAGGTTGCAGTGAAGATTCTTGCCTATTTTTTGTATCTTTATCTTAGGTACATACTTAGAAATGAGATTTCAGGGACACAGGGTAAGCGTATAGTTAGCTTTGATAATGTAAGAACAGTTTTCCAAAGTGTGCCAATTTACATTGCCACAAACATTGTTTGAGAACTCACTTCATTATCATCAACACTGGGTGATCTGAATCTTCTTATTTGCCGCTCTGCAGATACAGAGTGATATCTCATTGTGGTTTAAGTTTTAATGTGGTTAAAAAATCATCAGTTTTTTTTCAAATTTTTATTTAAATTCCAGTTAGTTAACATACAATATAATATTGGTTTCAGGAGTAGAATTTAGGGATTCGTCACTTACATATAACACCCAGGGCTCATCCCAACAATGCCCTCTTTAATGCCCAAGGAAGATGTCAAACTTGGTCTATTTGCAGATGACATGATAGTCTGTGTAGAAAACCCAAAATTACACCAAAAAATTGCTAGAACTGATGCACAAATTCAACAAAGTCCGAAGATATAAAATCAACATACAGAAATCCGTTGCATTTCTATATACCAATAATGAAGCATGAGAAAGAAAAACCAGGGAAGTGATCCCATTTACAAGTGTACCAAAAACCATAAGATACCTAGGAATAAACCTAACCAAGGAGGTAAAAGATCTGTACTCTGGAAACTATAGAACACTTATGAAAGAAATTGTAGAGGAGACAAGGAAATGGAAAAACATTCCATGTTCATGGATCAGAAGAACAAACATTGTTAAAATGTCTATACGACCAAAAGCAATCTACACATTTAATGCAATGCCTATCAAAATACCAACAGCATTTTTTACAGAGCTCAAACAAACAATCCTAAGATTTGTTCATCAGGGATATTGGCCTGTGGTTCTCCTTTTTAGTGGGGTCTTTGATACCTGAACCAAATATTCATTATGGGTTTAGTGGTCATTGGCATTCTATCATGTGAAGTTTCTGTTCATGTTTTTCATCTATTTTTATGAGGTTAGCTATATTTTTATGGCTAATTTAGAGTCTAATTTATAACTTATTTTCTTTACAATTAATGCTTTTTTGTGTCCTAGTTTAATAAGTTGTTGTCTACCTCAGGACATTAAGGTACATACCTATGTTTCTTCTGGCATTTTCCCGTCTCCTTTTCAAATATACATCTGCATTTCACCTGGAATTGATTTTTTGTGTATGGTGTAAGATATGGTCCAGGTTCATTTTTTACTTGGATATCCAATTGATCAGGACTCTTTATTAAAAAGAACATCTGAATTTCCCCATTGTTCATTAGTACCTCCTTTATCATAAATCAAATTTGTTTATGGATTAGTTTATTCCATTGTTCTTTTGATATATTCTTATATTAATACCACAATGTATTAATAGCTATAGATTTAAGATATCTTGATATATTGGGGCATAAATCCTCCAGTTTTTCTTCAAGATTGTCTTAGCTATTCTTGGTTCACAGCATTTCTATGCAAATTTTAGAATTATCTTGTGAATTTCTGCAAAAATTGTTGGGAAATTTTAAATGAATGTTTTATTTTGGAATAATTTTATACTTACAGGAATATGTGAAAAATACAGTGAATTCTTGTGTATGCCTCATCCAGCTTCTCACATTGTTAACATCTTCTATTACTATGGTACATTTATCAAAACTTAGAAGCTGACATTGATATATTACTCTTCAGTAAACTTCAGACTTTGTTTGGACTTCACCAGTTTTTCCATTCATGTGCTCTTTCTCTCCAGATTCAATCTTGGCATCTAGTTGTCCTGTCTCTCTAGTCTTTTCTCTTCCATAATGATTTATCAGTCTTTCTTTATTTTTCCTTATGATTTTGACAGCCATAGAAAGTACTGGCCAGTTATTCTGTAGAATGTCCCTAATCTGAAGTTTTCTGTTGTTTTTCTTATGATTATTCTGGAGTTCTTGGAAAGAACACAACAGAGTTGAAGCACCTTTCTCATCACATTATATAAAGGGATACATGATACACACATGGAATTGCTGGTGATGTCAGCATTCATCACCTGGTTAAACTAGTGTTTGCCAGGTTTCTCCATTTTAAGGTTAAAGTAGAAACTTTTTACTCTGTATATAAAGTATACTTTTGAACAGAGCATACTTTTACAGAGTGTAAAAGTAGAAATTTTTACTCTGTTCTTTGGAAATGAGTCATTAAGTCTGGCCTACCCTGGTGGTGGTGGTGGGAAGGACATTAAGATCCACCTCCTGTAGAATGCCCTATCTTCACTGATTATTTGGAATTCTTCTGTTAGAAAGATATTAATTAATTAATGAATTCAGTCATTTATTTATATCTGTATGGACTCATGTATATTTACTTTATACTTTGGGTTATAATCCATCCACTTTATTTATTTTGATGCCCAAGTTGTTCCAGGTTTGCTCATGGGGAAGTTTTTCAGGTTGGTTCCTGTGTCCCTTTGATATCGCTATATGATTGTGGAGCACTTCCTTACCTTTTGGCACTACGAGATGTTCTGGACCCATCTTTTATATTCCCTTCCCTAGACCTAGAAGCAGTGATTTCTTCAGTGAGCCCTTGTTATTTTTATTGGAGAATAGTATTTAGAAACCAAGAAATAGTCATTGAATGTGCTTGTTGTTACCATTGCTTCCAGGGCCTCTCAGTGGGCAGTGCTAATATATATATAAATATATTTATATATGTATACACAAATATATATATATATATGTGTATGTATGTATATCTATGAATACTAACTCATGTGTCTATGCACTTTTATAAGTGTTCTGTATCTATCCATCTGTATATATAATATAATAAAATAATAATATAATATATAATTAATAGAGTATATATTAAACTAAACATGAGTTTATACTGATATCTAATTTAGCACTACCAGGTACATTCTAGGCTTCCTTGCTTGTTTATCTGTAATCCTCCTCTGGTGAGTAACCTGGCACTCACCATCTATTATCTATTTACCTATTTGTTCAACCCTAGTGTACAAGTAAAGGAGTTTCAGAATTATTAACATGTTTCTCTATTACTATGAGAAGGAAATTAATCAACTAGAGTACAGTAATTATGTATTGTTCCTTTTTTCATGGGTTCATAATTTTTAGTCAAAACATAATTTTTCAGATAGATGGTTTCTTTTTTTTTCTTAGTTTGCACATATTGAAGTTCACTCTTTGTAATGTATAGTTCCATGAATTTCGACAGATGCAGAGTCCTGTGTCCATCATCCCAGTAGAGCTCCTTTACCCTAAAAATTCCTCTGTAAGTTCGTTTGCATTCATGCAGTCTCCCTTCTCCAATATCTGGCAATCACTAGTCGGTTTTCATTCCTTATAGTGTTGTCTTTCTCAGAATGTCATGTGAATGAAATTATACATTATGTAGGCTCTTGGGTATAGCTACTTTCACTTAACACAGTGTATTTAAGATTCATCCATGCTGGTGTATAAATCAAAAGCTCATTTCTTTTTATAGCTGAATCGTATTTCATTGTATGGATGTGTCACAGTGTATCTATTCCTTCGTTAAAGGACATCTTGGATGCTTCCAGTTTTTAGCAATTCGGAAAGAAGCTGCTAGAAACGTTCACATACAGGCTTTTGTTTAGACATGCATTTTCAAGTCACTTTGGTGAATTCCTAAGAGTGTGATTTCTGAGTATTATGGTGAGTATATGTTTAAGTTCATGAGAACTGCTAAATCCTTTCCAAAATGGCTGTATCACTTTGCATTCCCACCCGCATTGAATGAGAGTTCCTGTTCACCTGCATCCTTGCCAGCATTTATTGTCAGTTTTGGGATTTAAGTCTATCTAATGAGTGTAGTGATATCTCATTGTGGTTTTAATCTGCATACTCCTAATGGCATATAATGTTTATCTTTTCATTTTCATGTCTTCATTTGACAACTATGTATCTTCTTTGGTGAAGTGTCTTCTCAGATCTTCTGCCCATTTTGCAATTGGATTGTTTCTTTTTCTGAGTTTTAAGAGTTCTTTGCATATCCTGGAGACAAGTCCTTTATTAGACATGTGATTTAATATATCTTGTCTGTGGCTTGTCTTTTCATTTTCTTGACTATGTCTTTCACAGAGCAAAGTTTTAATGTTAATAAAGTCCAACTTCTCATTTTTTTTCTTTTTTAAATTGTGCTTTTGATGCTTTACTAGAAAATACACCACTAAAAGCAAGTCATGCAACTTTTCTCTGTTTTCTTCAAAAAGTTTTAAACTTTATGTTTTATATTTAGTTACATGATTCCTTTGGAATTAATTTTTGCATAAGATATGAGTTTGGGGTCTACATTTATTTTTTGTTTATTGGCACCCAAGTATTTGAGCACCATTTGCTGAAAAGCCTTTTTTTTTTTCTCCATTGAAGTGCATTGGCCACTTTTCAAATATCAGCTTGTGTGGCTCTCTATTTTGTTTGCTGGGATTCTGACTGGGAGTACATGAAATCCATAGACAACTTTTGACAGAATTGACATCCTTATAATGAGCCTTTCCGCCTATAAATATGGTGTATCTTTCATTTATGTAGTTTGTTAGTTTATATCAATAACTTTCAGTGTAGTATTCTTACACATAATTTTTGATGCTATAGTTTGTATTAGATTTCATCTTCTAATAGTTTGTTGCTTGTATATAAACATGTGCTTGACTTTTACAGATATTGGTTTTGCATCCAGCAGCTTTTCCAAATGAATTTCTCATATTTTCTTTCTCATAGTTTATCCAAGATTTAAAAGAAATTTTGACCACAGAGACATTTTGTTTGTGAACAGTGACAAGTTTGTTTTTTTTCTTTCATTTCAATCTTTAATCTTTTCATTCTTTTTCTTTTTCTAATCTTATTATATTGGCTACAACCCTCAGCACAATTCTGAATGGAAGTGCTTATAGCACACATCATTGTCTCAAGGGGAAGTCTTTTGATATTAAAACATTTAATACAATGTTTCCTATGGATTTTTAAAAAGATAAATTTTATCAGGTTAAATAAATTCCCATTTGTTCCCATTTGCTAAGAGTTTTTAATCACAAATACGTGTTGAATTTTTCTCACTGTTTTCCCTGCATTTATTGAGGTAATCATATTCTTGTTATTGCTATCTTTTATTTTATTGATTGGGGAATTGCATTGATTGATTTTTGAATGTTAAACTAACCTTGGATGCCTGGGATAAAGCCCTCCCAATCACTGAATATATATTTTTTATTTATTACTGGATTAGATATGGAATTTTGTTAAGAATTTTTGTATGTACATTTACAGGAGATATTGGTTTATATTTTTCTTTTCTTGAATATGTTTGTCTGATTTAGGTATGAAGGCAATGCTATCCTCTTCAAATAAATTGGGAAGCATTTTTTTCTCTTCATTACCTACAAGATTTGATTAAGATGGCTACTACTACTTTAACTTTTTGGTAGAATTTACCAATAAAGTTATCTGGACCTGGAGGTATTATAGTCTGTCTGTCTTTCCCCCCCCCTCTGTCTGTGAAGATTTTTCATTATAAATTTAATCGAATTTTTTAATTTCTAATAATATTCATATTTATTAGTATAAAGTTATTTGTAATCCTTTTATTAATGTCTGTAGGATGTATACTGATAACTACATTTTCATTGTTAATATATTGGTGAGTAATGATTCCTATCTACTTTTTTCTTGAATAGTCTTACTAGAGGTTTATTAATTTTTATTAGTCTTTTTAATAAATCAGTTTTTGGCTTTCTTGATTCTATTGTATATTTGTTTTATATTATATTGTTAATTTCTGCTTCTGTCTTCATTATTTTTTCTCCTATTTAAATTATTTTTTTCTTCTGTCTTATTGAAATGGATGCTTAGGCAATTATTTTTAGCCTTTATTTTTTCCTAATAAATGAATTCAAGGCTATAAATTTCCCTCTAAGCACAGCTTTAGCTGCATCTCACCAATTCCAAGACATGGTTTTTGTTTACCATATTTAGTTAAAAAATTTTTCTAATTTGTATTATAATTTTTTCCTTGGCCCATAAGTTGTTTAGAAATAAATTGCTTAAGTTCTTAAAATCACATCTCAAAATAATGTAAGTAATCATTTTGTTATGATATCTAGTTTAATTCTACTACATATTTCAATATATAGTCTTGACTTATTAATTTCTTTAAAAAAATTTTTTTTAACGTTTATTTATTTTTGAGACAGAGAGAGACACAGCATGAACGGGGGAGGGGCAGAGAGAGAGGGAGACACAGAATCGGAAGCAGGCTCTAGGCTCTGAGCCATCAGCCCAGAGCCTGACGCGGGGCTCGAACTCGCAGACCGCGAGATCGTGACCTGAGCTGAAGTCGGACGCTTAACCGACTGAGCCACCCAAGCGCCCCATTGACTTATTAATTTCTTTTTTTTTTTTGACTTATTAATTTCTAATACTGGTTAGTACTTTTACCATTTTCCAGATAATGTAGGGATCTCAGAACATTTTAAGTCCATTTTCTCCCTCCCACTTTTTATTATTTTTGTCTTGTATTTTAATTATATTTTAAAGCCCACAGACATTGCTATTTCGTTCAACATTAACTTAGATGTACTTACATTTTTACCCTTTCTATTGCTGTTTATTTTTTCCTGCATTTTCATACTATCATCTTGTGCTTTCTTCTTGAATTACTTGCTTTAATGTTTCATTTAATGTGGGTTCATTTTATTGGTTTGAAAAATCTCTCTTCTGCCTTTCCTTTGATGAATTTTTTTTTTTTTTTTTTTTTTTGGTAATAGATTCTAGATTGGCATTTGGTAATTAGTTTTTTTTTTTTCAGCACTTGTAGTTTTCATTGTTGTCATCTGGATTCCATTGTTTCTGCTTAGCCGTCAGGCCTCACTCAGTCTTATTGATTCTCTTAGCAGAAAATATTTCTTTCCCAACCACCCCTCCCCAGGTTGCTTCAAAATTCTCTCTGTGTTTGGTTTTCAGCAGTTTCACTATCCTTTGCAGATACAGTTTTATTCAAATTTATCCTGATTAGGATTTGAAACACATTTCAAATTTATGGCTTGATGTCTTCTTTCAGTGCAGCAAAATTCAAGGAGATTATTTCCTCAAAATTACTTTTTTTTTAAACGTTTATTTATTTTTGAGACAGAGAGAGACAGAGCATGAATGGGGGAGGGTCAGAGAGAGGGAGACACAGAATCTGAAACAGGCTCCAGGCTCTGAGCTGTCAGCACAGAGCCCGACGCGGGGCTCGAACTCACGGACCGCAAGATCGTGACCTGAGCTGAAGTTGGATGCGTAACCGACTGAGCCACCCAGGCGCCCCTCAAAATTACTTTTGAACTGTTCTCTTTCTTCACCTTCTGGGACTACAAACATTTTCTTGCAATACCACACTTTTACAACTCCCTCCCCCCCTCCAACCATATTTTCCATCCTTTTGTCTCCAATGCTTTGGTCTGGGTATTTTCTTTTGACCTTTAGTTTCAGTAATCATCTCTTTGTGTCTGTTTCTGCTGTTAACCCACCTATTACAGGTTTAATTGTAGTGAATGCATTTCTCAGTTCTACAATTCTTATTTGATTCTTTTTTTTTTTAGATAAAATTCTCTATCTCTTCATTTAATGTCTTTAATATGTTAATGAGGTATTTTAAAGTACATGTCTAATAACTTACTGTTTCTTCTATGGGTCTGTTTTCTGTTTTATTTATCTTGGCTTGGGGCTTCATAGTCTTATTTTCTGAGCTGCCTAATCATGTTTGGTTGAATGCGGGCCTTCAGTTGCAGAGATAAATTGAGCCTTTGGATGGTGCTTTTTGCATCCCTAGAGAATTGAGTTTTGCATCTGTCAGGCAGCTAGGGTATGGGTCAGCAACCTTAACCCAATCAGTGGTTAAGTTAATTCAAATCTGGAATGCAGTCTTTGTGAGCACTGATTTAATTTAAGTTTTTCTCTATTCCTGAAGTTAAGGCCTTTGTGGTCTGCAATAAAAATCTGGGTAGTTTAACATGGACTTTTCTTTTTGAACTCCAACTTTTGTCCCTCAGTATTATAAAAATATAAAAGGTTTTGCTCAGCCTTTTGGCTTCTTAAGTTGCCATTTTTGCTCAACTTCTTGATATCTTAGTAGCCACTTGGGAATCCAAAACTGATATAAGGGGAAAGCAGTACCAAATGTTGGCATTGCCCCTCTAAGTTTCCCTTCTTTTTGGGATCTTGGCCCCTTAGTTTTCACAGCTTTGGAGACTATCTACTGTCTGTAAAGAAATGATATATATAGGTATACATGAACATATAGTTCATTTCTTGTTTTTCATCATGGAAAGAGTGGTCTGTAACAGGCTTGTCCATTGTTATGGAAAGAAGTTACTAATATATATAATTCTCATAAATTATATATATATTTAAAATGGGTATAATAATACTGAAGATTATTATGAACATCTAATTAGATCATATGTGGGAAAGCATTGAGCAAACTGGAAAGTTCTATGCAAACACAAAGCATTATTATTATTCTAACATAGAACCTAATCTCTCTGAAACCTGTAGCAATATGGCAGAGAAGTATTTGATAATTCTGTATTTATTTTTAAAATGTGGATCCTCTTAAAGGGTCAGGGTCATCTAGTGAATATGCTGCTAAATGTAGAAATTGGAGTGCTATCAAAATAGGAAGTCTTATGCCAGGGAAGCTGAGAGATGTATTTCCCCAAGGCAACCCAAAGGTAGAAACCATCACTCAGTAGGAACTTAAACCGTCCTGGTTGAAGGAGGTGGAGTGCCATTCTGATAGATGTCCAAGATGCATGTTACTAATCTATTCTTTTCTGTCAGGTCTTCTTGTCGAGATTCTCAGTGAGGAATAGTGCCAGACTGTAATCCACTCAGCCAGTCATCCCATTCTCTCCACATTTGCTTAGGGATTTCACTGTAGGCAACCTTCCACTTATCTTTTTCTTTCTTTCTTTCCTACCTCATACTAGCCTTAACTTCTCTGTGAGCTCAAGCTTTACAGTACAGTAGGAATTTTCAAAGGCAAAAGATTGGGAGTTAGTATTGGCCTCATGCCAGGTACTATATATACTGTAAGTACAGTACCTCATAAAGTGAGAAGACATTTCTGGATAAATCTTTCCTATTTCTAAAACAGATCTTGTAAACAACTGCAATAGCATTGTGTGTTAGCTCAGGTTGAGTTAATATATGTTCTTATATAAAGGGTTATAAGAATAGTTCAAATTAATTATTCAGAGTTATACAGGACAATGATGAATAAAAGTCAATGGTAGTATAGAAGAAACAGAAATAGTAATTGAGAGTGAGTATGGGAAGTGGGTTCTAGTGTAAATGCATTATTTGTCATAAAAGGGAGAAAACAGATGTAGTTTTATAAGTCAAGAAATAGAGATAAAAGCATTTAATATAATGTAATAATGGGACTCCTTAGAAGAACTAATGCTAGAGATCACTGAGTGATTATCTCAGGGAAACGGGATGTTTGTATGCTAAGGGAATGGAGACTCTTTCTCTTAACTTGATGCCATTCTGCACTCTGATTTTCTCCTTTGCCAAGTAAAATCTTTCTTTTATAATAAAAATAGTTTTGTCTTTTTTTTTTTTACAAGAGAACAAATCTACACCTTTATTTACTTTCCAGTAATTTAAACCTTGAGGGGTACAGCATCACACAGATTCTATGGCCAGTGGCTTAATAGGAAGGTTGCTTTGGAATTTGGCATGAACCATGCCACTGTCTCCCTGAGGATGAGTTAGTTTTCCCCAGATTACTCTGGTTTTATCTGATTTGCCACCAGGAGCCACTGTATTGTTCTTTGGTTTGTACACATAAGCACATCTCTTGCCTAGATAGAATTCGGTTTCATTTCAAGCATAAACACCTTCAATTTTAAGAAGAGCTATGTCCTCTCTCTGGTTCTGGAGAGCCCACTTTTGGGCTCTCCATAGGCCAGCAAAATGGCCTTGGACCACAGTCTTCCAGGCATATTTATCATTTTAGGAGTTCTGTTCCCAGTAGACATCCAAAGGCTCCAAGATGGTGGAAAGAGAAAGGCCTCTTTTATAATAAAAATAATTTTAAAAAGTAAGTGGGTATATTAGACAAATGCATATAACATCAAATAAAGTTAGCAAGGTTAATAACAGAAATTAACATTTTAAAAATCAAAAAACTACAGACAAGAAAGTGAATATATTCATAATTTCTTTGATTAAAGAGGATACTCAAATCAAATTTATAGTACTCTTCCGAAATGATCACTGTGTTACTGCATTAAAAGCTGTACTGTGTAGTTTATTCATTACAATATGGTATAAATATCCATTCTCCTATTAACAGGCATTTGGGTTGTTTTCAGTTCGGAGTTATTTCAAATCTTATTTATTTACCCATGTCGTTATCATTGACAGTGTTCTTCACCCCTTTGTGTAAACATATATTTCTACCTTGTGTGATCTTCATTTTGCCTGAAGGACTTCCTTTAACATTTTTTTAGTGGAAGGATCTGGTAGTCATCAGAGCCAAGCCTCCAGCTTTTGTATGTCCAAAAGTGTCTATATTTAACCTTCATTTTGGAAAGATGTTTGCATGAGGTATACAATGCTAATTGCTTTTAGTTAATTGCTTTTAGTACTTTAAAGATGTTTCTCAATTGTCCTCTTATTTGCATTGCTTCCAATGAGAAATCTTCTAGACTTCTTATTTAGATTCCTCTGTATGTAACATGCGTTTTTTCTCCCTCTGACATCTTTTAAAGTATTCTGGTTTGAGCACTTTAATTATGATGTACGTTTGTATAGTTTTCTCTATGGATACTTTTGTAGTTCTATGAATATTCTTTTTTTAATGTTTATTTTTGAGAGAGAGAGAGACAGAGAGAGAGACAGACAGAGCATGATTAGGGGAGGGGTAGAGAAAGTGGGAGACAGAATCGGAAGCAGGCTCCACGCTCTGAGCTGTCAGCACAGAGCCCGATGTGGGGCTCAAACTCATGGACCGCAAGATCATGACCTGAGCCAAAGTCAGGCACTTATCTGACTGAGCCACCCACGTGTCCCCATATGAATATTCTTGAGCTTTGTTCAAGAAATTGTGCCGAGGATCTGTGTTTCTTAGATCTGTCGTTTTATAGTTTTCATAAAGTTTGGAAAATTCTTGGCCATTATTTTTTCAAATGTTTTTCTGTCCCCTCCATCATACTAATCCTTGAGGAATCTCATTATATACACATTTAGCTGCTTCAAAGTTTCTCAACATCCCTAATGCTCTATTCCTTTTATTGTTGTTGTTCTGTTTTTGTTGTTGTTGTTGTTGTGTTGTTGTTGTTGTTGTTGTTGTTGTTTCATTTTGGTTAGTGTCTATTATAATATGTTTATGTTCACTAGCCATGTCTTTTGCAATGTCTAGCCTGCTTTTCATCCTGTCCAGTATATTATTCATATCAGACAGTAGTTTTCATCTTTAGAAGTTTAATTTGTGTCTTTTTAAAGGTCTTCTATGACTTAACATTTCAACATATGGAACTGAGTTGTAATAGTTGTTATTGTTCTTATCTGCTAACTCTACATCTTTGTCAGTTCCTGTTGATATCAGTTAATTCATTTTTTTCTTCATCATGGGTCACATCTTCCTGCTTCTTTCCATGCTTGGTAATTTTGTATTGGATTCCAGATATTGTGAAATTTACATTTTTGGATGCTGGATATTCTTGTATTCCTATTTGGGTCTTTTAATAATCTCTTCTATATCTCGACTTAACTTTTTGAACATAATGACTTTTAAAATGCTTTCATGTACTCATTCTAACATGTGCATCAATTTTCAGTCAGTTTTCTGATTGTTTTCTTTCCTCGTTATGGGTCACATATTGCTGCTTCTATAGATGCATGCTTGGTAATCTTTGATTGGATGCCAAACATAAATTTTGCCTTTTTGGGTGCTAGATGGTTTTGTATTCTTGTAAACAGTCTTCAACTTTGTTCTGGGGTGTCATTCACTTACTTTTAATCAGTTAGTCATTTTGGGTCTTGTTTTTAAGATTTGTTAGGTGGAACCAGAACAGTATTTAATCTAGGACTGATTATTCCCCACTGCTGATTCAAGTCCCTTCTGGGTATTCAGTACCTTGTGAAAATAAACTTTTCAATTCTGGCTAGTGGGAACAGGCACTATTTCTTGCCCTGTGCGAGTGCTGGGTGATCCTGATCCCTGGGGTAGTTCTTTCCTTGGCCTCATGTAGTTTTTCACACATTTGTGCTGATTGGTAGACTACTGATTCAAGGTGACCTCTGGTGATCTCTGGAGTTCCTTCTTGTGTAACTCTGTCCACGACAGGTAACCTACTTTGTCTCTCCTCCATTCAAGTAGTCCACCAGCCTCGGCATATTTTTCCCCATTTTTCTTTACCACTTTCTGGGAACTCCCTCAAGGAAGTAAGTAAGTTGGGCCAATCATAGTGCTTACCTCATCTGTCTTCCATCTCTGTTCCAATGTCCAGTGTCATGACAACCACTGTTTCATACATTTTTTTCTTTTTCTTTTTGGTTGTTTAAAGTAGGAGTGCAAGTCCAGTCTTTTTACTTCATCTTGGTCAGAAGTGGAAGAAATTTATTTTAAAGTGTTAATTTTAGAAAGGATGTTAAGAAAGATATCCTTAAATAATGAAATAGCAAAAGAGGTATGTGATCTTGCAACCAGATACTAAATCATTCCGGAATGGGTTTACTGCTGGACATTTACTTTTGTGAAGACGCAGACTTCATACAATTTTCAAGCTTTAAAAACATGATCTGTAATTATTACAGTTCTGACAGTAGAAGTTTGAGTAATATATGGGCTTATTATTTGAGCACATAAGTATAAAAACTCTTATCACAACTTACTTTAAGGATCAAAATATCTGGATTTAAAAAAGAAGCCTGGTTATGCTCCAGGCATCTCATTCTAAACATCAATCTTTTTTAGAAATATTTCTTTTATAATTCCCTTTAACACATTGCCTTTGATTTATAATATCTGCTGATAACACTAGACATCCAAAACATTTATTAGTTTGACATTGCTTTAGGATATTTCAGGAGATTTTTAATATATATGAAATAGAAAATGATAATTTGAGGCACACTCTATTGCTTCTTATATGTATCTATAGTGGATCCAGTTTTGAAATTTAATAATGGGTTATTTTAATTTCGTTGCAAAATTTGCACATTTTTAATGTGTTCTATGCAAAATATATGGTAAGATTGGGATAGATAAGACATCAACTAAAGTGGTAAATTATTCACCAATAATTATAGAGGAACTATAGTTTAAAATCACTTTGGTTTTAAACACTTCTGAGTTAGCACAAAAAACTAAAACAGATCCATAAACACAGAGAACAAAGTGATGGTTGCTGGAGGGGAGGGGGATGGGAAGGAGGGCAAAATGGGTGTAGGGGAGAGGGAGATACAGGCTTTCAGTCGTGGAATGAAAAAGTCACAGGGATGAAAGGCACAGCATAGGGAATATAGTCAGTGGTATTACATAGTGTTGTCTGGTGACAGATAGTAGCTATACTTGTGAGCATAATGTATAAACTTGTCAAATCACTGTGTTGTACACCTGAAACTAATGTAATGTTGTGTGTCAACTCTACTTCAATAATAAGTAACTGATCAATCATCTAACTCACTAACTCACTCACTCACTACTTCTAAGTTAATACATGTAAAGTGCTTAGAACAGCACTTTAGTTTATTTAGCCTGGATTATAATGGGTTCAATACAGGTTAAGAATTAAATGATATCTTACTCTCTGAATTTTTTATTGGAGATGTGTGTGATTGAGGCGCAACTGAAATAGTGACACTGATTCTGTACGTATCTGGATCTTTGTGCTGATGACACATTGCATTCCTTGACCACCAGTCAGTGTTTGGCTTAAGATGAAACCAAGGTGGGCCACATGCCAAGGTGGAGGTTTCTTAAGCTCCCGTAGTCTTTGTTGATAATTTTTCATGTTAATTCCTGCCGTGGTGGAGGTTTAACTCACAACGACACTGGATACTGAGCAAGGAAGAGTGAGACAGGAGGGAGCTGGGGGAGTTGGGGAGGGTGGGTGAAGGCCTGGAGTAGGTAGGGGCCAGGCTGGAGACCAAGGAAAGCTTATGCAGGAGAGGCAGGGAGCAGCACAGAATCTAGATGCATTCCTTTTGTGTTGACTTTGCCAGAGACTTCTCAGGGGAAATGCCTTCCCTGGAAATACATTTAGGAGACAGAGAACCAATAGAATTTTAAAGCTGGAATGAACCTTGAAGTCTGTCAGATAAAAGCGATTTAAACAGGCAAGAGGAGACTGCTGAGAATCATAGTGAGAAAATTAGTACAAAAAGCTAGCAATTCAAGAACAGCCCCACTTGTTGAGCTCATACTATGTGAAAGTTGCTTTGCTATATTTAGAAACTATAATTAAAGCATAGTATTTCTTTAAGTAATTCTCCATGTTTTTTTTTTAATGGGAAAGCAGATCATGTATGATTGGTGGTGCAGCCATTACTGACATGAATAATTTTCTATTTCATTTCAGATATCAGTATTTTCCAAAAATAGGAATCCGCCCCATAGCATTGTCAAAAAAGGAATCATTGAAAACTTATAACCTTTCTTTGATTTTTGGACAGCCATAGGGCTACAGATTGTTCTTTATACTGAACTTAATTATCTCTCTGCTACACTCATCTGTTGTAGTTCAGTTCTTTGGAATGAAACAGAATGAGCCTTATCCATTTTAGGTATTTGAAGACAGTTTTGCAATCCCAGTTCTCCTTCAAGTTTTCATCACTTGACATGGCCCCTTTCCCCTCACA
This sequence comes from Felis catus, assembly GCF_018350175.1. Lineage (NCBI taxonomy): Eukaryota > Metazoa > Chordata > Mammalia > Carnivora > Felidae > Felis > Felis catus. The sequence goes on from NC_058374.1 coordinate 70,305,990, forward strand.
ATCCTGATTATCTTTCTAGATACAGAACCAATTGTCAAGGTCTATCTTGAGAATAGAGATAAAAAGAAATATAAAATGTGCTCACTACCATTAGAGTACTTATGAAATATTGATTTTTCCCCCCAGTGCCTGTCATGTATCTTTATGCCCAACAGGTATGACGGGCTAACAGCTACAAAAGGGGAATTTTAACAAATAAGATCAATTTAAGGGGTCTGGTGTGTTGTAAGTGGCCATAAAATTTTGGTTGCAACATATGTTGTCCAGACATACACATCTCATTAGGAAAGGAGGGATGCCAATTAACTAGTTTATTCAAAAATTATTTTATTCATCCATTCGGCCTTGCAACATTTCTCAGAATACATTCTGGGGACCACTTCACTGAGAAAAGTTTTTGTGGTTATGTAAGCTCTGCATGCTGTGTGGCTTCTTTGAGGTTCTCTGCAATAAATTTTACATAAAGGATTCTGATCAATCCTGTAGCAAAAGAACCTCCTTTAACATTGTTTCAGTCAGTTTTTCCAAACTTAATTTTGCTTTGGGAAAATTTGTGTTTAACATTCATTGACTTCGTGTGGAACATATTTTGGAAAACACTGTCTTCAAACATTGAACCACAGAATTGACTGGACTTTTTAGTCCAAACGTGTCAGTGTTTTCTTAAAAAATTTTTTTAAGTCTATTTTTTCTTTTTTTTGAGAGAGAGAGAGAGAGACAGAGACAGAGCTCAAGTTGGGGAGGGGCAGAGAGAGAGAGAGAGGGAGACACAAAATCCAAAGCAAGCTCTAGGCCGTCAGCACAGAGCCGGATGCGGGGCTCAAACTCATGAACCATGAGATCATGACCTGAACCAAAGTCAGACGCTTAACCGACTGAACCAGCCAGGTACCCCTAGCCATTTTCTTGAAAAATGGTTCTTGTAGGAAGACTGACTGACATCTGAACTTGACTCATTTCTACCAAAGATTTATCACAAAACCCTATCTGAGGGGAGCTGAGTGTAGCATAAGAAACAGAGGAAACCAGCAAAGTATATTGGCATGTGATTTTGAGGGAAATTCATGAAAGAGCTAGAAGATGCAAACATCATAAACTGGAAGGAACCTTGAGAAATTTTTGTCTCTATTCCATGGCTTCCTTTCCTTAACTAGGACAGTATTCATTAAACCATCATCCATCATGAATGTATTTGGATTAAGTCAGAGTATTTACAAATCACTAACTATAAGGTGATACAAATAGAGACAAACCCGTTGTGCCAAAGAGCTTACAATTTAACCACAGAGAAAAGCTATATATCCACAAAATAATCAGATAATGATATAAGGCAGTATGTAATTAGCTGTTGAGTTGAGTGGCTCAGATTATAAATACTCTGGAGTGGAGACAAGGAAGTTACCCCTGTGAATGGAGTTAGAGAAGGTTTTCTATTTTTAAGAACTCCTCAAAAGGAGAGTTTAAATTTATCTTAGTAACCATTGTTGCAAGAGAATAACTGTCTCAAAGTTCTTTATGTTTAACAAGCGTATTTATTGCTGGAGTTCATACAAATTTCTCTTGGGCAGTCTTCACTAGGAATGGAGAAAGGACAGTTCCTAATATAATAGTATGATTACTGCTAGGAGAATATTTTCATGAAAAGATCATCATGATTCTTCTTTGTTACCAGAGGGTTTTACAAAACATTTAGATTAACAACTTATAGGTATGCAATTGAGTGACTTCAGAGAATAGTTGGGAAAAAACCAGAGGAGTTATGATAAGAAATAAATAAAAGAGGGGCATCTGGGTGGCTCAGTCGGTTAAGCGTCCAACTTCGGCCCAGGTCACGATCTCATGGCTGGTGAGTTCGAGCCCCGGGTCAGGCTCTGTGCTGATAGCTCAGAGCCTGGAGCCTGCTTCGGATTCTGTGTCTCCCTCTCTCTCTCTCTGCCCCTCCCTAGCTCATGCTAGCACTCTTTCTCTCTCTGTCAAAAATAAATAAACTTTAAAAAAAAAAAAAGAAAGAAAAGAGAAGATAAAGTCTCACAAAGGCAATGTGATGCAAGCATCAGAAGGAAAAGAGTTAATAGGGAGTGTATATTTAAATAAGTGAAGACCAAAAAAGAAAAAAAAATAAGATATACACAGGAAGCAGGTCCATGGGATAAGTGGATGGCTGAGTTGAACATATGGAAACCAGACAGCAAGGATGGGTCAGAAGAGAGGAACAGCCACCTGGGGATAAATATAGCAGCAGATAAGAAGAAGTGGAAATATTGGATGGGGGGTTTACTTCCTATTTTGGAAAGATAGGGGAGAAAGAACACTCCATTTTAAGCAGTTTAAAAATTATATACTTCCCTCTTTTTCAAAAGGGTTATGTAATTTGTAAATGCTAGAGCAGACCTTTAAAAACACTGGCATCACTCTCCATGTTATTTTTAAGCACCTTTTCTTTCATTAAGCACAATTAAGCTATCAAGCGCTCTGTTTTAACTATGCGGAACACAGTTCCCACAGCCAGGAGCACAGTGTATCAGAAACATCATGAACAATTCTGAACTTGCACAAAATATAATTGGCCAATTTGGAGACATTGTTTTGCACAGTATGATGTGTCTCATACATTTTTCATATAGAGGCAATGCATTTTATGAGACACACAATAAGCATATGGAAATACATGCATTCTCAGGAGGCTGAGAGGAACGGAGCAGGGGGATGGGAGAGAACTGAGCTGAGCTGAGTGAGATTTGTGAGCTCTGAAACTTGACAAGCTTGGAAAAAAAAAAAAAACTATTCTAGGCAGGCTTTCCACGGCACTTACAATGCTAATTATAACTGGTGCACTCCATTTTTTTCCTTGCTGTAATTTCTTTACTGGTTTTAATTAAGTGCTTTTAATGTCTATTAGGAAGGTGGAGAAACAAGGAGGGTGAGAATTTGCTTACCAGACAAGTTTCGCATTGTTCTCACTCATTTCATGCCTTACCCAACCTGTGCCTTTGTTAATCTTTTACATGATTACCTACATTTCTGCTAATTGATGGCTTTTTATTCTCTTCTTTTGCTAATTCTACAAATTAAGGTTCTACTTAAATGTTGTCAAGTTCAATCAGTATCCTCTTTTTAGTAGTATTAGAGTAAATGGGTAATCATCTTTTGTTGATTGACATGTGGTAATATTAAAAATTACTGATGCAGCTTGAAAGTGTCTTTGTAAAGAATACTGAGGAACCACTGAAATGTGGTGGAAAAAGCCTCCAGTGGAGGCTGAGCTCATATTTGCATGGACAGACTTGGATCTGGGATGTAGAAGGAGCACAGGGCTCCATTCACTTCTGCTTCAGCTGAGTCAGCACTCACTGACCACAGTGTTCGGTACAAAGCACATTTGTAATAACTTCGGGATCACATTTGAAAATTTAAAGCTGAACATTCATATTATAGCATTTAATTTGTACAGGTCAGTTGTATTCAAAACGAAGGAATAAAATCCTTTTTATTCATTCACCTAATCACTGAATATATACTGGGTGCCTTCCAGTGTGTAGACCACAAGAATTGATGTAGAACTAGGTCTATGGAAGGAGCCCATCTCAAGAAGCTGACATTCTGATGGCGAGAGAGAATATGTAAGGAAATAAGAACTATTCAGAGATATCATTGTTTATTTATTTATTTATTTTTTGTCATTAAGCATGTATATGCTGACTACCGTGTCAGGACTTACAGTAGGGGATAAAAATATGAAGATGGGGAGAACACAGTATTTGTTCCCAAAAGATTTGTTAACTGGGTTGGGGGCACAGACTTATAAATAAATAATTATAGCAATGGAGTCACTGTTATTATGTAATTATATGGAAGCATTTCTCAGCACCCTGAGAAAGAAGTACTGAATGCTACAAGGAATCAGGCATGGCATTCTAGAAGAAAACTGAGAGACTGTCTCAGTGTAGTTTGAAATCTCTACTCCAGTTATGTTTCAGTTTCTTGTTCTAGATTATGTGAGCAAACAAATAATATCCTTTCCTTTTTTTTTTTTTTTTTTTTTTTTGCTTAAGCAAGTTTAAGTTTGTTTTCTGTCACTTAAAGTCAAAATAATTCTGTAAAATTCAGAGCCAGGCAGAGCCTTGTATATATCACTGCAAAAGTGTTAAGTGAGACATTAGGAAGCCATCATAATAGGATACTTGTTTTGTCTTTTAACTAGAAAGTTTGCTTCATTTACATTTAAACTATCTTCTTGCACATTGTACAATTATCTTCCTTATTTGTGTGTTAGAATTTATCTCTGCTATCTTACTTTGTGTCTTCTATTTACCATATATCTCTTTTTTAATGTTTTATTTATTTTTGACAGAGAGAGAGAGACAGAGCATGAGCGGGGGAGGGTCAGAGAGAGAGGGAGACGCAGAACTGAAGTAGGCTCCAGGCTCTGAGCCATCAGCACAGAGCCCGATGTGGGGCTCGAACTCACAGACCGTGAGATCATGACCTGAGCCGAAGTCGGACGCTCAACCAACTGAGCCACCCAGGCGCCCCTACCATATATCTCTTTTTTAAAAACAAATTTCTGCTTTTTTCCTGGATTCATAACATCTTCACCGTTCCTTGTCTTTCTTTTACTTATTTGGAAGTTAAACATTCTATTTCTGTTCTTGTAGTTATTGTTACATTTTTAACATGAAGGCTAAGTAAAAAATCAGTCAGTATTTCTATCTTTCTTCTGCCAAATACAGTTACTTTAATGCTGTAATGTTCTTCACCATTCCCTTCCGTATCAAAATTGTTGTTTGACATTGTCCTCCCCCGCTATTATCACTATTGTTGTATTTATAACTATATTTTTGTGGGTTTACTAAAAATTTACAATTTTATTGCTTGCTAATTTATCTTTAACCTACTATTTTCTTTGCCTTACTTTCTTCATTTTGAAGTATCAGATTTTTCAGCTATCTGGAGTAGTAAAACCTCTCAGTCTTTGAGAAAATCTTTATTGTGACCTTGGATTTGAAGGATAGTTTGGTTTATGCAGGATTTGATGATGACACTTGGGCTTTTGCCTCACCTAGACTCATTCTCCACTCTTCTACATCCTTCCCAATGCCCAAGAGACTGAGATCTATATAGACTAAATTGATGTCTCCTTGGCTTCATATTGGATAAAACAATGGGAGACTGGCAGAAGAGAGATTGGAAGGAGGAGAAAAAGATGGGTATTATTTCCTTCTAGAAGTCCTCTCTGATGGGTTACTATAAGCTGACTGCTTCCCTTGACCAAAGGCCAACGCTACCATTAGGTGGCCTTCCCCACCAACTTTCTACAAGTTCTAGTAATTGCTCGTCCCTCTTATTTCTTCAGGTTTAAGAATATCATTTCTAGCTGCTGGTAAGCCTGTGCTACTACAGCATCCCTTGATGCTTTTTTCTAAACCCTACTCTTACTCATACTTTGTGTCTAGTCCCTCTATTGAATTCTCCTCAATTATTGAGTTGAATGAATCTTTTCTTCCTAGTTATAACAGTTGTTTTCCCCTTAACATAAAAAAAAAGCCTTTCCCATTACTTTCTGGCTTTTATTATGATTGGTGAGAGGTATGTTATCAGACTAACTATTGTTCTTTTTTGGGTTTCTGTCTTTGTCTTTGGTTGCTATTAAGACTTTTATCACATCATTGGTGTTTTGTGGTCTCCTTATCATGCGTGAGGGAGATTTTTTTATTTATGCCACTTGGTATGCTTTTTAAATTTGAGGATTGATGGCTTTTGCCAGTTCAAAAAGTTTCTTAGTTATTTCTTCAAATACTACCTCTCTTTTTGCATATTCTCTCCTCTTGTAATTCCTATTAGATATACTCTGAATCTTGTATTCTCCAGATAGATCTTACATTAACCTTTCTGTTCTATTTGCCATCTCTATGAAGAGAGATCTCTGTGCTAGTTTATGCATAATTTTCTCAGGGTCATATTCGAATTCACTAATTATTTCTTCAACTATGTTTAATATGCTGCTCCCCAGTTGAGTTCTTAATTTTAATGAATACTTGTATGATGTTATTGCTCCTTTTTAAGTTGCCATTTTTTTCATATTGCCCTTCACTGTTTTTCCCCCTTTTCTTACTCTTTTAATAGTTTTAAGGAAGTAGTTTTATACTCACTTCCAGCTTAGTTTATCTTATATTCTTGATAGTGTTAATTTCACTGTTACATTTTCTGATTCTCTCAGCAAACCACTTCCTCTTGTGTTTCAACTCATTTTTATCACATATTTATTTATAAGGGTATCATGTTCATGCTTTGAATGGTAGAAGGTTGCTGCAAAATAGTTTTGCCTTTGCTTCTGTTAGGTGCTCCAAGGGTTTCATTGATCCAGAAACACTCTTTATATTAAAATTTTTATCATTTTGCAGATTCTTTCAGGCTTTAGGTAACATAATACTGTATTCACACCTGTGTGTGTTAAAGGCCTGAGAGTTCAATTTCTCATGGGAGTCTTTATCTCCATAAAAGTTGAGCAGATATAATCTTTCTCGACACTTCCCCAAAGCTAGTGACAGTATTTCTTTTCCTGAGTCCCAGTTAAAGATTCTGTTTCCAGATTTTTACCTTGCCTGGCCTCAAAGCTGTAATTCCTATCACTGCTTGGATATTTGCTGCATGGCCAAATAGATCCAATATACCACCAGGCTATATTATCATTTCGGGTCATGAGCTTAATGTTCTGCCTTTGGATCTGGATTTGTTTCTGATAGATTTTCCTTTTTGTCTTTGGAGTTCATCTCTGTATTAAACTATTTTGTTATATTTTATTTTTTATTTCTATGTTTATAAAGGGAAGAATGTTCTCTCTTCTGTGTTCTGTTTGAAGTTCCTCCCATGGAAGAGTGGAAGGATGAAAATGCAGAAAGGCAGACCCAGGAATTTAAAGAGAAAGGAAAATTAGTCAGCAACCATGTACCACAAATCACCACTTGAACAGTGAAGGCTCATGAGATCAGAAGGTTGTTCCAGACAAAAGATGCTGCAAAGCCAAGAGTAGACCTTAGGGAACCAAAGGGAACTAGTTCCTGTGTCTCCTTCCTCCCCATTTCATTATCATAAGCTCCTTGCTTATTATAAATAAGAATGCTCCATTTTCTTCATGCACTTTGAAACCAATAGTGGAAGAAATGAAATGATCTTAGTGCTCTCAAGTCACTGTGGAGGTCCAGCCAAAATCAATGGGTGAGGATGCTTAGAGAGAACATGCCGGGTCAACTCCCATGCAACAGAAGTTTCACTAGTTTTATCTCTATCAGGGGCATGTGAGATATGCTAATGCATAGCATTCCATCAAGAAACACGAAGAACTCAAACTGCCACAAAACAAGACTGCCTAACATTAGAAACGCTAATTTTGTAATTGGGTCATTTTAATTTTATTCACTGATGTTAGACTCCAGCTATTGGTGGAGATACTACTGAGCACTTAGGTTAACATACACACACACACACACACACACACACACACACACACACTCCTCCCCCCCAGGAGACCTCCTCCTTCAACTCCCATGCCTGCTATGTTGTGGAGAATCTGTGTGACCCTGCAATGTAACAGCCATGCCCCTCCCTTTTCCATTTGGACTCCAAGCAACAGTAAGACTAGTTCATCAACTATTCATTTGTGGGGACTTTGCCATTCCTCTACTCAGCAGAAGACAATTTCCTCTGTGTTGCAACTCTATATTTGGCGAGAGGATAGGAGGGTTGGCACGACCAGAGCTGGCTACTAAAAGCAGGCACAGTAAAACCCCACAATGGTTTGCCTCTTTTTCAGTTTGGCACATCATGTTAGGAGCTGGAATAGAGAAACATTTGTAATAGATTGCAGTTGGGAGAAAGGGTGATGGTGCTTCTGTAGAAGTCCTGTGTTTCTTTTCCCCTCTTTCGGTGGAATAGCCATGAGCCTCACTTTGGTTTTTCATATTTTAAATTCAGCCTGTACTGAACTTGCCACAGAAATAGATCTGCACTGACACTCCCACACTCAAGCTGCCGGTGCTGCAGACACAGGTTTTGACATTGCTTGAGCCAACCCAGAAACTAGAAAGTTGAAGTAGAATTAAAGAGGTTGTTCCATGAATAGGCACAGTTCCTGGTTGGAAAACCTGGATCATATTTTATTTCCATCTCTGACACTCTTATAAATCTTTAACATCAACACTATGCCTGTCACATAGTGATTGCCCACATTTACAAGGTCTCGCTAAAACAGGAACTGCTTTATGACACAGGCATATTTTTTGCCTAAGTGAAAGGGTACAGTGGGAATTGTCCTCACTTGGACAAGGTCTGCTGTAGATGCCTGATCCCTGGAAGTTAGAATGATGGAACCACTGGGTCAAGGCCAACTATCAGAGTGGGAGGTCAGCATCAGGGAGGGCTGGAGGGAGGTAACAGGAGGTCTTGGTGGATGGGTGGGACAGAACATCAAAGGTGGAGGTCTGGAAAGGCAGTCTGAGGTGTCAGAGACACTTGCTGTGGGGTGGGGGAGGTGGGGCTCACTCTAGGGCTGAAAACCAGAGCAGCTCTTAAGCTCTTGGAACAATGCTAGGTTGGAGTAGAAGGACGGAGAGACCCTGGAGACTAAAAATACCAGTTAGCATTTACTGAGCGACTGAGCCAGGCACTGGGCCAGCAATGTTCTGTACACCAATCACAGTTCATATCATGGCACATTTCATATGCTTATTCACTTCCGGATCTCCCACTGAGTTGTGAGTTTCTTGAGGGATGGGCCTATGTCTTGATCACTTAACAGTGAACCTTGGCATCTAGAAAGCATTTGGTAAATGTTTGTTAACTGACTGAGTGAGTGACATTCCATCTTTCAACAAACCCTATGTTTGGGTTGACAAAGCCAAGAGTCAGAGAGATTAGGAGACTTGCCCAAGGTCACCTACACAGGTAATTGCAAAGACAAGTTTTGAATGTTCTTTACATGAAACCACACTACTTAAGGGACTGAATCAGAACTTAGGAATGTAGGGGCCCAGATTCTGGAAATGGAATTCAATGTGGGGAAGTTTTCAAACTAGAAGTTCTCTGAATGTGGAAGCAGAACCAAGCCCCAGGGCTGACTTGTGATAAAATCCTTGAACTACTGGTATTATACTAACCACATTCCCTGTGCTCTACCCTCCTGTCCTGCCCATTCCTGCTTGTTCCATAGGGGTAAGGGTACCAGACAAAATTGAGGACACCAGGTTAAGTTTGAATTTTAGATAAATATATTATTTTTTAGTATAAATATGTCCCAGGTATTGCTTTTAAAAATATTCATTATTTATTTGAAATTCAAATATAACTGGCATCCTGTACAGTGGCCCTCCCCCTTATCCGTGGGGCATACATTCCAAGACCTCCACTGGATGCCTGAAACCACAGGTAGTATTGAACCCTATCTATACTATGGTTCTTTTTCTATACATACATACCTATGATACAGTTTCGTGTATAAATTAGGCACAGTAAAAGATTAATGATAGTAGCTATTAATAAAATAGAACAATTATAACATATAGTGAAAGTTATGCGAATGTGGTCTCTTTCTTTCTCAAAATATCTTATTGTCCTGTACTCACTCTTCTTGTGATGACATGAAATGATAAACTGCCTACGTGATGAGATGATGTGAGGTGGGTGACTGACGTGGGCGTCATGACCTAGCATTAGGATATTACTGACCTTCTGAGAATATGTCATAAGGAGGACCATCTGCTTCCAGACCACAGTTGATTGTGAGGGAAGCAAAACCGCAGATAAGGGGGTGACTACTGTATATTTATTTGCTATTGCTACATTTGGCAACCCTAGATGAGGGTTGGTTTTAAGGATATATATGTAGGAATCAGGAGATATGTTAAACCACCTCAGTAGCCCCAAAGCTGGTTACAGAGGCTCCCAGCACTTCTGTGGCTGGGTGTTCAGTGGGAACTAAGGAGTGCTGGAACAATGGCCCGTTGGGCTCTGATTTAACCACAGCTCAAGTGCCCTCTTGTTACTTCCTCCAGAAGGGAGCCCATTGTTCCTGTGCTGCTTCCTTCCTCCTGTGCATGTCACTGTCAAACTTCCCAAGAGAGCATATGGCTAGGCTAATGTGCCACCATTCAGAATGGAGGGCCTGCCCCAGAGTAGATGCTCAATAAATACTTCTTTGACAAGTGAACAAGTAAGTTTCAGAATGGTCACCTCAAAGTGGTTGATCTCATGGATGTCCATACAGTCTATGGTCAACTTTGGCAGCATGTTCTAGGGTATGTGGCTAGGGTATCAGGGCCAATTAGGCCAATGTCAAAATAGACGAGTTTTTTTCTGAACAAACCTCTTGGGCTGCTTTCTCAGTAGGGATCCGTGAGTATAAACAGGCAATCTAGAACATTTTATCCTGTCTGGTTCACATGGCCTCTTCAATATGCCATCCTTAGGCTATTAACAACCAATAAGCTCTAGTCACAGTAATGTGAGGGTAATTATATAATTTATCTAAACTAGGATATTTTTTTTTTAATTTTTTTTTCAAAGTTTTTTTATTTATTTTTGGGACAGAAAGAGACAGAGCATGAACAGGGGAGGGGCAGAGAGAGAGGGAGACACAGAATCGGAAACAGGCTCCAGGCTCCGAGCCATCAGCCCAGAGCCTGCCGCGGGGCTCGAACTCACGGACCGCGAGATCGTGACCTGGCTGAAGTCGGACGCTTAACCGACTGCGCCACCGAGGCGCCCCAAAACTAGGATATTTTGGTGCATAAAAGGAGATGCTGGTCACAATGCCACTGGGAAAAATGATATAAACCTGGACTGTTCTGTGCAAACTGGGACATACTGACAACCCTGTTTTTGTGAAACATAAGCACCCTTTAGAATCTCCTGGATACTATAATCTCCAAATGCCACTCTTCGGTCACAGTGACCGTGTTACCCAATCAGCTGTAGTGTGCTCCTATACTGTTTTCTCTCAAGGTAGTTTTTCAGGGGAGATTCTATGAGATTTTCCTCACAAATATGATTCATATAGTATTTTGCTGAGAATATTTCTGTCTCCATAACTTGACCTGAATCTCTTAGAAATGGCGGTCCATGCCATTTACCTGCGTGTTCTAGTGTCTGACACATTTCCCGATACCTACAAAGTGTACTTGCATCAACAGCAACAGGCTATTATGCTATAGTAATAAACTACCCTTAAACCTTGGTGGCTTGTGAGAAAACGAATTATTTTCTTTACACCATATGTCCAGAGTTGGTCAGCTTGTGCCCTGTTCCACATCCTATTTAATCTGGAACCCAGACTGATGAGCAGTTCTTATCTGGAATGTTGCGGGTCTCATGGCAGAGAGAACAGAGACAATGTGGGATCACAGACCGGCTCTTAAAGCTTCTTGTCAGAGGAGAGAGTTACTTCCACTTGCATTTCATTGCCAAAGCAAATCATACAGCCAAGTCTGTTCCAGTGGGAAGGAAGGTATAATTCTCTTACAGGGAAGAAAGCAAATGTTTGAGACAATAGTACAAAATCTACCACAGTGCCCAGTAAATGTGAATGGAACTAAACTTAGCATTATTATTTAAGTCGATATAACCCATACTTTCCTGACACGAAGATGGGGAGAAGTGGGATGAGATGGGATGGGGTAGGGGAAAGAGTATACCCCGTGTGCAATGTTTCAGGAGCCCAGCTTGTATGCTCCCCTTTATGCTTTCTGTTCAGGCACAGTTGCACCTGGGAGGGATGAGAAAAAGCTTCAATTCTAGTTTTTCCTCTCCCCATCTTTAGGGATTATCTTTCACCTTTCATAGGGCTGGGAAGAGAGTCCATCTATCCTAGCAGGAGTAGTGAATAGCAGCTCTCTGATTCCAAACCATTCTAGCTCTGGGATTATGATATGAATTGCTCCAATTAATGGACACCTACCAACTCTCATGTACTGGGCCCTCAATATTATCGAGGTTCTTGCCTTTAGGCAGCTTGCACTTCAGGAGAGGAGCAAGACATGTGCAGCTAATTCTAGATGAGGTATAATATGTCAATCCCTCACTGCTTGGAGTTCCTATAGTTTAACCCACTTGAGTTTCTCTGATTTCAAATCCTGGCCAGATTCAATTTAACCAGACATGCCAGCTGCAGATGGAGTCCCATGGTTATTATAGTGAATCCAGCCTTCTCCAGAAAGCCTTTCTCTACTTGGGCAGAATAGACTTAGTTCCTACAAGACTTTGACCTCTTTGTTCCCTCTCCTATGCTGTATACTTTGGATGCAATTATAAAGATGGCTGATTGAATTATATGTCTAATATTTGGGTATATCATAGCCCTTGGGACCCAATCTCTCAAAATACAATTATACAAATACAACTATATTTTTCTTAGTGATCTCACATTAGAATGGGGAGAGGAATCTGGTCACAGTCCAGGGAAGACCATTTCTATCCAGAAGAGCTAATCAGACCCAACAGGCATGAACCGGGAATTCATAGGATCCATCCCAGGCACACCACAGACATTCTTAGTCATGACAGTTCCCTTTCCAAGGCCATCCTAAAGACCATAGCACTACCTTACAGAAAATCTCTTAGGTCCTAGGCAAGCCATTTTTGCCACCCATGTTTCACTAAGTGCTTTTGGGAAATTTGAGAATTATTGTAGGTGTTGGGACACATTTCTTATGGTTCAACTATACTTCTAAGCCCACTTCTCAGCAGATTCTTGAGCTCTGATCTATGAATTTTCTGATCCCATGTTGACATCTCAGATTTCTATTTTACCCATGGAAAACCAGAGTACAGGGAGATTCAAGCATCTGCCTAGGGTCACATGCTTGATTGACTGAAACATTGTACAAGTCTACAAGGTTGACACTGTATAGGAGCTGGAACCTGTTAGGACAGTTAATGGCAAGAATGATGGGGCAAGCTTTCCTGAGTTCTATGAACACATCTCTTTTTAGACTTTTCAGTTTATAAGTGTCATGTTAAATAAGGTAACTCTGGTGAGCATGTATTGCCTGTTTCACAATAGTACCGGTTCTTTAAAAGTCAGATTTCTGAGTCATGCTGAGTTATTCACATGAACAAAACTTGAACCTGACAAATGGAAAAACAGGAACAAACACAGTGACATCACATATCTCTTCTATAAAAAGTTGGAGAGACCCAGAAAGGAAGTTTCTCCAGGAATTAAGGCAAAGTTGGATATTGAACATCATTCAGCTGCAATGATAGTTAAAGAAGAATCTTATCTAATGAACTTGATAAAATTGAGATATTGCCTTTAAGAGCAGCAAAGTGCTGTTGATGTGAAATTTAACTACTTAACAGTTAAAACTAAACAATTAGAAATTCCACTTTGCTGGCTCCATGAAGATCCTTATGCTGCTTGGATTCCTTTGGGACTCTCCTACTCCTTCTCTAGGAGTCAAAATACTGCTTATTTTTCAGGACAAACTCTTATTCATGAGTTTCTTAATTCTTCTGGTTGTAAATAACTTCTCTGTCCTTGGCAGTGTAATGACAATTTGAATAAGCATACTTTATAGCTTTCAGCATCTTCTAGCCAGGCACATATAATAATTGTCTTCATGTTTCATTTCCTCTGCTGTATAATAAGCCACCTGAAGACAGGGATCGTGTCTTTTCTCTTTTGTGTTCTCTCAAGGTCTAGCACTGTGCCAAGTACATATTCTACATTTTCCAAATGTTTGTGCAATTAAATGAAACTGAATTACATTAGAATTGATAGGGGCAAGGCTGAGACCAAGCCCGAAAAACATTGTCTATTGACATAAAAGAAACCAAAGAAATCTTGAGAATTTTAAACACCAGAGTTAAGATAGGGAAATAATGTACTTTTCAAACTTGGAAATATTTTTCCGTTTTGTTCATTGTGTATTGTGTATGATATCAAAAACGAGTTAACTATATTATATTTTGTGCTTATAAGAAAATATATTTCCTTATGGAAATAATAAAAAGGCAATGAAATATTACTTTCCTCTTTTGCTATGCTTATATCATCCTGAATAATACAAAGGGCACGTTAATGACCTGTGTTAGGAATTTGGCTTTTTAAAAAAATCATTACAGGAAGAGTTTTTAAAATTTCAAATTCCATGTGCAGTCTTTTTTTAAGTATAATTTACTGTCTGATTGGCTAACACACATTGTGTAAAGTGTGCTCTTTGTTTTTGGGGATAGATTCCTGTGGTTCATCGCTTATGTGTAACACCCAGTGCTCATCCCAACAAGTGCCCTCCTCAATGTCCATCACCCATTTTCCCCTCTCCCCCACGCCCCCATCCACTCTCAGTTTGTTCTCTGTATTTAAGAGTCTCTTGTGGTTTGCCTGCCTCCCTCTCTGTTTGCAACTATTTTTTCCCTGTTCCTTTCCCCATGGTCTTCTGTTAAGTTTCGCAAGATCCACATATGAGCGAAAACATGATATCTGTCCTTCTCTGACTGACTTATTTCACTTTCCTTCTTTAGTGGTAGAATAGGGGGCCAGAGCATGTAGAAACACTGGCATATTTTATGAGTGGGCGAGGCTGAGACCAGCTCAACCTGGGGTGAGGAAAAGATAAAAGGGACAAAGGCCAGCCATGACATACTGTCAGCCCGTGGGCCCGGGATGTAGTGCACATACCTCTCCACAGCAGATTCCTTAAATAGATGCATTACTCTAGTCTAGCGTGACATTTTGTGTAAAGCGTGTATACTTTGTTTGTTTAAAGAAAGTTTGTATAGACAATATTCGAAATCTATTGATACTCTAGGTAGTAATGAGTGTATAAACCAATACACAGGGGAAATAGATAAAGAAATATTTGTTAAGTATCTCCAGTGTAGTAGATAATGTGCCTTTAAATAATAATAATACTAATGAGAGTAAACATAGTAAGTTATTTTTAATAAGTGCTTACTGTGTCCATACACTGAGCCACTTAATCCTTCAGCAAATCTTATAATGCATTCTGTCCATTTTATAGGTAAGTGAAGTACCTCCGTGATTTTAAGCAACCTGTTCAAGGTCAGATCATGCCAGCGCCAGGATTTGACCTGGTCTAGCCAGGGATGGTATGTTTGCGAAGGCAGACCCCGTCTCAGTCTAGATCAAAGAACAGAGATTTGTTTTCAATAAAATTTTTAAGTAAAATTTTTATTTTAGAATACTTGGACAGAAAAATTGTGAAGACAGTATAGAGTTCTCTTATACTCAACACTCAGTTTCCCTTATTGCTAACATACTAAGTTAGTATAGTTAATTTGTTACAATTAATGAATCAATATTGACATATTATTATTAACTAAGCTCCATAGTTTATTCAGATTTCCTTAGTTTTTACCCAATGTCCTTTTTCTGTTAGGGCCCTATCCAGGACACCACATTACATTTACTCATCATGTCCCTTTAGGCTCATCTTAGTTGTGATAGTTTCACAGACTTTCCTTGTTTTTCATGACTATGGCAGCTTTGAGGAGTACTGGTCAGATATTTTGTAGAATGTCCCACGACTGAAGTTTGTCTGGTACTTTTTTTGTCCTTTAGGGTTACGTGTTTTGGGAGGAAGACCACAAACATAAAGTACCATTGTCATCACATCCTCTCAGAGTTACATGCTATCAATATAACTTACTGTTGATGGTGACCTTGAACGCCTGGATGAGCTAATTTTGTCAGATTTCTCCACCTTTCAGTTATTTTAAAAAGGTTTTGTTGTTGTTGTTAAAATAATGCAGAGATATCTCACAGAAATGAATTATGGGTTGTTCTAAACGAACTGAAAATCATCAGGAAGCCACTATCTCTAATTTTCTCTCTTTGGGACTGTATGGTCTCTCATTTCCTTTACTTTAGGTGTTTTCTTCATTATTTCTTCTTATTTTTTACTAACTGGTGATAGATTTCTGGCTCTGGGTAACTACATCCTGATTTTCCTATTCTCTTTTCTTCCTGTGCTTTGACTTGGCTCCCAGCAACCTGCTCCACATCCCTCTCAGCTTTTTTCTGGTCTTGATCCTGCTTAGCACGTGTCTCACTTTCTTCTAGTTTCTTTTCCCCATTGCAGGTGCCTCTCGATCACAACTAGTGCCAGTCGCTGTCCCAAGCACTTGTCTATGAACTGTTTGGCTTTAAAAAAAATCCTGTGAAGTAGGTAAAATATCTCCAGTTTTACAGATGATGAAATTGGAGTCCAGAAAAGGTTAGGAAACTTTCCTGAATTTCTGCAAGTGTCCTTGATGCCTATACCCAAAGGTCTAAAGGCACAGCACCACGCTTGTTACTATTCTATTGTTCCATGTAAACTTCCAACAATCCTCCAGAGTTAAGTAGCTTGCCTGAGATTAGCCATTTAGTAAGTGGTGGAACTGGGCTGAGACCCTGGTTTTTCATAGCCTGAAGTCCACTGTACCCCAGCTTGCCTTCCATAACATTACAACATATAAATTAACCTGATGGAAGTCATTATTCTAGGCCTTGTTTGGAGAGGTGAAAATAAAGATGTGAAACCTATAATACTCAACTATCTTATCTCTCTGAATGAATCAGTTCAGATTGTGGCTTTGGCACTCATTGGCATTCACCTTGAGCAAGTACTCCATGCAGATAAGGGAGCTGTTGATCTGGGCCTTGTGATTCAAATTGGTACTAGAAAGTTGACAAGGCTAGTGGGTGGGAAGAGTAGAAAGATCAATACACAGTAAAGAACACTGAACCTTCCATAGATGGCAAATGTGTTGTTTTGTGAATCTTAAAATTTTTTTATGTTTATTCATGTTTGAAGGACAGAGAGAGACAGAGCACAAGCAGGGGTGGGCGGAGAGAGAGGGGCACACAGAATCTGAAGCAGGCTCCAGGCTCTGAGCTGTCAGCACAGAGCTCGATGTGGGGCTTGAACTCATGAACCGTGAGAGCATGACCTGAGCCGAAGACAGATGCGCAACCTACTGAGTCACCCAGGCGCCCATGTTTTGTGAATCTTAATGTGCACGTATATTTTGGCCTAAGGGATCAGTGTAAATGGCTGAGATCCATGCAAATTGAGAGTGTTTCCTGATACCCCTGATATTCTGAGATATTGAGTGATTGCCATGGCCTTGAACTTGTAGGGAACAGCCCCACATTATCTTGAGTTCTTTTAGTATAGCTAGGGGATATAGTAAAGACAGAGTAGTAGTGAAGGTGAAAGATGATAGCAGCTTGAGCTAGGGGGTACCAAAGAAGATAGTGACCAGAAAAATAATGGTTTCAAGATATTGAATGTGGAGAAGTAGAAGTTGTTAAGGATGATGGATGGGTGGTAGTATCATTTACTGAGATAGAGACACTGGCAGAAGACCACGTTTGGTTGGGGTGAGGTAGGGCAATCATGGCTATGGATTCTTTAGACATCTGAATGGAGATACCAAGGGTAAACTATTGGATATATGGTTTGCACTCAGGAAGAGGGCTGGGCTAAAGATATGCATTTGTGAGTCACCTGTATACAGGTAAGTAACACTATGGGTATTGTCCAAAGCTCCTAGAGAGATCAAGGAGTGAAAGGAGAATAAGGTCTAATGGCCAAATAATGATTAATTTGTAACGGAAAAAATAATTAATAGGCTAATAAATTGGAGGCAAGCTGGAAAAAAATCCAGGCACATAAGTATGAGAATTGGAAACAATGCAGTGCTAGGGAAGAGACTATTTGAATAAGAGATAAATTATAGATTAACAGACTATGAAGTCATTAGTTAATTTGTCAATTAATCAAACAGTTAGTGAAAACTTCTTCTGTGTTAAACAATAGTTCAAAAAAATGGGACTAGAAAGAACATTAGGGTCCCAATAAGCTCAGCTCTTTGACATGCTTTCCTGATTTGAGGTAGGGGCCGATTGTGATCATCTATATTAACCATTCTCCTTCTGATTTTGTCTACTCTTTTATTTTTGTCATTTCTAGGCTTCTCAGCACTTCCATCAAGCACTAGGCAGCAACAGAGAAAGGAAGTTGTAGTAAAATCATTCATTTTTTTGGATGCTTCCTAGTGCTGATAAATACTTGATGGTGTAGGAATAAAATCTTGAGTACCTCGGTGGCTTTTAAAGTTCTTTGCTTTTTAATTTTTGTCACTGATACTTAAACACGACTGCAAAGTACCTAGTTCCATATATTTTTCTGATCAGAGTCATATAGCATTTCAAAGTAATTCAAGCAAATATAATGCATCAAAAAAAAAAGCAAAGAAGCTAATATTAGTGAGGAAGATGTAAATACTTGCAAACTATTTAACATTTCAATATCTTTTTATGTTCAAAACCACCTAAATAATAATAAAAAAAAAAGCCCACCCCCCATACCACCTAAATATTTAGAAGGTAATAAGAATGTAAACTTAAATATGGGCTAGTTTAAACAGTGCCCTATTAACAAAAGTAGTTATTTTCCCTCCTTATATTATTGTTACCTCAGAAGAAAACTTTGATATATCTTAAGTCCAATGTTGTTGTATTGGTATGGGATAATATAAAAACTTAGATTAACTTGAAAATGCTTTTAACTAGAAAACATAGTTTATTTTGTGAGAGCTCTTTATCATTTAGAAACTGCTTGTATTCATAATGTATCCTGACTAATATTGCCTAAACATTATTTAGGATTATGCCTTTCAGACTATTATATCTTTTGGGATGAAGGGATACTATGCAACAGAAAAGCAATCTATCTGCTGGCAACCACATCGCTTAAATCAAATATACTGTCTTTCTCTCAGAAAGATAATAATACCAGAAACAGTCATTAGGTACCATGGAGGCAGCAAAAACCTCCCTTCTGGGACTCAAGATTTACCTAAATGCTGTGTGCCCCCCAAACATCTCCATGTTCACCTTCCGTCCTCAACCAGTCATTGTACTAAGCATTTTCCATATTACTCAGTCCTTCAAATAAGAGTACTAAATGTGTTAAATACTATTTTGGAGTGATAACATGTGATTTTTTTTTTAAGATAAGGCACCTGATTACCTCTTGGGAATGAGACATTTAGATGTGGGAAATAACCAATTAAACACTCGACACCATGTTAATCATCTTGGGTAATATAAAAGTAGTATATTCGTTCCATATCTTCAGGCAGCTTATATTCCTATTTGAAGTTGTACCAGATAGAAAAAGAGCTAGATGTTCATCTTCACATTGTGAAGACGTAAGAAGAAAGGAAAGCCTGGTAAAATGTGTTTTAAAACAAAAAGGAAAAATGACCTTCTAAGTTTGAGCTAGATATTTAAAAAATTTTAAATGTTAATTAATTATTACTTTTTTGAGAAAGAGAGAGAGAAAGAAAGAGAGAGACAGACAGAGTGCGAGCAGGGGAGGGGCAGAGAGAGAGGGAGACACAGAATCCAAAGCAGGCTCCAGGCTCTGAGCTGTCAACACAGAGCCTGATGTGGGGCTCAAACTCACAAACCATGAGATCATGACCTGAGCCAGTCGGACGCTCAACTGACTGAACCACCCAGGCACTCCTGAGCTAGATATTTTAGTGGACTTTTAAGGAAAAAAATGTCACCAGGAACAGGAATGTTAAAATTCCAACCTAATGGTCCATGAATTTGCATTCCTTCTGTTTAGCAATATTATGATTACCCTTTGTTCTCTGGACCACTCACTTATTTTTCATATTTCGCTTATTTGCATCCATGATTTGTCTACCTCCAAAATATACTTCTAGCTGGGATATAATGAGGGATTTTGCTTTTCTTGCTGTGTGTCATAGAGCAGCAAACTGTCCTACCAACGGTCTCATTCAATCTGGACCATAACTGAAGTGCTGGAACTCTATACATGGGGTCACGCTAACACATGTGCCTGCTTGTGCACGAACAGAAAGGAGCCTGCTCGTCAATCATACTGGTCCCTACATTCTCAGGACTGGGGGTTTACTTCTGCCAGCCTCTTCTAGCTATGGACCCTGGTAAATAAGAAACTTTTTTTTTTTTGTTTTTTTTTTTTACTTTCCACCCTCTACCCTCCAGCCCTGAACTTTGTCATCTGATGCTCCTAGCCAGCTGCTCATTATCCTCAAGTCCCACCTTCCTCTCGTGGGACTTATCTGTAAGGCTGACTCCTAAATGTTCTGCACAGTGTCATTCTGGATGACTGCGGTCACTAACCAAAAGTTAGACAGCCAGTGAGTCAGAACACATCAAGTATGCTTGGAGAAAAACAGTTAAAGAAAAATTACTTGGTGGAAGAAAGAAGTCCAATATGGTTTGATTTGATTTGGCTAAGATAGTATAGTATTAAATTATCCAGTCATCCATATTTATAGCCAAAAAGTCATTTTTGTGGTAGCTAAATCTAAAAGAAATCTGTAATAAATAGACATCCATAAATAAAATCAGCTGCCTTATAATTTTTATTGGCTACAATGAGAGGATAACATAAATAGTGTTTTGTTTCTATCATAACACAGTTATTAAGGCAGAATAGTCAAACATTATTGTAGGTTCCTCCTAATTGTATAATTGCTATTATATAAACCCATTTCCTTTCTGCTGGTTAAATAAGGGGCTGTCTTTTCTTACAGCATTTCAACAATGTCACTTGTATGTTAATAAAACACTATTTGTATCATTCAGGATTCATCCATCATTTTATACCGACAAAATTTTCATCAACATCATAATTACCTCTCTATGGAAGGTAAGAATTTTATTTCTAAAGAAAAACACAGACTTGCCTTATTCTTAGGGTGAATTTCTTTTAAGAATTTATGTTCAGGCAAAATAATTGATAAATGAATGTTCTTTCCAGTTAGAAAAGACTCCGGCATATCTAGTACATTCTTTCTTTAGGAATTACGCATTTCTGGCTTCATTCCTTGACTTGCGTTAGAAGTCTTTGTCTGCTTACTAAAGTCTGTTGTCTTGAATTTGGGTAAATTTAAGATGTTCTTAGGCCATCTATAATCAGATCAGCAGTACAGATAATATTTTTTAAAAATTGCATTCCTCTAATCTTTCTTCACAATTCTTTTAGTAAAGACTGCAGATTTCCTCCTCTTTACTTCTGGGATATGGCTAGAAAGGCCACTTGCTTTAGTGGAGTCAGGAACTCTGGCTCTGTGATTCTGGGAAAGAGTCAATGCATTTGGGCCTCAGTCCCTCCTCTGCAAAGTGAGAAGTTGAATGGGATGTTCTTTGAGTTCCCCTTAAATTACATAGAAATTGTAAAAAGCTGGTTAAGCTGACTTTCAATGCTTTTTTATGAGGGTTCTTTGAAACAGATGATGGAGGGGAAAGAAGCAGAACAGTGGAGGAAGAAAAACCAGAGTGGAGAATGTGTGGGAAGACCGGAGGGTGGCTCGTCATGGCTGGCAGCCTGGCTCCTGTTCCTCCCTGTGTTTCCGATAACTTTCTCCATGTACACTCTGAATGATCTCACACCAAAAGGAAAGTCTGGGTGTGGGTTGGAAAGAAAGGGGGTGAATTTTATTGGTTGAGAATGCCAAGCTTAGTCTGAAATTCATTAGTTACTTAAGTGATAGTTAAGATGATGGGACATTAGGTCAGGGGAGCAGTAGTTAACGCAGACAAAAATACCTGCTAATCCAAAGTTCCCTTGTAAGGTCATTTGAGGCAAAAGTTAACCAGAATACAAAAAAGGTTTAGTTATATCATTTATATGATAAACATATGTCACGCCCCTAAAACATATGCTTCGCCCTAAAATGCTGCAATGCTGCTCAGAGAATGTTTTTCTCTTCTAAATTTGTATCTTAGCCATTCTTTCACTGTGTGTGTGTGTGTGTGTGTGTGTGTGTGTGTGTGTGTGGTATGCGCATGCGCATTTGTGCGTGTTTCTTTTTATAAAGTCACCTGAGGACCTGTGATGGTCCCAAAGAAGGCTACCTGCTGGCTCACGCACATCTCCTCCTTGGCCCTATGTTTCCTCTAGCTCTGTGTTTGCCACAGTGTGTTGTAGTGTTTTGTCTTCATTTCGCTGCCTCTCAACAAGAGAAGTCCCTTAAGGACACAAACTATATCTTATGTTTTCCCGAAACCAAAACTGTCTTTGACTCAGAATGGATCAGGCATGGTGCTAGGGTGAGTGATAGGAAGGTACAGGCCCAAACTTATGCTTATAATTCAGTGAGGAATCATGAGTAAAAAATGTCTCTGATATCAACATACTGCCATAAATACCCTGATACATAACCCAGAGGACATAAAAATATTTCTGAACATTAGACTTTCCTATCACCCCGACATATGGGATCACCAGGATGAGAAATGCTGAATTAGAGGATCAGTTTCCTTACTTCCAATGAAATGATGATGCCCCATAGCTCTTCACAGGTGCAATAGGAAGTAAGGATTTAAAAAGCTGAACAACAGGCACTATCCTTATCTTGCCCCTGACTCCAACTATGTGCCTCACCCTCCAAATTGGGAGAAGATAAAGCTGGGTCCATCTTCAACCTCTGTCCACACAATCTGCTCTCTAGGTCTGGACATGCTTCCCTCCACTTTCTTGCCTGATGATTTCTCCCACATCTGTGATAGATTAAAGATGGCTGCAAAGCTTTGTTACTCCTCTCATTGAGAGATGGGTCTGTATCCCCTCACTCTGAATCTGGTTAGGCTCTGTGACTGCTTGATCAATAGAATATGATGATCCCAGGCCTTGCGGACTGGCAACTTCTACTTCCTATCTCTTGGAATGCTAGTTCTGGAGGAAGCTAGCTGTCACTTAATAGGTCTGGCTACCCTGGGAGCAGAGGTAGTCTTTTTCTCCTCTTTTCCCATGTGCTTGGGTCCAAAGCAGTAGCAGCAGTTATGGTTTGTTGAATATCTCCTATGTGTTAGGCATAGCGTGTGGTGTTTTATATACATTTTCTCACTAATCTCTCAAAACAAATCTATGAAGAAGATCTTATATTGATCAGGTAGTTGGTACTTAGAATCATCAAAGATTATTGAAGATCACACTGTGGTATGTTGTACAACTGGAATCTGACCCCATTTCTGCCTGACTCTATTCATTCATCTTGTTGTTCTAAACTATGATGATCTCCTATGTACCTTTCTCCCTGCACCACAGGTACAAGGGAGAGTTGCTGTTCCTCACGAGGCTCCCCAACATTGAGCGCCACATCTCATGCTCAGTCAACACTCCCTGAACGAGTAAGCAGTCTGCAGAACAATTTCTAGAAATCAAATACAAGGCCCTATTCATGGAAAAGCAGAATTGTTCTCCAGTGAGAAAGTAACAAGTCTTAGTAGTCCTTTGGAATCTGGATTCTGCAATCACTACCTATTCCATTAGAGAATGCCACCAATGCTAACAATCTGGTGTTTAGCCACAGGCCTGCCCTATCTTTATCTGAATCTTGAAGAGACAATACCCCAGTGGGTTCACAGGGGGCTAATATTGTTATCCGCTGTTTCTGTGAGAGACACCTCTCTAATAAATGAACTTGCTTTAAACAATAGTGAACTCAGTCACCTCTGCAGCAAGGGTATCCTATCTTTTGCTGCTAAAGCTATGGGAATTGGGAATGCAGGGCTGGTGCTTATTTAAAAAGAGGGCGGCAGATAAGCAGTGTTAGATAATGCAGCACAGGCTCAATAGAGATAAGATGTTCCAGAGGTTGGATGTTCCAATTTGCTGGTGCTCTCACTCTTATTTATTGCAGACAAGAATTTTCCCTGCATCCCCTCAATCTTGCTGTTGCTGACATTGTACTCCCTTTGACACTTCATTGGGTGGACTCTGTAAGCATTTGCCTAACAGGATTCATCAAAGAACAAGAGAAAGCAGTACAGCCTGACTCCTTATGTGAAAGCAGGGCTGATGTCAGGGATTTCCAACTAGAGCAAGGCAAATAAAATGCCAGCTTAGAGCTTAAATCCTGCCAGATGATCTGAGATAACTTACAAAACATGCCCTTTTCACAAGTGTGTTTGTGTGCAGGAATGGCTACAATAAGGAGTGAGAAAGTGTCTGTGTGAGAGAGATTACTTTGGGATGTCACTTGCTGTGTCGTCTGGATACCCCTCAGTAGACAGTTGGAGACACAGGAATCATTTAGGGGAGGATAGAGATTTTGTTAATTTTGTCCCATGTTGAAAGAGAGAAATGAATTCCCATTAAAGTACCTGTACGTTTTGCTAGTGGGGTTTGGTAAAAGGGAAAGATTTTCTGATGGATGGATTTTTAATTTGCTTTCTGTTCTGTTCACTGAGGTTTAATGAAAAACCAAACCAAATCAAACACTTAGTCTTATTGGGGTCAAGCATCTGTAATCTTGTGGGTTTTCTGATGTGCAGCCATCCTTTTGCTGACCATGTGAGGGTCTGTACTGTCATTCGCACGTCACTATTGTCTACTGTCTGAGGAATGTGTTTGAAACCCAAGGGGGAAATATGGATCATCCACTGCTTGTATTGTATTTCTTTCTTTGCATGTCTGTCATTTTCATTGGAACATTCAGTGAAATTAGGTCAGTTATGGTTTTAGTTAGCAAAGCAGCTCTTGTGTTGAACACAAATCATATGATGTTTCTAATTATCTCTGCTTTTTAACATTGATCTGAAACCAGATCCTTAACTATGCATGGCTTAGAGGTGTTTCCCTCTCCTTCCCTCCTTTTTGCTTTGGCTTCTTTCTGGGGCAAATATGAAACTTAATCTTGCAATAGCAAGATGTAATATTTTTGGTTTTATAGGCAGCTTGAACGCCTAGGGTTAGGGGAAAAGAAATGGATGAGTACTGGATGTACAATTGTAGATGGTAACTTTTGTAGTAATTAATTGGGTGAGCCACTACTCCATTCCTAAAATGTGGTGTGATGCTTATCTTTGTACACTATAGCCTCACAGATGAGCCTTTGGAAGTCTCAGTGGTCTGCCTTAGGCCAAGAGCTCTAGATTTTCTGATTCTTGAGCTATGTTCTGTTTCCAAAGGTAGGGAAGCAACTGGAAAGGCTTTCCAAGAGTCTCGGAATGTGGACCACTCTATGGTCAGCAGAGGGAGGAGAACCTGGGAAATGCAGCATGACGTAGAAGACATTAGTTGTTTTTGTTTGTTTTGTTTTGTTTTGTTTTGTTTTGTTTCTAAACTGAGTCATAATGGGAATGGCATCATGAAGAGAGGTTTTCAAAAGTATATTCTCTTTTGGCCTTTAAAAGCAGGAATGATTCTCCCCAGTCTAGTTTATCAGATGCTAGGGCATTCTAACTGTGCAGACGTGCCTTAAGGCAGAGACTAAATGACTTCTGAATACTTTCACATCTGCTATTCTGTAAGGAGACAGGAAAACCTTCTGTATCACCTGACCCTTTTGGGCTGGTCCTTTATAGTGAGGAATCTTAGGCATAGAGGATTCTTGGAAGCCTAAGGGCTGAAAGAAGCTGCATGAAAGGAAAATAGAGAGACAGTATCACTCACAACCCACTCGCTTTTCCCTTCCTTCTTCACCAACATACTTATTAAGTACTTAGTAGGTAACAGGACTTATGATAAGCTGTGGGGATTATTTAAGAAAAAGTGTAGGAGATGATTCTTGCCCTCAGGAAGGCCACAGTCTGATGGAGGAGACATACATGAGAACAAATTATTATGATACAGTTCTGATAGAAGTAGTGTAGTGAGTTGAATTATGTCCCACAAAAAGATACATCTAAGCCCTAACCCTTAGTACCTGTGAATGTAAGCTTATTTGGAAGTAGAGTCTTTGCAGATGCAGTTAAGTTAAAGATCTTGAGGCAAGATCATCCTGGATTTAGGGTGGGCCCCAAATTATTAACTGGTGTACTTATAAGAGAAAGCAGAGGGAAATTTGAGACACAGAGACACACAGAGAGAAGGCCATGTGATGACAGAGGCAGAGATTGGATTTATGCAGTCCCAACCCAAGAAATGCTCAGTTTCCAGCAGCCGTGAAAAGCCAGAAAGAGGCAAAGACGGATTCTCCCTCAAAGGCTCCAGAGGGAACCAACTCTGCTGAAACCTGGATTCTGGACTTTGGGCTTCCAGAATGTGAGAGTCTAAGCTTCTGTTGTTTTAAGCCACCTGTGGTAATTCGTTATGACAGCCTTAGGAAACTATTATAGGTATGTATAAAATGTTGTGCAGGAAGGAGCAAGGGGCAACCGTGTCTAGTCAGAGAGAATGTCTCAGAGAAGATACCATTGAAGCAGACTTTTGAAAAGAGAGCAGTGGGCCATGTGCACAAAGGGGCGAAAGGCATTTCAGGCAGAGGGACATAATGGCAAATTCAATGTTAATAAACATGATAACTTCAAGAAATGATGTATAATTCAGTGTTACTGGAGTATAAGCTGTGATGTGGGAAATGAGAGACAATAAGAAAAAATGCAGTAAGTTTGTGAAGGCTTTGCATGACATGCTAAGGAGAATTAGATTTTTCCATAGGCTGTTTGTCCTTAATTCCATGCTACCATGCAGATTGCCTGGGAGATATATTATAACTTACTTATTATGAATAGTAAAATGCTGATGTTTTCTAAAATAATTAGATTTACTCTCAACTAAAGAAGATTTGAAGTTATTCAGGTAAATATGTCATCTCGATTTGTTTTTTGATGTGTTTCTTCATTGGGAGAGAAAAGGGTGGGGCTATGACAAACATCCAGAGAACTGTGTAGGACTGTGACCCATTGGTGCACATGAACATCTGTTCTATGTATGGCAGAAAAGATGTTGACAGCCCTGCTTTAGGCAATGGGGATCCAACAGAGATTTGGAAGTTGAACAGTGAGAAGAAGATGATTTTGACTGTTGAGAATAACTCTGGTGATGATGAAAATACACAGAAATGGGAAGATGTTTGTCTCAGGGAATTGGTGGTAGTTGTAAACAGAATCAGTGGAAGCAGAGATTTTGGACAGTGGCTTGGGGATAGAAAAATGGAGAGAGAAGGGTTTCAAGAAATCTCTCTGAGGTAGAAATGACTACTCTGTGTGGTAAGGACCATATCTTTGAAGCATTGGAAGAATAGTTAGATGATGATGATGCCATTGACTGAGTTAGGGAATAGGGAAGGAGGAATACGTTTGTGGGAGAAGATGACAAGTTTGAGTTTGGATGCATTTGGTTTGAATTGACCATAGAACATCCATAAAGAGGCACCTGGGTTCTTGTAGACGATACCCACCATGGAGTCTGATACCATGGTGGGGAATTGCTCAGTTGAGAAAAACTATGTAAGGTGTATAGAAGAATGCCAAGCACAAGGCTTTGCAGGAACATTTTATTATAGGAAACAAGAGGGAGGAACCAGTGAAGGGGTCTGAGAAAGACTGGTCATGTATATAAGGGTAAGAGTGGAACAAAGGGAAGGCTCTCTTGAAGACTAGAGAAGAGTAGTGTGTTAGTTTACTAGGACTGCCGTAGCATATTGCCACAAACTTGGCTTAACACAACCAAAATTTATTCACTCACGGTTTTAGAGGCTGCAAATCTGAAGTCAAGAGGCCAACAGGACCACTCCCTCCAAAGGCTCTGGAAGAAAATCCTTCCTTGCCCCCTTTTAGCTTC
Source organism: Felis catus (assembly GCF_018350175.1). Classification (NCBI taxonomy): domain Eukaryota; kingdom Metazoa; phylum Chordata; class Mammalia; order Carnivora; family Felidae; genus Felis; species Felis catus. The sequence goes on from NC_058374.1 coordinate 70,333,565, forward strand.
TGGGGTCTCCTGGTGTTCTTTAGTTTGGATGCAACTCCAGTCTCTGCTTTAGTCTGCACGTGGTCTTCTTCATTTTGCCTCCATGTCTCATATCTCCCTCTTCTTTTCTTGTAAAGACACCAGTCATTGGATTTAGAGCCCAAACCAAAGCCAGGATGCTCTCATGTTGAGATTCTTCACTTAATTACATCTGTAAAGACCCTATTTCCAAATAAAGTTACCTTCTTAGGTGCCAGAGGTTAGGACTAGGACATATCTTTTTGTGGTTCACAATTCAACGTACAACAGTAAATCACAACAAATGTCAAAGAAATGAGGACTGGATATACAACTGGATTTGACAATAAGAAGGTTATTGATGACTCGAATCAGAGCACTTTCAGCAGAATATTGGTCTGGAAACCAAACTAAAGGGTCAAGCAACAGATAGGAAATTATTTCTGTTGCAACAGATAGGAAATTATTTCTCTTTCAAGATGTCTGTTCAGGTCATAACTTGAGAGACCTATAAATACTGATATGGCCTGGTGTTCCCTCAGGAAGAAGGAAACATCAGCAGTGCAGCAAGTAAGATCATCTAGTTTACAAATGATCTGGCAGAAGACAAGAAAGGTTAAGTAATTTGTCCAAGGCCATGTAATTTGAGTTCAGCCTAGAATACAAGACTTCTACATTCCAGAGCTCTGCTCACATTTATTTATTTTGAAAAATACTGAAAATTGCCAAGAAAAGTAAAAATCATTCATAATCCCAGAGCTTTAGAAAATAACCTGAGAAAGACTTAGAGAGATTAGCATTCTACCTGGGGGCTGAAGGGGCAAGGGGGGTGGGGTAGCCAACCACTCCCTGTTTGCCCAGGCTTGAAAGGGTTCCTGGGACATAGGAATTGAGTGCTAACACTGAGAAAATTCTGGGAAAAGTTGGACAAAGTGGTTACTGTAATTAGAGGAGGGAGTTGTTACTGGGACCCAACAAAAGCTGTGGCCCAGAGACAGAAGTGGCAGAACAGAAGTGGAATGTAGCTGCTGCTAAACCAAGGCCCAGCAGAGAGGGAGTTGGATGTGGGAGGTAGAGATATCGGCATACAGATTTGGAGAATAAATACCCCATCTTTACCCTCCTCCTAATCTCCAATCTGCTGATTTAACTAGAGAGTTAAGGAACCCAGGTTTGCAGTTCCAGATTATTCTCCAGAGCATTCAGCAGGTAAGAGAAAGGCTGAGAATGGATATGAAAGAAAACACAGCAAATAATCACCAGAACCTTCTACTATGTGTTAGACATTGTGTTTGGTGCTTTACAAAGTTATTTCCTTTATTCCTGAAAACCAGTTTGAGAGGTAGAGATAATTAATCCCAGCATTTACATCTCAGAAATCTTAGGCTCAGAGAAGTCGGATAATGTCACTGACGAATGCTTTTTTATGATGGGTCAAAATGCAGTGTCTAAATTTCCTCTTTAAAATCACACAGTTATCCTAGTTACTCAGACTTCATTTAGGTACTTCCAAATCTTTACATTTGTAGCTACAGATTTATTGATAATTCCTAGTATTACTTTTGCATAGTTTTCCTCCTTACACAATGAATTTAATTATGTTATTAAAAGATATACAATTTAATAATAAAAAGTCAAGAATAGCAAACATACAGATTTGGAAAAAAGTCAAAGACTGAGGAAAAAACATAGAATCTAGATACTTAGAATGTAAAGTATTATCAATTGTTGTAACTGGGTTGAAATTTTGGGCAGTCACATAGTTCTTATTGTTAAAAAAAAAGACATTTTCTGACATGAATACCGTTCTAAGTGCTTTATATACCTATTTCATATGGATCCTTCACAATAGCACTCATTTACAGATGAGGAAAGAAAGCACAAAGAGGTCAAGTGGTCTGCCCATGAGCATATAGCTAGCAATTGGTGGAGCTGGATTTCAAACTCAGACCATCTGACTCCAGGGTCTGTGCCTTTAACCATTATACTGGGCTGTTGCTAAGGAAAACAGATCTGTTCCTGAAAGAAAAACTTTTCCAAGTACTTAGTTGTGTGTTTTTCAATGTGGGCCATTATATAGAAAACTCCAAAATAGGCAATGGACCAAGTTCTCCATGATTCTTCTTTGCTGGAAGTTAAAGATTTAACAAAAGTTCAAGTCAGTAGATAGAATCCTTCAGGAAACCAAGATGGTGCGATCTACCCTTGGGTAACTGCATCTGTGTATTGATCTTCCTTAGTCTGGCCAAATGTTTCCATGTTCATGCAATACCTTGCTTTATTTTATGTATAATACAAGATATAAGCCGTGGGCACGTGTGAGGAGGATGAAGGAGAAAAAAGGGAGAGCCAAGGAAGGGCTGGTTCTTCACAGAAATGCATACCACTACAAGGAAACAACCAAGGTCTGCATGAGGGATTTGGTGTTATGGGCTGAAAAGCTTTCATGGTACTCGTCAACTGGTGCTTTAGCCTGGAGATAAGGGATAAATTCATGGATCTTAATAACACCTTGTCATGACTTATTTGATGTTACGTCAGATGGTCTTTGAACCGTCACAAATGTCCTGTGATCTGTCCCAAGGCATTTGTCGTGAGAGCTTTTCAGGAATATAATCAAGATCACTGAATATAGACAGACACACATTTTGACTAACGTATTTTTCATGTCATGTGCATAAGGATATAGATAGTTTTAGGTATATGCACACTTGGTTAGCCACCAGTGGCTTGTGAACGTAGAAAACAATTTACAAGAAGTTCATACTATATAGCTTGGATTACAAATATCTGGCATTGAAAGACTCTTCTGTTTGTTTGGGAACCCATTATCCAACCTGTATGACTATACATTGAATTGATAATAGGCTTATACTTCAGACATCAGTCAGAATGGTTATAGTTTTGATTTGTTGATTTTTGTTGGATTATTTATGCTTTGGGGGGCTATTTACCTTTTCCTCACTGCATACATATCTGACGCATATCCCCTCTTGGAAGGCAGAAGACCCGGAGCATGTGAAATACTTGGCAGAGGGGGCTGGCATAGCACAGGCTGTTGACTGCTGCGGATATTTAAGCTGAAAATACATGATGCAGAGGCAAGGACGTTGCTGTTCTTCACTTTTTTAACGTGCTGATTTTTTCTGGCTTTCGTTTTGTGACTAACTTTAAATGTGGGAGGATCTTGTGGGTGTGTGTGTACACCACACGAGAAAAAAAGTGGTTTGATCATGCTATGAGATTTTGATTTCTTCAATCAGGTACGTAGCAATTCACGTGGTCTCCAGCCACAAACGCTACCTCATAAATGGCACCATGGAAATGTGTCGACAAAATTCAGCCTACTCACATCAGGGCTTAGAATAACAGCTGCTGGTGCTCTGGCTCAAGAAGCAGGTGTGAGACCACCTATGGGAACAGCTCAGAGAGCTTCCTGTCAGTAGGAAAGCAGCATGAGTTTCCTCCAAGGTGCCAAATAACGCAGCAGATAGGGTAGCAACATGAAGATAAAATGTTAATATGATTTACTTTTCCCAAGCACTTGGGTTAGTGCCAGAGAAAAAAAATTAATTATAAAACCACTGCTCAAACCAAAGCGTTCAGCCTGCAGCTAATATACCGGGGCCTGTTTCTGAACATTTATGTTTTTCTGTTTATGGATTACCAGGCTCTGAAAATCCCTGTGGAAGGAGGTAGGAAGATGGGGTTGGTTTAATCCATTGTAGGACAGCACTTAGCATCTGTTTTGACAAGAAAAGAGCATGTAATATAAACTGTATGTGTGTGTGCTTGGGGTGGGGGATGGGGTGGGGGGCTGATTAAGAGTGGAAAAGTGAGAGAGCTATCAAATGTGGAGGGAGCTCCTCTGTCAGGGAGGTCCAAGGTTTTATTGCCTGAGAACCGTATAACCAACTGCCAAAGGGGGAACGGGCCCCACCCTACCCCCTCAAAAGAAAGCTGCAAAAGCAAAGGACAAGTGGAGAAACCATTAGGAAGTCTTTGTCGAAAATGTAGAAACAGCATGAATGCTCCCTGCTATCTTTCATGGGCTGGCCCCCCACACTTGCGGTTCTGAGACAAGCAACATCATGTCCACAGTGCTGGAAAAGACATTTTTCATACTCTTGTAAAATCTTGAAAATTTGGCTTGCATTTGCTTCCACCCAGATCTCCTTGGAAGAACTTTCTTTCTTTCTTTCTTTCTTTCTTTCTTTCTTTCTTTCTTTCTTTCTTTCTTTCTTTCTTTCTTATCACTGTATGCTTTCAAGAGCAATTTATCTTAGAGCTCTGGTTAATTTTATTGTTTATTAGAAGTCTAAGGTTTTATGGTGGAACTGAGTGTGGGCCAGAGCTAGGAGCTGGAGGAAGGAGGGAGCTGGCTGACTCTGCTACAGGAACCTAGATGCAGCAGGGACATAAAATTTTAGCCTTTATGAATTTCATCTTGATTTGAAGGGTATCTGGGTCTGAGAGGGCCACATATGCTCTGAGTAGGGTTGACTGTGGCAACTAACAGCACAGTGCGTGATGGCCTGGGGCTGTTTTTGTTATGTGGTTCTGAAGCATTTTTTACCCACTGCAATTTATTTGCCGTGAAATTGATATCTGTGAATAAAATGTAATAGATCAGTACCAAGGCAGCAACAATTACACTGATTAAAATGGAATCCCATTAGGTTTATTCTCTTTGGAAACCCAGCATCTTCTGGTAAAGGAGAGCAAATCAAGCAAGGTATATGTCTCACCCATTCTTAGTTCTGCCTTAGCTCTTATATGTAGACTGCCTGGGACAAGGTAGGGGATAGATTATTGCCATTAGAAAAGAGAAATCTAAAGAGATATTTGCTAAGACTCTTCCGCTGCATAGGAAAGACTTGAAAATGGCCCAATAAAACAGAAAAGATATCCTGTATAAGCAGGCTGGACAGGCCTTTTTAATCAGGTGGGTAATTTTTTAAAATTAGCAAACTTTATTTCCTCCGAGCAGTTTTAGGTTCATAGCAAAACTGAGCAGAGAGTACAGAGAGGTCCTATGTATTCCCTGCCCCTGCCCCCTGCAGCCCTCCTCCCCACTGTCAACATCCCCCACCAGAGGGGTACATTTGGTACAGTGGTTGAATCCACATGGATACATCATTATCATCCAAAGTCCATAGTTCACATTACGCGTACATTCTTGACAGTGTACGTTCTATGGGTTAGGACAAATGTATCATGATGTATTATCCACTGTTGTAGTATCACACAGAATGCTTTCACTGCCCTGAAACGTCTCTGTTCTGCCTTTTCATCCCTCTCTCTTCCCTGGCAACCACTGCTCTTTTTACTGTCTTCATAATTTTGCCCTTTCCATAACATCATATAGTTGGAATCCCACAAAACACAGTTTTTTTAGGTTGTATTCTTTCACTTAATAATACACATTTAGGGTTTTTCCCCATGTGTTTTCATAACTTGACAGCTTATTTCTTTTTAGTGCTGAATAGTATTCTGCTCTCTGGATGCAGGTATTTAATTTCAAGTTAAGGATTCTGCTGAAATGGAAGAAACACAAATGTGGTTTGTGCTACAGTGGGCAGAAAACTATCTGCACCAGTGAAAGGCAAATGAATGAGGCCATGCCACTTTTCTTGGTAGAACAGCATTGAGTTTTCTATGACAGAGGATGCTCTCTCTTCTGGGACTTTCTGCACGGTCACGGTGGCATTCCATTCTACTGAGTTCTTTAAATGTTTGGACCATATTTGTTAGTGGAGACATAGCTTCCTGCTCGATCACGACACACTGGATTCTCCGTTAGCTTTTTCAGTGGAGAGAGAGCTTTCTACTGAAAGAAAATGTCCAGAATCAGGTCTTATCACATGAGGAATTTGCATGTCATTAATGTGCCATCATACTCTAGAGTGCTGGTATTGTTTTCCCATAAAGGACAGTTCCATCCTGATAAATTTTAGGTTTTTCTGCTTTCATTGGTAAACCTAAAGGAAATCCTTTCTCCTTTAGATTTGACGATGCAAGAAGAAAAGAAGTTTCTCAGAAAAGGCAAAACAGACACGAAAGAGATATTTAAAGTTAGTATGAGGGTATTAAGTTTTGGGGCCATTAAATGAATCCATTAATTATATAACCATGATGTATAATAAAGCAGAGTAAGGAGACGATTACCACCTTTGCAATCCTGTTGGATTTAGGAGAGCTGGCTTTGAGCATTTTCCAGTTTGATGCTGAATGTCTCAAGGAGACACGTGGGTTTTGGTGTTTGTTAATGAGATGTTGTTCGCATTCAGTTGGGTGCTGACCTGGAAGAGCTGGGGCTGCTGACTCAAGGCAGTAAACATTTGACTCATTGTGACAGAACATCTTTTCATGATGAAGGGCACCACCTGCCAGAGGGAGTGCCAAAGACCGATTTATAGTCCCTAAAGCATCAACACTGATGAAGTTCGGGTCCCCTCACAATGCCTGCCACCTCCACAATGCCAGAATGGACGTCACTTGTCCCAGCTAATGATCTTCAGTGTAGGAATGCTTTTACCCTCATGTGAGACCCAATGCCCTCTTTCCAAACTCTTAGCCCCTCAATTCTTCTGTTTTGAACTGCAGAAGATGTTTTATTCCAAAGTTGATCTCTATTAGGCTTTATAACCAGGGCATGTAGAAATTCCCAGAATAGATGCTGAAAAGATAGTATCTGTCTGAACAGAAAGAGAATCAAGAGTCAGTAAACAGTCACATTGGATCAAGTTCTTACCATATGACAGGCACTGAGTAAGGTACTGAGGATATATAGATGAAGAAGGCACAACACTTAAATGAGAGACGTTGAGAATAAGTGGTTGTTTAAAGTCATTTAAACAAATGCTTATAGTTCAGGCTGATGTGGGCAACAGTATAAACATAAACACCAGAGTATTTAACTTTGTGGGGGGACCCGTGGGGGGGTGTGTCATGGAAGGTTCCTAGTTCACTAGGTGGTGGACAACAGGAGGTGGGAGGGGGCATTCTAGGCAGAAAGAATCACATGTTCAAGGCACAGAAGTATGGTATCTTATAGTAATTAGAAATGCGTTATTGCTGGAGCATAAAGATGGGAAGGTGAGGGCAGGACAGCTCAGTGGCTGGAGATCCAGGTAAAAGTCTCACCAGGAAGCAGCTTTTATGTCATTAAGGAACTTGTGCTTGTCTCGTAGTTATAGGGGCACACTGAAGGGCTCAATCAGCAGAGTGATTTGGTTCCCCTATGTTTTAGAGAGACATTTGTGGGTATCGCAGCTGATTTAGGAGAGGACAAGATTGACAGAGGGAGGCCAGTTAGGAAGCTGTCAGCAAATTTCAGGGGAGAAATGGTAGCTTCTGTAAGTAAGAACATTGAAGACATGAAACAGATGAGAGAGGACAGCATTAGATGGAGAATGGAAGGAATCTGAAGATCTGGTGAATGTGGGGCATGAGGGAGGAATCTGGATGATTCCCAGCTCTCTGTCATGCGGAAATAGTCACTGCCACACTGAAGCCACAAGTGAGGTAGAGAATACATGGAGAGAAACAGAATTTGTGAGTTGTGTGGTAGGGTGGTAATTATAGCAGCATTAAGAATAAAGAATTTGGGGCTGGGCAATCTGCATTTGGCGTGTCTCTGGGACAGCCAGTAGACAGCGGGATGGGAGCATCTCAGCTGGAAAGTCAGGTTGGCCTACCTCATTGGGATCAGGTCTAGGTGTTTGGTTCTTTGAAAAACAGAAAGATACAGTTGTACCCCCTTATCTGCCATTGGTTTCCATGGTTTCAGTTTCTCAGGGTTCAGCACGGTCCATAAGCAGATGATTCTTCTTGTGACATGTCGTCTGAAGGTCAATAGTAGCCTAACGCCGTGTCATAATGCCTACATCATTCACCTCACCTCATGTTGTCATGTAGGTATTTTATCATCTCATATCATCACAAGGGGGAGGGTGAATGCAGTGTAATATCTCGACAGAGAGGGGGAGAGAGAGTGCATTCACATTACTTTTACTATAGTATATTTTAATTGTTCTATTTTATTATTAGTTATTGTGACTCTGTGCCTAATTGATAAATTAAACTTTATCACAGGTATGTGGGTATGGGAAAAAACATACTATATATAGGGTTTGGTACTATCCGTGGTTCCAGATACCCTCTGGAGGTCTTGGAACATATCCCTGGAGATCAGGGTCTACTTTATACCAAAACTTAGGTTGTTGATGCTACTTGTCAGGAGTCAAGCTTGCCAGGGTCCTTGTTTCTAAAATATGTGTCATTCCAAATGAAGCTTAAAATTTTCATTTCAGGTTTTAAGTGTTTAAGTGTTTGTGGATAAGACAAACATCTGTTTCTAGTCTTGCTCTTTTCCTCTTCTTGCAGTGGACAACACTGACAGCACCTACTTTGAATCAAGCAGAGTCATGCCTCCTTGTCTAATATTCCCACTTGATCTTATCTTTGTCTGCCTCTCTCATCCTGCTCAGTCATCACAATAAATGCGTCACCTGTCTTGTTTTATTTAACTCCCATGGCAACTCACTGCAGTGAGGGCTTTTTAGCTCCATTCTAAAGATGAGCAAATAGGTTGAGATGAGCTAAGTGAATTGTCTGTTGACAAACATAGCTGGAATTTGCAGAGCTAGGATCTGAACCTGATGGATTCCAATGCCTATATTCTGAATCGCTGACTTCTATTGACACTTCTTTTTCTCCTGATTTATTTCAGTAAGTCAAAGGCAAATTTTTGATGTATTCAATAACATTCATCTAACATCCCATGAAGTTAAAAAAGGGACAAAGAGGGGGCACCTGGGTGGCTCAGTCAGTTAAGCATTTGACTTCGGCTCAGGTCATGATCTCACAGTTCGTGGGTTCGAGCCCCGTGTCGGGCTCTATGCTGAAGGCTCAGAGCCTGGGGCATGCTTCGGATTCTGTGTCTCCCTCTCTCTCTGCCCCTCCCCTGCTTGTGCTCTCTCTCTTTCAAAAATAAATAAACATTAAAATGTTTTCTAATTGAAAAAATTAAAACATGAGCAAAGAAATGCAATTCAACACAGCCCTGGCACTTTTTTTTCGATACTTCATTGGCAGTATAAGGGTCTATGAGATACCTGGAAATATTTCATCATTTAGACTGCTCCAAGATAATGTTCCTACTTATGTAAAAAGGACAAGAGCCTCATTCTGAGATTCTTTACCTGGAACCATCTCCACTTGCCAACACTGTTGTGGGGTTCTGAGGGGAGGCAGGGGAATGCATTTGAGAGAGCATGATGTGGGAGATCTGGAAGCCTCAAGTTCTGTCTGGCTCTAGCTCTGTGTGCCTTTAAGCAATCACTCCACCTGGCCTGCAGTTCTTTTTCTGCCTAATGAGTGGTTTGTATTAGGTCAGTAATTCCCAAACTGTTTGAAGCAACAGACTCCTTTTTTTTTCTGATGATAGCTTGAAAGGAAGCCCAATATAAAAGTCAGATGAAGGACAGAATGCTTGCTTGAAAAAGAAGGAAGGTATGTAGACCACAGCTGTCCTTCTCCATGCCCTGAGGGACCTCTTTAGAGTACAGCTTGAAAACCATTGAACTGGATGATCTCTAATAGTCAGCGGTTTTAATATTACTGATAAGACCTTAATCAAGGGTAGGGTGGTATTTTGTTTTCTGATAGTGTTATCCATTATTTAAAATTTAAAAAGATTGAAATCTATCTGCTGTATACCACCGTATAAATTGAAGGTGTACAACATATTAACTTGATATATTTATATATTGTAATATGATTGCTATTTTAGTGATAGCATCTCTATCACTTTACATAAGAATTATCACTTCTTCTTGGTGGTTGGAATAATTAAGTCCTAGTCTCTTAGCAAGTTTGATGATCACAATATAGTATTGTTGTCTATATTCACTCTACTGTATATATTAGATCTCTCATTAGGATTTACTCACAACTTTTCAGTTTGTACCCTTACACAACGTCTGTCCTTACTTTAACTTTAGGTATTATTAACAAATAATAAACTGCACATATTTAGAGCATAAAACTTGATGAGATTTGATCTACGTCTACATCCATGAAAGCATCACTACAATCAAGATAACGAACACATCCATCACCCTCAAAACTTTCCTCGTGACCCTCCCTGACCTGTTATTACCATTAGAGATTAGTTTGCATTTTATAGAGTTTTATATAAATAGTTGCTCATTTTAGGTCTGGCTTCTTTCACTCCGCTTGATTATTTTGAAATTTATCTACAGAGAGAGTGTCTATCTGTAGTTTCTTTCTTTTCATTGCCAAGTGGTATTCCATTGCACATATATACTGGTATATCTATTCATCTGTTGGTGCACATTTTGGATATTTCTAGTTTTTATTTAAAAAACTTTTTTTAACGTTTATTCATTTTTGAGAGACAGAGAGAGACAGAGCATGAGCAGGGAAGGGCAGAGAGAGGGAGACACACAATCCGAAGCAGGCTCCAGCCTCTGAGCTGTCAGCACAGAGCCCGACATGGGGCTCGAACCCATGAACTGCGAGATCGTGACCTGAGCCAAAGTCAGACGCTCAACTGACTGAGCCACCCAGGCACCCATCTAGTTTTAAAATATTAAAAAATTAAATATGGCCCATGTATGTTTAACTTTCTATGAAACTGCCGAAGTGTTTTCCAAAACAATTGTACTATTTTACATGTTTACTGGCAATAATGAAGGTTCCTGTTCCTCTATATCTTTCTAGCACTTGCTATGGTCAGACTTGTTAATTTTAGCCATTCTGCCAGATGCGTAGTGCTATCTTATTGTGGTTTTAGATTGCATTGTTCTAACGAGTGATGATGTAGAGTGTCTTTTCATGAGTTTATTTGTCATTTCTATAACTTTTCTGGTGAAGTGTCTATTCAAATAACGTCTATTTTTAAAACTTAGTTTGTTTTCTTATTATTGACTGTAGAGAGTTATTTATGTATTCTTGCTACATATCCTTTGTCAGATACGTGTTTTGTAGATATTTTCTCTTGAGTCTGTGGCTTGTCTTTTCATTCTCTAAACAGGGTCTTTAAAAGAACAGACATTTTAAATTTTGATGAAGTTGAATTTGTCATTATTTTCTTCTATAGATATGTTTTTGATGTTGTATCTAATGTGTACATTTAGTGCTATAAATTTTCCTATAAATCCTGCTTCAGTGGGGCCCCACAAATATTGATATGTCCTCATTTTCATTCAGTTGACAATACTTTCTAATTTCCTTTTTGGTTTCTCCTCTGACCCACAGGTTATTTAGAAATGTATTATTTAATTTTCTAATAGTTGGGGATTTTCCATATAATTTGTGTTACTGATTTCTAATTTAATTCCATTCTGGTCAGAGACTATATTTTGTATGAATTCAAACCTCTTTATTTGTTGAGACTTGTTTTATGGCCCAGAATATAATCTACTTTGGACAATTTTCCTATGTCCTTGAAAAGAATGTATATTTGTTATTGTTGGATGGAGTGCTCTATAAATGTCAACAAGGTCAGGTTTGTTGATAATGTTATGAAGTCTTTAATAACCTTACTGATTTTTTGGTCTGCTTGTTTTTATCAACTATTGAGATGTGTACTGAAATCTCTCTAATTATGAATCATCTTTTTCTCTCTGCAGTTTTTGTTTCATGCTGAAGCTTTGTTGTTAGGTGCGTAAATGTCTATATACCTCTCAATGAAATGACCCCTTTATTATTGTGAAGCAACTTCTTTATCTCTAGTAATATTTTTTTTGCTCTGAAATCTCCTTTCTTCTGATTTGTGTTAGCACTTTTCAATCCTTTATTTTTAACCTGTGTGTGTCTTTATATTTAAAGTGCATTTCTTGTAGGGGCATCAAATTATGTTTTTTATCTAATCTGACAGTTGCTGCCCTTTAATTGGGGTATTTTGAACCATTTGCGTGTAATGTGACTATTGATACAATTAGGTTTAAATCTATCTTTTTGCTATTTGTCTTATCTGTTCTTTGTTTCCTTGTCCTTCTTTTCTGCCTTTTGAACTAACCCAATATTTTTATAAGGTTTCATTTTATCTCATTTGCTGACTTATTAGCTGTAACAGTTTGTTTTATTATTTCAGTGGTTGTTTTTTGATTTACAGTATACATCTTTAACTTATCACAGGCTATATTCAAGTGATATTAAACTACTTTATGAATTATAGAAAAACTTTTTAATAGCATACAGTTGACCCTGTAACAATGCAGGGGTTGGGGCATTGACCCTCTGCACAGTCAAAAATCAGAGTATAACTTTGAACTCCTCTTAAACTTGACTATCAATAGCCTACTGTTGACTGAAAGCCTTAACAATAACAGTCAATTAGCACATATTTTGTACATTATATGTATTATATTCTGTATTCTTATAATAAAGTAAACTGGAAAAAAGGAAATGTTATCAAGAAAACCATTAGGAAGAGAGAATACATTTACAGTACTGTACTGTAAAAAATCCACATGTAAGTGGACCTATGTAGTTCAAACACATGTTGCTCAAAAGTCAACTATACACATTCATCCCTTTGTGCTATTGTTGGCATACATTTTACTTTTATACTTGTTATTTTTGGTTAACTACCAATCACTTTTTTAAAAAATTTAAGTAATAATAAAAACATCTTATGTATTTACCATGTAGTTACCATTTCCAGTGTTCTTCATTACTTTATATAGATTCATATTCTCACCTGTTATCATTTTCTCTATGCCAGAAAGACTTCCTGTAACATTTCTTGTACTATAAGCTGGCAGATGATACAGTTTTTCAACTTTTATATGTCTGCAAAAGTGCTTGTTTCACCTTTGTTTTTGAAAGACATTTGCTTTCACAGAATTCCAAATTGGCAGTTTTTTTCTCTCAGTGCTTTAGAGATAACATCTCTACACTTTTTCCCCCACAAATTCTGATGAGAAATCTGCTGTCATCCTTATGTGTGTTCCTTTTTTATTATTTATTAAAAAATTTTTTAAGTTTATTTGTTTATTTTGAGAGAGACAGACACAGTGTGAGTCAGGGAGGGGCAGAAAGAGAGAGAGAGAGAGAGAGAATCCCAAGCAGGCTCTGCACTCTCAGTGTTAAGCTCAATGAGGGGCTCAAACTCATGAAGCCATGAGATCATAACCTGAGCTGAAACCAAGAGTCTGACGCTTAACCAACTGACTGAGCCACCCAGGCACCCCACCTATGTTCCTTTTTATGTAATTTATCTTTTTTTCCCTTTTCTTTTCTTTCCTTTTTTTTTTTTTTTTTTTACAGTTGCTTTTAAGATTTTCTCTTTATCCCTGGTGTTCAGCTGTGAGGCATGCTGGGACCTTACTGTACTGGACACTTTGGGTAAAGGAAAATGGAAACAGGTTTATATATTGGGATGTGGGCTATAAAATTTAGGTGGCCCTAGATAGAGGCTGGCCAGGATCCCATCAGGAGGCAGGAACCTCAAGTCAGGAGTCCAGCAGTATAGGGCATGTGCTATGAGCAAGAGTATGGGGACACTTATCTCGACCTCCCCATGTTGCTGGTTTCATGACTCATTCCAGAAATCTGTGACTGATGACTGAAGCATGGGGTAGGAAGTGAGTGTGGCTGAACCTTCATAGGGAGGCACCAGAGATCCTACTGGAAGGACTTGCAGATGGCAGACCTCAAATTAACCCAGAGTAAGTAAGACTAGAGCAGATTAATAGAAGTGGTAAAGGGGCATTGAAGATCTAATTCCAAGGCTTTACCTCTCAAAGAAAACAGGCCTACGTGCATGTGTGTGCATTTGTGGAGATCTACCTTGTAGAATCCCATTACATTTTCAAAGTTCCTGTTCCCAAATGGGCAAAAAGAAGCACTTTGTACAAAATAATAAAATATTTTTGGAAAAAACCTTTAATATTACAGATTACTGGTATTATTTAAAAAACAAGTTTGTATTAGAGATTTTGGAATAGCATCAGGAAGTAAAAAAGACAAACCCCACAAAAAATGCCCAACCCCCAAAACGCCTTCTACTGTCCCCATTTAGTCAATTAAAACAATTATTTTCACATTTTGCATTTGATGTAATTTTGTTTTGACTTTCTATTATTTGCCTCTTATTCTATGTAGATAAGTTCCCGTTGCCTATGGCCATCTTTGCAAACAGGGAACTCCTCTAAAAGCTTTTGTTTAATCTGGTTAAATAAATTACTAATCATCTTTAAGCAGGGACAAGTCCAAAGTCACCACATGAAGGATAATTCATATTTTTTTTTTTTTTAGCAACAACTTCCTCCCTTTCTTGCCAAACTAGTCAGCAGTCTGGCAGTTTGGTTTTTGCAATGAATCAGAATGTATGTGCCAGGCCATTTGCACCATCTGCTACAGGAGTGTCATCGGAGAGAGGACTGTGGACACCTGGTGGGTTGACGTTGAAATGTCAGCTCGAGGGTAAACACCAGCTCCGCTGATGAAAGGCCAAGAAAGCAAAAAGCCTGGAAGGAGAAGAAGCTGCTGGTAACAGCAAAAAAGGCACACCTGTTTCTGAACTGGCAGGAAGGTATGTAGGCATGTGTGTGTGTACATGTGATGTATGTATGTATTTCTAGCATCAGTGACTTTTTAGAATCTTAATGACGATATACATTAAATTCATGGGGAAGGTAAAAGACCGTTAAGTGACATTACATGTGTAAGTGCTGGTAAAGGCAACTGACACTATTTGGAGAAAGACCTGCAAAACCTGAATATATCTATGTTGTCTATGGGTGACTGGGGAGTGAGATATTCCAACTGCATCCTTTGAGAACAAGGCTTTAATCATGGGCTCACAAAAGCTCTTTGAATTCCCCTCATGGCGTTTATCATCCAATACACTTAATTTTGATTTCTGTTTTTGTTAAAGAACTATTTAATATCCCCCTCCCCAATTTTTTAGATGCCAAATATATGGTTTTATTGTCAGCAACCAGGAATAACTTGAAATGACAACCAATTCTGTTACATAATAGTTTCACAAAGAATGGCTACAGAGTAAGTGCTATCAAATAAAGCTCTCATTTTTATAAATGTCTCTTGATATTGAAGTCCCTTTTGGAAAAACTTCCCTATCCAGCAAGTTTCCTTATTTACGTGTCTATTCTACGGTTCTGCTCTACTAAAAGTGTCTGTTTCTTTATGGGAGTCTTCCCAAGGTGCTATTGGGAATCCTGCTTTAATTTTTTTCTAGGCTAAAATTTTGATGGCTATTCAAATTATAAGATAAACATCTGGGGCCATGATTATCTAACTGTCTTTATGTTAGTATGGACATGTAATCTCTTTCAGAGAAAAATCTTGGTTCTGACTGGGGGACATTCCGTGGCCTATCTCTGTGGGCACCGAAATTTATTTTCAAGTATGCGTCACCTTTTAGAACCCTTATTCTAATTTCTAAACTGGCTGAGCCGAACCAGCCATCCAGCCGTGTGCTTCACAGGAATACTGACTACCTGTTCTCTATCTGCTTTCAGGAAATGGAACTCTAGTTTGTATCTTCATTATAATGACCAAATGTATCTTCCCAATTTTAGGGTGATTAAGACATCCAGTAGTTGAAACCAAATGTGGAATACTCAAGGATGCTGGTTTTGATAAACCCCTGGGCATGGTAGGAGAGGAGTTGTGAACCATTTTCCAGTAATGACTTTTGAAGTTGGTTTCCTGTATTTATAGTTCCCTTTAAAAATAACCTGTCTTCTGTGTGTCTTTATCTAGCTTAAATGTACACATGCATCCTTTCTTTTTCTCAAGTGGTACACAGGGAGTAAAGGTCATCATCAGCATCATGTTTGAAGTGATTCTGGACTTGGAGTTTAAGGTTAAAGAGTAGTGCAGACAGTTTTCAAGGTCAAGTCCTCCTAGCCCCTAAGGATCATGTGTTTTTATTCCACCATGCTGCATTATAAGATATTTGTGCATTAGTTCCAATTTGCTCCATTGTTGATAACCAGGGCCAAGAGAGGTTTTGTAGTGGGATCGTCGTTGACTTCCCTGGCATCAATTTCAAAAGTTCAGGCTTCATCCCAAGCATTTCTAACTTCTTGTAAGAGTAAACTTGTAATGAGTGTAAATGTAAACCATTTCTTGTGGCTGCCATGCCGTTACAATTTTAGTATACATCTAAAATTCTTATCTCTAATTTTCCCATCTCTCCTCTCTCATCCCTCTCAAACCTGCATCCATTGTCTCTGTGTCTTAGTTCAGGCTGCTACAATTTTTTCACATGGAACTTTGAAACTTCCCAGTAGCCTTTCCTCCTGCTCCTTACTATGGCTCTGCAAACAACAGATTATGATGTGACCTCTTAAACCTGGATTTCTCCCCTGCATACTGAAATGCCTGCTGTTTCCTAAGCGTAAGATGTGCAAGGCTATTTTGTGTCCCTGATGCTTCTGTCTTCTCTGCTCCAAGCTTCTCATCTGCCTAATGAACTCCTCCCAAGACTCAGCTCAAAAGCTTCCACTTCCGTGAAGCCTTTAATGATTTTCAGGGTTTCTCCTGCTTGCTCTTTTAGCATCTTGTTTATCCTAATTACATTGCTCTAATTATTGGCTAATTGCCTGTCAACGCTGCTGCACTGTGAACATTTGGAAGACAGAGCCTGAGTTAGATTTATCTCTGCAGCCTCAGACCCAGCCCAGTGCTTGGCAATTAAAGGGTGCTTAATGAGGATTTTTTGAATGTGTTGTTCCTGAATGCCTTCTGAAATCTTCAGGAAGTGTTGTTGGCATTTGGGGGAAATATTTTATTGAGTATCTGTGGTGTGTCTTCAGGGGAGATATTTGAACACCACTGGGAACTACCGAAAGGAACTTGACAAATTATCTACTTTATAAATATAACGAAATGCCTTGGAATTGGCACAGTTTCTCCACTCTGATGCTCAGGATATCAGAGATTTAAATTGCCATTTACATACAGATGATTCCAGTCTAACTGCTGCCCAAAAAGCTCTTCGGAGAGAGCGCCCATACCATGACCTCAGAGTACTTACTAAATATGCCTCGCCGTGTCCTTCCCAGAACCCCCAAATCCTTCCCTCAACACCACAAAGAAGAGTGGATGGGCAACTGCTCAGGAATTATTCTGAAACACTTGCTCTCCCTCACTCTCCCGCATCAACAATCACCAGGTCACACTAATTCTCCCTCCTTAATGATACTGCAAATCTGTTCTCTTTGCTCCAGTTATATAGCCACCCCCGTCAGGGGTCTCCATTTTTTTCTCCACAGATAACCCAAAAAGGCCCTGGTTTGTTTTGTCTCCTCCCATCATGGGTTCTCTACAGTGAGCTGAGTGATTTTTTTCTGAAGCAAACCTGATCATGCGTTAGTCCCACATAAAGCGTCTGTGGATTCCCATCACCCTCTGCAGAGTCCAAACTCATCAGACTGGCTCCCAAGGCGCTTCACGGTGTGGTACCTACTTCCTAGCTGAGCTCTGCTCACTGCCGCACCCTCCAGTGCTAAAGCCATACTGAAGGACTGCTTTCCCCCCAAAGTGACATTTTTTGTTTTCAGGCTTTTGAACACAATGTTCTCTTTTTCTAGAACTTTCTGCCTACCTCCTCATTCCCACCTTCAATGTCTTGTTCATCTTTTAGTCCTTAACTTAAACACTATCTCTTTTGGAAGAATTTATTTATTCTCCCAAACTGGGTTACTCCTCCTCCTAAGTGTCCCATGAATACATCGTTAGGATTGTTACCACAAGCACTGTGGTGATCTAATTCACGTTGGTCTCTCTTGCTGGGTTGTGAACTCCATTGGTACAAGGGTGGGTCTTACTCATCACGATAATCCTAGTTTCTAATACAGTGTCTGAACACAGAAGTTGGTCAAGAAATACTTGTTGACTAAGCAAATAATTGTCAATACATAGCCACATAAATACATTGGGCAATTTGCAAATACTTTGGAGATCTGCTCAAAGCTCTTTGTAACCTATACAATCTTGACATTTGTTTTAACCCAGATATGTAGAGCACTAAAAATACCTACTGTATTCAGATGTTTTTCTGTTTGCTTATGAAAGGCGAAAGAGCCAGTCCAGTCTAATGAGGAGTGAAAGGGTTTGGGGTGTGCAGCCTGGCCTTATAATATCTGTGAAGGGCATGTATTATCTTGGCATCTGCCAACTAAAATAATAGGAAAGAGGAAGTAAAACTGGAAGAGAATGCATATATCTTCTTATGGCAAGAACAAATTATGAATTTAAGACAAAGGAGATTCAGTAGAAAGTGTTTTGACCTTGAATAATAGAAAGTCTGAGAAAAGTTTATGTAGATGGAGAAATAGTACTAACTTTCTTGCCCTAGGTAACTGCTGAGGGCAAAATTTACATGTGATTTCTAATCTGTATATGGATGATCTCATTTACAGGGTGTCGAAAATGAGCTATCATTATCTACACTGACCTCCTTTGCCTTCTTTTAAGTCTAGGTGCAATTTGTGAAACTTCTCTGAAAATGCCAGGGAGACTAGTTAACAAAAGGACACACACACATGTTGAGTTACCAGCAATGATTAGTCTGTTGTATGGATAATTTTTTTAAGCTCTAAAAAAAAAATAAACTACTTGAAAAAATATTTGTCCCCACAGTAAATGTAGAGAGGAAAGTCAGTTTCTAGAAATGTAGGAAAATGTTTGTAATCCCAGAATTTGTTGATGTTTTGACACTTGCTGGAAGATACTGTGACAGTGGTATATCTTTTGGAAAATATCACTGTTTCTGTGTGAGGATGATTGTCATCAGGCAGCTTGGTGACTTGTTGTTTCCTGTGTGTATTTCTTGTCACATATACCACGACTTATTCAGCACTCCTTGTCATTCATTTGTATGTTTTTAAAAAATTTTTTTTTCAACGTTTATTTATTTTTGGGACAGAGAGAGACAGAGCATGAACGGGGGAGGGGCAGAGAGAGAGGGAGACACAGAATCGGAAGCAGGCTCCAGGCTCTGAGCCATCAGCCCAGAGCCCGACGCGGGGCTCGAACTCCCGGACTGCGAGATCGTGACCTGGCTGAAGTCGGACGCTTAACCGACTGTGCCACCCAGGCGCCCCTTGTTTGTATTTATTGAGAACATAGTTAAGAGTCATTAAACCCTGGGTGTATCAAGGTGCCTGTGATGGAGATGCTGCTTGTGAGGAGTCCCTGGACTCAGGGTATAGACACTTACAGTAATAATTACACTTCGACAGGAGGAGTGAAGCAAATAGTTCTGCTTAGGGGAGAGAGAGAAGGCGTCAGGGCTGAGGTGATGTTTGACTTGTATAAACTCCTTAAAAGGGATTTTCCAGGCTCCTGTTGATGATAGAGGTACAGTGTGGGGAGTGGGGTGGGGTTTGAGGAGAACATTCCAGTCACCTGGACTCGTATAGACATGGCAATGTAAAGGCACACATGCTATTCAGGCAAGAGTGGATATTTTGTCAGGGTAGTGGACCAAGATTTTGGAGAGGCAGACAGTGAAGACAAAACTCCAAAAGTGGACTGTTTTCAAATCTTGAAAAACATGGCATAATAACTTCAAGACATTATCGCCATATTTTACTCATTTCTAAGACACTTTTTAAGATGAACTTTGTGATTCAATCAAAATTGTACACATAAATGTATACACATATTCTTTGTTTTGTTTGGTTTTGCAAGACCCTATGCCACGTTCGTCTTTCCTTCCTTCCTTCCTTCCTTCCTTCCTTCCTTCCTTCCTTCCTTCCTTCCTTTCTTTTTTATAGCTTTTATTTTTAATTAAAGTATAGTCGACATATAATAGTATATTAGTTTTAGGTATACAACAGTGATTCAACAATTACATGCATTATGAATGCTCACCACAGTAAACATAGTTACCAAGTATCACCATACAAGGCTATTACATATTACTGACCATATTCTCTTTATATACACAAACTTTTTTTTAATTTTTAAAAAACATTTCTTTTTGAGAGACAGAGTGTGAGTGGAGGATGGGCAGCGAGAGGGAGAGACACAGAATCTGAAGCAGGCTCCAGGCTCTGAGCTGTCAGCACAGAGTCCGACGCGGGGCTCATACTCATGGACCACAAGATCATGACCTGAGCTGAAGTTGGACGTTTAACCAACTAAGCTACCCAGGCACCCCTCTATACACAAACTCTTAAATTAGACAAATAGTTCTACCAGATGTGCTACAAAATCTTATTCATTCACTCATTTATTCATTTGTTTGTCAAACACTAAGATTGCTCTTATGCACCAGATGCTCTACTAAATGCTTTACCAATACTACCTCATTTTAAACAAAACTGAGCAGACTTTTCCTCCTCTCTATATTACATATTAGATTCTTACTCAGTAAGGACAACTATTTTAAGCAATTTTAGTTGTGGGTTTTTTTTTTTTTTTTGGTGTTTTCTTTATTGTATCTAAATAACAGGCTTAACTTGCCATTTACTGATTTATGTGACCCCGTTTTGGCATTTCTTTAATTAAAAAAATTCATTTATTTATTTTGAGAGGGAGCATGTGAGGTGCAAGCAGGGGAGGTGTGGAGAGAGAGGGAGAAAGAGAGAATCCCATGCAGACTCCATGCTCAGCGTGGATCTCATGACTGTGAGATCATGACCTGAGCTGAAATGAAGAGTTCAAGGTTTAACCAACTAAGCCACTCAGGCGCACACACCCCCCCCCCCCCCACAGTTTGGATTTTTCATACTTTATATGAAACTGTTTTTGTTTTCCTTCTCCTAAGCTTATAAAATCTCCTCTCTGTTCCTAGTGCTTTAAGATTTCATCATAATGTGTCTTGGTATAATTCTTTTTCATTCTTCATTTTGGGTACTCAGTGAACCTTTGCAATCTAGAGACTCATGAATTCTATTCTGGGAAATTATCTTGCATAATTTCCTCTTTTATTTCCTCTTCTCATTCTTTCTGAAACTCCTAACGTTTTGTCATGGAACTCCTGGACTTTCCTCTCTTCCCTCAATGAGAAGTAGGATAAAGACAAAATAGAGACTAACAGCGAAAACTCAGGCAGGAAAATGAAATAATGTCATATGGTTGAGTTCATTCTTTTTACACATTAATGATACCAGAGGCCACTTTAAATACATGGTTGTTTAAATAGCTGGCCAACTGTCTAGGAAATACAGCTGCAAGCCTCTAGCTTTCTAGAACATTCTAGAACATGTGCCTATGAAAGACCTACCCTCTAAATCTAGCTTCATGTATCCTATGTGTTTATATAGCAAAAATGATATCTTATATTAGAAATACAAAATCTGGAATTGCTTACTTTGAATTTGCCCAGATAAACATCAGATAGATGAGTACATTAAACTAATAGATTAAGGGCCCAAGCAGGAAGATTACAAATTCTGTCTGAGCGTGACACACTCAGAATTTCTTTTACAATTGGACAATAGATGGAAGTGGTAAGTCTTCTCTTATTCCTTCCAGAAACTTGTTTTCTAGTGTTATATTTCCTCTCATTAGGCTTTATAGAAAGAAAGCTAGTTCCTCCAAATAAGATAATGATAATAAGATGAGGATAATAAGATAATGATTTGGGATGTTGCCTGTTGGTAGAACCTGCATATAGTTAAAGAAACCAGGGAACTGTCATGAGCTTAAAGAGTATTCTTGAGATAGTTGTAAAGCTTCTTGACAGTCTGAATTTTGGACTGTATTGCTCTTCAGGATCTAGAAGGATAGAGGATTAAAGTTACATCCAAAGCCTAGGGATGAAGTCTGAAGATGCTGGGGACTATGGTACTTTAGTTTTCTTCCTTTCTACCAATGCATTCCCCTAACTAGATTTAATAGTAGGGTTAGTAATACTAGCTAAAATGTAGTAAGCATCTACCTGTACTAATTATACAAGTAACTGAGCCGTGTGCTCTTCTCTCTTCCTCTTGTATCTCACTTAAATGTCCCAATCATTTTATAAAATGAGTCTAATTTGTTACGTTATTTTGCAATTGAGAAAAATAAGAGGCACAGAGAGGTTAAGAGTGTTGGTCCAAGTCACGAAGCTAGGGAAACAGAGACAGAATTTGAACACAGGCAGTCGAACCCCAGAGCCCAATCTCATTCGGCAACTGAGGAATGAAGTTAGTCTTGGAAAGACTAATGAGCCAGCAGAGGACGTACTACGGACTGCTGTGGAGAGGGCCCAGTGCAGAGTTATGCATGCGTGGACGAGAGGGTCACTATAGATGTGTACTCAGATAAGTGGTTCATAGTAGCCACTTACACTGTCTTTAACTGTACCTTCAGAAGACTAGCTTTTACTAAGACCGTTTAACTAAAATTATTTTCTTGGAGATTAACAATGCCCCTCCCCCAATACTAGTGATTTAGTATCTGATGGCCTTTTCTCAGTTCTTAGTCTCTTTGACCTGTCTTCCCCACTCAACACATTCCCCCCACTGCCTCTTCTCTGATGAAGGTCTCTCCATCTCTCTTCTCGTTTGCCCTTTTGCTCTTTTTTCTCTTTCTCTCTGTCCTCTCTTGCTTCAGAAAGGAACAAATATCTGTAGTAATACAAAATGATGTAAAAAAAAATGGTTGAGGAAAATGGGCAAAGGGAAAAGTGTAGGAAGGATCATGAAGATCATACCAGGGGTGAGATAATACACAAAGTGTCGCTTCTAATTGGGAACATTTGTTAGAGTTGGGCCACAGATTTGGATCTAAGTTTCTCAGGAGCTGCATAAAAAGCTTACACAATTGATTACATGATTCACTGTCCTTAAGATAAAAGCAAATTGGTTTTTCAAGAGGAAGAAACATTTCCTAGAACTAAGACTCAAGAGGCATTTACCTGGGAATGTAGTGAATGTTTTCAATAACAATTTGACTGTAAATCCAATAATGGTTTCAAAAAGACTCTTCCTTCAGATTTCTGCATGCCCCCCACCCTCACTTTCTGGTGCCTCTTTTCACTTGTCACCCTTCTTTGGCATGCCTTCTTTGTGGCCATATCTAAAATGGCACCTACTCTCATCCCTTTATGTCTCCTTTGTCTTCTTTTTTTTCTGCTCACAAGCTGAGCTTTCTTATAAGTGCCTGGGACAGTGTATGATACACAATGGTGTCAGTATTTAGTTGTAAATAAATGAATGGACAAAATGTCATTGATAAGCTCTAGGAGTTTTAAAATTATACTTATAGGAAAGTATCTTGTTTGAGGTAGAGCATGACTGGCCAGTTACTGCAATAGTTGAGCTGGTTAGCGTTATGTGTCAGGTCAATACAGTAGGTTGAGATTTGGTGCTCAGCAGAATAAGGATTATTCTCAAGTGAAATTGTGAAGAGGGTGATTCCTGTCCTTTTCCATAAGCACAAAATATTGGAGGACCATGCTACTTCCTGAGGCAGGGAAAAATCTGTATACTATCAAGTTGTGAAACAATGGGGACAGGATTGGTTCTCAAAGAGAGGGCCTCTTAGCAGAATCTTGAGTGAAGACTCAGTAGGGTGCTGTGGGACAAGAGTACATGTGGCAGGGGTGTGGCCCTGAATGAGGTGTTCTTTGGAGACTTAATCCTTTCCTGTTCTTCCTTAAGAAGATAGGAAAAAGATTAGGGAAATCCCCCTCAGCTATGTCCATAAAACTTTGTGAGGGTAACTTATGCTCATTATGTAGGGTGAAATGGCCTCCGTTGTGTCCTTAGGTTTTCCACCTAAGTCATGACAAAAAGGTGGCCTCTAGCAGGAGCACATCAGATTCATGTTTAAAAGTGCTATTTGTGATAACTTCCACTTTGGCCAGTTAGGGAAGAAAAAAGGGAAGAAATGTACCTGAATCTGCTAAGAAGGGGGGAAACAAACCTGGAAATAAGGATTTTAGAAGCAGATAAGTTTGTAAGTGGTACAGGCAGTCTGGCTAAGGATCATTTACTTTACTTTCTCCTGTGAGGACTTTCAACATCATTTGCCTTCTTACCAAGGTCTCGCCCTGGAATGTTGCATGAAGGACAAAGTTTTGTTGCTTTCCCGGTTATCATGTCTCCTTGGCTGGTAGAATGCCACTGACCTTCTTTGCTAAAAATACACAGGCAATATATATCAGAGGTAATGGATTCGAAAACACAGTTTTTCTTTTCATTAATTATATTATTTATTTATTTAAAATGTTTTAGTCCAGTCTTACAGAGGCTAGAGGATTCACTGAGGGTGCCAGAGAGGCAGACTTCAGACAGCTAGAGGTATAAGAGGTTAGAGGGTGAAGGTGAGGGTGGGAAAGAAATACCCAAACTTCCAAGTTATGACGGTTAGGGCCCGTTCCGTGCTACCATCCCTTGATGCTCATTATAAAAATATGTTCAAATCGGGAGACAATATAAAAGAAGAAAAAAAAATAAAAGGAAGTTAAAAAAGATTAAAAGGGGCAGTTGGTTGAATGGAGGTTAAAGTTTAAAAAGAGAGAGCAAGGTAAGAAAAATGGAGCTAAAAGGAAATCAAGCGGAAGCTAAAATAGGAGATTTAAAATCCCCACAAAGGTAAAAGGTTATGAGTTTAAAAATACAAAACTCATGATATTTAAAAATAAGAGATAAAATACTATAAGCCAATGAGATAAAAGGTTAAAACATGACTAAAAGCTATAATGGTTTAGGCTAAAAGTCTAACGCCTGTGAGATGAAAAATCTAAAAACAGATCATTCCTTGGGATTAAGGCTTTGGAACAGGAAATCAGAACTAGAAAAGAAAAAAAAAGAAAAAATTAAAATTAAATTAAAATTATAAGGATAAAGTGGATTAGGGAAGCCATTTTATATATATATTTATATATTTATATATTTATATATGTTTTAACATTTATTCATTTTTGAGAGGCAGAGAGAGACAGAATATGAGCAGGGGAAGGGCAGAGAGCAGGAGATGGAATCTGAAGCAGGCTCCAGGCTCTGAGCTGTCAGCGCAGAGACAGACACAGGGCTGGAACCCATGGACTGGGAGATCATGACCTGAACAGAAGTCGAGGCTCAACTGACTGAGCCACCCAGGTGCCCCTATATATATTTTTTTAATTAACAGAAAAACAAGAGAACTGGTTTGAGGAAGCAGAGTATGTGGTGACATTCTCAGGGCAGCCTGACCTTCCCAGTGGGAGACAGAAGGCTGTGTGGACACTGCACTGATTGTGTCTTTATAGGCGGAGTCCAGGGCAGAAGGTAGAGGCTGTCACCACCAAGCCCCCCTCCCCCACCCCGCGGAGGTGGGGAGATGATCCCAAAAGCAAGAGCTGGCCTGGCTTCCGGAGCATCATAGGGAAGCACCTTCTCCCTCTATCTTTTTAAAATTCCCCCTCACTTGCTGTCCCTGCTCCATATTTGTCCTGGCCACCACTTGGCCAGACGGCCAGCCTCCGCCTTCAGCACCTCCTCTCTGATCTTTGCATTGCCTGCTGCCTGCCCTAAGTCTTTTCCCTTCCAATCTCTCTCCACTTTGCAACCAGACTAATCTGAAAACACTGGGTCATGGAATTATATTGTATAAAAACCTTCTGTGCTTATCATTTGAAAGACCAAAGTCCTAAAAGGCTTTGCAAAATCTGGCTTTAATGCACTTTTTCAAATAAGTTAGATATCTTCTATGTTTGCACTTAAATTCAACCTTGTCTACTACATTACTTATGCTAACCCCCATGATATCTGGAGGTTAAATATTTTCAAGTTTGGAGTTTGATCATGAGATTTGGAGTTATTTCAGGAAAAAGGAATTCTTAATTCCATTTTGTAAACGTCTACAGTAAATTGATACTGATTTTGTTTCGGTTTTTGGTTCTCAGACTAATTAAAGGACAGGGGGGCAAGAGGAGGGGGAAAAAGAAGGAAAGAGAAGAACTAGGATTCCTATGCATGTGTTTCTGGGAAAATTAGATTTTTGTTTTACTGGAATTAATGCTAGAGCTCCCTTCTTAGCTGTTCCCCAGAATGACTTTCTTTCCTGAGTTTAAGGATATATTATCTTTAAAAATGCTTTTTGAGTATTTCTCTACTCAGTTCTGAAAATAAGGGAAATTCAGCTCCTCTCAGTGTTTGAAGGGGAAAAATAAGATTTGGGAAATAAAACGAACCATATTTAAGATTATCCCTATGAGTTTTCTGCCAAAACACCAGATGCTACTGGAAAAAAAAAATATCTACCACAATTTGCTGTCTGGGAACTGTGCCTGACTCTTTAACAGGGGATGAGGAGAGCGATGTAAAAGAATGAGGTAAATGACAAATCCTACTCCAAATAAACAGTGTTTTTACATAAAAAAAAAAGGTTCTAGTTAAGACTATTAGGGTTATAGCACTAATTTGCCTTAAAATTCTATTACTTATCAGAAACTATAAGGACACCTTATAGCAAAAGCAATATGAATGCTGGCCACTGTCACACTTAACCATCCTAAAAACGCTTTTTGTATCTCCATAATTAAATGTTCTAGCAATATCATAATTTTCAGACTAGGAGCATTCTAGATTCAGAGCTATTTTCTTATGTTGATTTTTGTTGTCCCTTCAATTTTTGCTTGGGTTTGGATATGTACAAAGCCTTTCATAAGCCAAATCCTCTTTCATTTTCCATATGCATATTTAGATTTCTTCCATCTCCTCTCAGTGAATGAAAGCAGCATTAGAAATGGAACTGAACTTTGAGAATTGGAATATGTGTGTAGCTTAAAGTGAGACAATTGAAGCAAACTACAAATGAGAAGCTAGTCCCAACTTAATATTACTTTTGATCATTAAAAAGAGCTCAGGTGACTTGTATCTATTTTCATGCACTCCTGCTAACTGGCTCCGGTCTACAGCTGGAGCAGAAGTTTCCACATTGTGTGACAAGCAGACTTTGCTATACATCTTTAAATTCTCCAGGATTTAAAAGAAACCCAGAAGGAAGATGGATCTAAAATTTCCTGCCTTCTGCTTTTCAAGTTACCCTAGTTTCTACTCAGTCTGAGGTTTGGATTATTCAATAGTTCACCATTTTTTAAAATTTGTCATGGACTGCATGTGTCACCCCCAAATTCATATGTTGAAGTGCTAACCACCATGGTGGCTATATTTGGAGTGAAAGGTAATGAAGTTTAAATGAGGCCATGAGGATGAGGCCCTGATCCAATAGGCCTTATGAGAAGAGACATCAGAGTGCTCTTCCCAATCCTCATCATCGCCACCCCCCACCAAATGCCCACGCACTGAGGAAAGGCGATGTGAAGACATAGTGAGATGGTAGCTGTTTATAAGCCAGGAAGAGAGTATTCATCAGAAACTGAACTGGCCAGAAACTTGATGTTAGAATACCCAGTCTATGGTATTTTCTTATGGCAGCCTGAGCGGACTAGTAAAATATTCCTGTTTCTACTGATAACAAAAGAAGAGAAATGAGCTCCAAAAGGATATAGGTTATAGAGGAGGGCAGGGGCCTCATTTATCTTGGTTAATGACTGTATCCTTAGCACTGGAGGAGGGTCTGGCTAATGGCAGGTACTCAGTGCTTATTTTGTCAAATGAATGAAGGAATGAATGAATGGATGAGTAGATAAAACATCTAAGCTTCTCATGATAACTAACTTGATCACTGGTGTAGATTACAAAAGGGAATATTGCATTTCCTCCCTTAAAAATTTTACATGTATGCCTATGTTGTTTATTTCTGATGATTTTGGGGGCAATCCCAACTAAAGGCCAACCTGAGGGTTTGTTTGTTTGTTTGTTTGTTTGTTTCTTAAGACCAGATTTTATTTAGATTTCACTAGCATCTCCATTAATGTTCTTTTTATTTCTCCAGGATTCAATTCAACATACGAGATTGCTTTTTTTTTTTTTTTTTTTTTTTTTGTCATATCTCCCCAGTCTCCTTGGGTCTATGATTTTTGTCCAGGTTTCTCCTTGTTCTTCATAACCTTAAGGAGTACTGGCCAATTATCCTGTATAATGTCCTCAATCTGATAAACATCAGACAAGTCTCATGATTAGATTACTGGTATGGGGTTTTAGAAAGAATACCATAGAGGTGAAATGCCCTTCTCATCACATGTGAGAAGGGACATGATATTCGTGTGAAATCACTAATGATGTTAAACTTCAGTTGTACCAAATTATGATTACTGAATACTTCTGTAATATTTGCAACAATGGTTTTTACCATCTGATTGCACATAGATCTCAATCTTACCTCCCTAAATTCAGAAGTGAAAACTTCTTTCTTTCTATAATGTTAGAAAAAGTAAGTTTAAATGCACATCTTGGTGTGAGGTCTTATACACAGTCAATATTATTTTTATAGCCTAATCTTTTCCTGTCTGAAGAACCATAGTGAAATATGCTGAATAAATCAATAAGGAAGGGTTTTTCTCTAAGTTTCTTGATTCAGTTCGAGATCCAGAAAGGAACGTTGATGGCATAGAGCCTGACCTAGCCCTCCCGGTATTAGCGCATTAGGCACCTTATAAAATATAATTTATTTAATGTCCCGCCAGCCATACCACCCTCAAGCGTGATGTCATCAACACATTAAATAAGGACATTTGGGACCTCCAAAAAAAAAAAAAAGTTTTGGCAGGTAACCCAGAAGGTAGAATGAGTGTAGCGGTGTGGCCTCACTTTGGTTCCACCTGACTAATGTACTCATGAGTAATCCATAGGGCAGTGTGCTGTGCGCTGATGGGCAAAATAAAGAGACATAAAACGAGGACTCACACTACTTCACTCCAAAAAGACTGAGATGTTTCCCTTAGCCTTATATTTTGTGGGAATATTTATGTTGGAATTTATCCAAAGTTGAGTCAAATTAGGTTGAGTCAAGGAGTCTCTGGAGGGTAGAATGCTTGTCTAGGGGGGGTAGTTCCCTTGGCCAGGGTTTTGGCACATGAATGAACACTTTGCTCCCAACAAGGTCTTTAACTTGCCCAGCTTCACTGTTGAATTGGGCCCATTGTGCCTCGGTAAACTCTTGAAATTTTATTGGCTGTTCATATTTTACTCTCTGTCTTGGGATATAATTTAATGCATCCACAGTCACAATGCAATCAAGGAGCGCCTGTGACTCAGAAAGTGAGAGGTAACTGTAGATAACAGTTCTGGCAGGAAAGAAAATTTCTGGATTAACGTTATTTTGACCATGAATGTTGACTCAAACTATGATTTCAAAAAGAACCTTTTTTTTTTTGAAATGTCTTTTTCTACTTCACTCATGTTGAATGCATGTTGTGTGAAAATCATCATGGTAGATCTAAAAGGGTATAGAGAGAAATAAAAGATGGCCCTGACTTCACATAATATATTGTTAAACAGAAATAAAATCTGTAATCAATCAATAGTAAAATCCAGAATATTAAAAAGAATAAAAGTATAGCACGAGATTTGAAGAAGCTGTTGACATTATTAAAATACAAGGAGGTATGTAAATTGGGTGGCCATTTCACTTTATTAAGAGGCAAGGGCATGCTCGGGTGAAGCGGCTTGTATTTAGTCACCTGTAAGCATTTCTGAGTCTCATAGATAAAACTTCACGCTTGCCCCTGGGGTTTTGTTGTGGGAATATTATCTCACCAAATTAGAAGGCAACCTTAGACCTTTCAGCTGTGTAACTTGGCAGTTCTTACTACTGCACCCACATTCCTTGGCAGAGAAAGGCTCCCAAGAATTCTGAGTTCCTAACCTCTAAGTTTTCTTGGTAGTATGTCATCAACCACACCTATAGTCACCTTCTTCATTCCTTTAGCATTCCATTAAGCTGTGCATGAGCAGTTACCTACCCAACACACATACATACCTGTGTTTCCAAGTTTTAAATGATATATAATGATAAATACTGGGAGGCTTATAGAGAAAAAAATGTGCAAACATCGTATTGGTTTTCATTATTTGTTATTCTTTTTTTTTTTTAATGTTTATTTATTTTTGAGACACAGAGAGATAGAGCATGAACAGGGGAGGGTCAGAGAGAGAGTGAGACACAGAATCTAAAACAGGCTCCGGGCTCCGAGCTGTCAGCACAGAGCCCGATGCGGGGTTCGAACCCACGGACCGCGAGATCATGACCTGGGCCGAAGTCGGACGCTCAACCGACTGAGCCACCCAGGCGCCCCTCATTATTTGTTATTCTGATGTGTCTTTTCTAATCTGTGGCTCTTCTTTAAGTAGATCCTATTTTTAAATGTGCTATCTGGTGATGAGGACCCCCCATTTCTAGTTTCCAGGGATGGCATTTTTTCCCAGTGTAATCACACCTTTTTTCTTTACTTCTTTCTTATTCATGCATTCATTCATTCATTCTTTCACTCATTCATTTTTTGGTGAGAGAGAGATGGGTGAGGGGTCATTTTCATATCTTCTCAGCAATGCATTTCAAATAATTACATTTTATTCAATGTATACGTTTTTATTGTTAAAGGGCTTTTCAAAATATCTAGTTCAAAGTGGTAGTTCTCTCTAGAGACTCTAGCGGAGGGAAATGGAATAAATGCGTATGATTGTATATCATTTCTTTCAGCTTTATCTCCTGTTCTCCCCATGAAACACTTTTTGCAATGAATGAGTTGCTGCAATTGGTTCACTGATATACTATCTCTAATCGTTAGAGAATGCATGGAATTCTGTTAGGTTCTCTTCTGTACTTTCTGCAGCACCATTTCTTCCCCCTCCACCTCCCCACGTAGCAACTTTGAATTGCTGGGAGGTTTTAGTCATTCTCGTGGAACTAGGAAACGTGGCTTGGACCTCCCCTGAGAGAGCAGCAGAAATCAGGCCTCCTCTGCCTGTTCTCCAGACAGGTATCCAATGGACTTGGCCTCATGAAAGACCTTGGAAGAAAGTGTCATGGTGGAGCCTGAGCTGACACAGTGTTCTCAGGGCCAGAGATAGAATTGGAGTATGATCAGTACAGCCAAAAGTGTCAGTTGAGATACAGAAGTAATGATGATGAGGTGGTAATAAACACAAAAACAACTTGTATCAGTGCTTACGATCTGTCAGGCATTGTTTTAAGCATTTTATTTATTTGAACCACTTAATGCTCACCACATCTCTATGGCGGGGGGGGGGGGGTGCGGGTACCATGCTTTTCTCCAGTTTATATTGTTTATACAACTTGCCTAAAGTCATCCGGTTAGCAAGTGGAAGATCCGGGCCTTGAGTCCTTATTCTAAATCCCATGCTCTATCTCACCAAATCGCCTGAAATGGCTAACTGTATGGCCTATGTTCTTAAGCCCACACAGTTATCTATCTAGATATTTGAAAGGAGATAAACTGCAGTTTTGTGTTACACTGGCAATAAGTGATTAGTTACATGTAGGCCTTTTTATGTATTTACTTAGTGAATTAATAGGGTTCATTTTTTTTTTTTTTTTTGAGAGTAAGGGTAAGAAAAGAGTAGGTTGTGTCTTTTTTTGTGTTTAGGACAAGAAATGGGAAATACATCAGCTATCAACTTAACTACATTGAATTAAACTTTGATCCTTAGATTCCTTCCTGTCATTTGTGTCCATCTGGTGTCTGTCACTTGGTAAATGAGTAAAGAAGAAAACGCGTTTATTTCCTTGCTTTTATATCTATCCATGTTCAACTTCTAACGTTCAACAAACATTTCTTTCTCTTTTCAGTATTCCCTATGTGCCAGTTGCTATATTAGGGTCTGGGATGACAATACTGAACAGGGCAAATAAGGTCACTGGGCCGTGGGGTTCTAAGATCTGGTGGAGGTTATGGGGCACCTGGGTGGCTCAGTTGGTTATGTGTCTGACTTCAACTCGGGTCTTGCAGTTCATGAGTTTGAGCCCCACCTCGGGCTTTGTGCCAACAGCTCAGAGCCTGGAGCCTGCTTCAGATTCCATGTTTCCCTCCCTCTCTGCCCCTCCCCTGCTCACACTCTGTCTCTGTCTCTCTCTCAAAAATAAATTAACATTAAAAACTAGCAGAGGTCATAGACAAGTAAGTAAATGTAAGTACAACTGGATGAGATAGAAGAGATATCTCAGTCTTCTACCCATAGATACCTAGTTATCTTGAGATTTGGCTTTTAAAGTCAAAACTCTGAACAATAACAAGTAACCCCCTCCTCCCCCCAGTAATATAGATACCAGATAAAGTTCAAAAAATTATGGCTGCTGATCTATGAAATTTTGCAAAGATAATTTTCTGGCACGGTGAGATTTTACATAATGAAAAGCATTAATGGGAGAAAAGCTATAATTTTAACATCCCCAAGTATTTAATTTAAGAAGATGGTGGCAAATTGGAATAGCATTAAATGAATCCCAGAAATATTTGTTGAAAGAAAAAAAGGCAAAATTGACTACAGAGCTCTTCCGTCTTGCTCCTTAGTTGAGCAACGTTTGAACTACTTTTTGTAATTTGCCTAATATCATTCCTCATGTTAATGATTGTTCTGCTAGATCTCAATAGTTTTTCAGGTTTTATTTTTCGTTGCAAAGAATTCAGCAGTTCTCTTCTTTGTTCTGTTTTAGGAACATCTGTTGCAAATGTAGTGTTGAGTTTATTTGAAACTAACAGCTGCCCAGTAGCCTGTTAAGAGAAAGAGCCTAGGTGAAATTTCCCTGCAGATTCCTTTCTAAAAGGGCTAGTTTCTAAAAATTTACCTTTAATTACGTTTAAATTATGTGATATGAGGGGTATGGGAAGGGCAACAATTGTCCCTGTTTAGCATGATGGATCCGTGTTTGTGTTTACGATAATCCCAATGTATTTAATCCAAATATTTAGATATTTAAAGACTACATATGAAAAGAAAAGTTACAATGTAAGAGGCCAGCTGGCCTACCTGGCTCTTGGCTAATGCTTTCCAAGTGAAGCACCACTGCCCAGACTCTGCAAGTTTCTTTGACAAATTCCCAACTCATGTCTGCCTACAAATCACATTAAAATAAATTTGAATGGTACAACAATCTGAGTCGTTGAATGGAGCTTTCTTTTCAGAACTAAGCAAACAAAAGCTACTACTAAAACAACCATTAAAAAGAAAACCACAAAACTATTACCAGACTGGATTCTACAAATCTTGGGGCCTCTGATGCCCAACTCAGCAATTTTAGCTAATTCAGCAAAGAACATTCATGAAATGTTTGCTAAGTGTCCTCTGGACACTTGCAATAAGACAGCAACAATGCACTCTTTAAAGGTTGCATTTGTAGAATTGTTAACTGAATAGGACTTAAGTTTATATAGCTAAACCTTTACATGGAGTCCATTGTGAACCTTAGCTTCTAGACATACCATGTCTTACTCAACACAACAGCCTTGTGAGGTGAGGATTATTGCTAACCTCAGGTTGTAAAGGAGGAATGGTAGTTGAATAATTCATTTAAAGCCGTGTAGCAAACAGATGGATAGAGTCTAAGGTCACTGAGCTAGCAAATGACAGGGCTGGGACAGACATAATCCTCTCTAATTCAAATTTCCATCTGCCCTTACTACAGTTGAGGACTCCTCTTTTAGGTATCTACCTTTGGGGAGTGCAAAAGTAGTGAAGAAGATATTAGGGGCAGAACTCAAGACACAGAAACACTGGTTAATTCTGTGTCAGTATGCTGGTTCTCTCTAGTTCATTCCCTAAAAGTGAAGCCTTCTCCTTCTCCCTTTCTTTCTCTTGCCTCTTTATCCCTTGGTCCCCATGTTTTTTATTCCTACTGTGTAAGAATATGGGTAACTCTACCTAAGTGCTCACCAGAGTCCAAACTGTCTATGTATCACAGGGCAAGAAAAACTAAAAAAAAAAAAAAAAAAAAAAAAAAAGATAAGAGGGAGTGTGTAGAGATCAAATTATACCACTAAAAACTCAAAGCCAAGTTTGTTTTTTCTTTGCTATTCCAATAATGTAGCTGTAAAGAATCATTGAGTGACGGCATATTAGAGTTGGAAAGAACCATAGATGTAATCAAGTCAATGTCGTCTCTGTAGAGGGGAAGGAAATGTGTTCTAGAGAGTGGGGGTGGCATCTAAGTCCACAAAACCAGCAAGTGGCAGATCTGGGACTTTGTCATGGGAACACTCATGTTCAGTATATGCTTCCTCCCTTGAATCCATGTAATGGAAGTCTCTTTCCAGCATGCAGAGTGACTGCTTGGCTTATCTCCAAGCACAAGATTCTGTATCATGCTGGGTGAGGCAGGGTAAATTGCCTTTAAGATCTTGAAT
The DNA here is from genome assembly GCF_018350175.1 of Felis catus. NCBI lineage: Eukaryota > Metazoa > Chordata > Mammalia > Carnivora > Felidae > Felis > Felis catus. The sequence goes on from NC_058374.1 coordinate 70,367,757, forward strand.
TCTGGACTCACATAGACCAGGGTCCATATTTCAACTCTACAACTTGCTGTGTCAGTTAAGGCATGTAACTTATCCTCTTTAAGACTCTGTTTCCGTATCTATGACAAGCGATGGTATGTCATACCTCCTGTGGTTGTTGAGAGGATTAAAGGAAATAATATTTAATATTCATAGACTATGCTTGCTCTGCATTGTGTTTGGTACTAAATATTTTATATTTATCATTTCATGTAATACTTTTAATTTGTGCTAAGTGCTTTGACCATAAAGTAGTAAATGTGTCTATCTATCTATCTATCCACAGTTGTGTGTTTGTGTGTGTATGTGTGTAGGTGTGTGTGCACGCAAACACATACCCATACACATATTAGTTAGGAATGTGATACACACACACACACACACACACACACACACATCCTAGCCCCAGTGCAGGTCAGGAATTTCATTTAAGCCTTGACTACACCGACTTGAATAAATAGCAGTGTCCTGTGGCAGGCACTCCCATGCCCTTGTACTTGTTCCATGAAGCTACCAAGGCTCACACTCTTTCTGTGTTTCCGCCCTGCCAAAACCTTAGTAGAAGGCTTCCACTCTCAAGGTCACAGGATAGCTGCTCAGCCATACCCCATCTGTGCTTCAGGCTGTCGAAGCAGGAAGGAGGAGAGTAAGGAGCAGAAGGGCAAAGCATGCTATCCTGGAAATGTTGCCCAGTGATATATAAGTGCTTCTGCTTACATATCGTTAACACCTCTATCTACAAGAAAAGCTGGGAATGGTAGTCTTCATTTGGGCATATTCATCCCCAAGCATATGAGATGAGAAATTAACCTGCAGTTTCTGCCACATCTTTGTCAAGATTCTGTACAACCTCCAATTTATTGAGAAGCATATGTGTGTGTATACAAATATATACTGTTATAATAGTATATTATGTATTAATAATAATTAATACGTGTTTTATATATACTGTATATTCACACATTTACATTTTATTGTGAAGAAAACATGGCTGCTTTTCACATAGAGCACTGTGGTCTTAGTAATATGGAGAAATCAGGAATGCAAATATGATTTTCATATCATCCTAGTGAATTGGTGCCTGGGGTTTGGGGTAGAACTCAAACAAAAGAAAACCATCACAGAAACAAAATGATTTGTTATGGGTTGGAGTAACTGAAGGAAGATTCAGAAAGGAGTATAATAGCAGAGAAGAGGCAAATCAGCTAAAAGTGTGGTCAAAGGGATAGTTATGGAAGGATATTCACCTAGGTACAGAGAAATTGTGTAGGAAAGAGCCATATCTGTAAGTGGGAGATCTGGAGGGCACTCTTGCTCAAGAAGTTAGAAAGATGTTTGAGGCCTAGTCTCACCTAACCTTGAGTTTAACAGATGGAAAAACCAAAGAGATGGCCTCCTCATTGATGGGACCAGGGGCAAAAAGAGAAAGAGAGATAGAAAGATTTCCAGTTTATATTTGAGATAGGAGGAAGGTTTGGATTAGAAAGGAAATGTAATAGCTTGCAATAAGTTGCTCCAAGTTGAACCGAGTAATGAATCTGTGTACTTACATTTAATGGCATATAATAAAATAAATTTCCAACCCTCACTGCCTCCCTGAGCTTGGATTTTCTTCCACACTCCTTGCTGAGCAGGATGATTGGGCAGAGACAAACAGCAAAGGGCCACAGAGCTAAGTTTGAAGTCGTAGAAGAGAATCTCCTGAGGCATTGGCTGAGAACCATAGGAAGTTACTTGTGGTAGAAATTTTCCGGAATTTTTCTATTCTAAGATACTCTGAGCTCATTTCGTCATAGACCTTCATGACTTGACGAATAACATATTGACTAGTTCTTGCAGTTTAATAAAGAGCAGCATGAAATCTTCTGGGAACATCAATTCCCTGTTAGTTGTGTTTGAGGCCAAGAATGCCTAGCACATAGTAAGCACTCAATAAAAATATAATTGCATTTATAAATTAAACAAAGTGAATGAATATCTAGGGAGTACTTAGTGTGGCTCCAGTAAATGGCAGTATGGTTATAATATGTGTAATTCAGCTAGTGTTAGTGCTGAAAAAAATTAGCTTGCCTAAAGTACAATTTGAGTTTTAATTTTTTACTATTTGGTTGAAATCATCATGAATGGACTATTTCCATGCAGTGAAAAAGTTCTTTGGAGGAATAGCAATAAAAATTGTTTTAAAGCATGTTTATTTCCTATTAACATGTCTTGAAATCATATCACTTTACTCAAATCTACAATTAGTGAAGATGAGAAAATCATTCCCTGCCCCACCAAAAACATGTCTCAAACATATTAAATTATTTCTAATATTTTCTTGATATTCATAACAGACTGGCCAAACGTTTTCACCAAAAGTTTCTAAGTTAGGTTTTCTTCTCTGTTCCCCCATTTTTTTTAAGCCTTATAGATATGAGTCTGATTAGCTCAAAATCTTTCCAACTTTGTTTATCTGATGCTAGTGTTTATTCATTTGATAAGGGTATGGTCTTACTATGTTCAAAGCAGTGATCTGATTCCTTCTCTCACGGAGCTTTTGGTCTACCAGAAAATGTTTTTATTTTTTTAATTTTAAACTGTCAGTTAAAAGACAGTGCTATTCGTTGATGTACGTGCTGAAATACTGTGATGCAATGCTATAATGACGATTGGCACAGGGTCCTCTGGCAATATAGGGAGGCAGATTTGTGTCATTTTTAAAAGCTTAAACTTGGATTTTGAAATCTGTAGCTAAGTTTTCTAATCTTCTTATGCCCCTCACTGGCTGTGTAATATTTGGCAAATTACCTTATCTCTCAGAGCCTCAAGTGCCTCACTTGTGAAATGAAGCTAATAGTAGTATTCATCTCAAAAGGTGTTGTGAGGACTTAATGAGATACATTTATAATGAAATCAGTTAGAATAAAATAAAACTGCTTAGCATCATGCTAAGTTCTAGCATTGTCTCTCACCAATCTCGTCTTTCCTCCCCTTTCCCTCCCTCCCGTCATATCATTTGCACTTTCTCCAGGTCCTGAAGTATGCCTAAGCTTTCTCTGCCCCAGGACCTCAGCACATGCTAGTTCCTTGTCTGAACTGCTCCATCACTTCAACTTACACCATTAACGATGACTCATCCTTGAGATTTTGGTCCAAATATCTTTTTTTCTCATCCCAAAGTGTAAATGAATCACTTTGCTGCCTTCTCCCCTAACTGCCTATCATTTCCTTACACAGAATTCGTCATAATGTGTAATTATACATTCTATTGTATCTATACATTTTTTCTTCCTTATTAGACAGGAGCTCAAGGAGGGTAAGGATCAGTATCATTTGAGGTCATTACCATAAACTCAGTTCAGGACAGATCTTGGCCCACAGGATGTACTTTAAATATTTGATATTTAATGAACAAACAAATGGATGGAAACATGACTTTCCATGGAAGGCATTAACATTGTGTTTTTGGCTCTTTGTAAGGGTCTTTGAAATGCCAAATTTTATCATTTCAAAGAGCAGGCGTCCGATTTAAATTGTGGGAGAAGTCAGAAAAGTATTCTTAGAGGAGATGACAATGAAGATGAATTTTGACATCAAATTTTATATTTCCCTTTACACAACGCATATTTTCAGGCTACATCAGTAAGTTTTATGGAAATCCTGAGGAACTTTAGAGAAAAAAATGACTAGTCACTTCACATTGGAAATTATTTAACATAGTTTCTTTTGACGTGTTCAAAGCATTGCTTCACATTATTATTTCTGTGTCAGAGGTGGAGAATTATATCACAAAAATCAAAAGTTAAGTCAGGCTATGGGATAGAACTTCTGGAAGAGATGAAGGCCTAGAAGGCAGAGGGCAACATAGCAAAATTTAAAGCCTACAGGTCAAGGAGACTATTACTGAATTCCTAGCAAATTACATATTTGGCAGCTACAGGCCACAAGCTGGAGCTGATATGCCCAAAAGGGGCATGCAGGAAAAGGGAGTGGCCCAATTCAAGCAGTCTGGACCCCCCAAGTGAAACTCACTAGAGCCTCATTAGGAATCAGGATGTTTCTTTCTTGGTGGGCCTTAACCTTCATTCCGTGGACTGAAATGACCTCCAGTAGGTCAAAATAAGACTCTGATAAAGTCTAAAGTGTTACAAGGTGCTCACAGTCTTAACCAAGGAATATTTTTCAGAAAATACAGAAGATTTTGGATTTGAATGTCTATTTATGAAGTTTTGCAAGAGACTGTCATTCTAGTACATACTCTGACATTTCAACTCTGCCAGTCTAAGCTCATTTACAGAACTTAACCAAAGTTGCTGAAGTATTGAACATCTGTTTTCCCTGAAACGAATGGAAGGCAGAATGATTAGAACTTTTTGGGAAACTCATCAAAGTTTACAACAGGAAGAAAAGGTTTTTGATTTTAAAAAGTTTTTTTTTTTAATTAATTTATTTTTATTCTGCCTCGGTCTCTGGCCCCTAAAGTAAACAACTCTCAGAAAAGATGACAACAGAGACTATCCAGTTTCTGCTGTCTCGGCTTTGACAGGAGTGGCCCAGACCATCTGAATCACTGGGTTCAGTGTCATTCTTGAAATGAATACTGTTGCTTTTTCCTGCCTGACATGCCAGGCTTGGAGATTGAGGCTATGACTCCTCTGAGTTATTTAGTGTTTATTATAGGCCAAACTGTAAACCCAGCTCTAAGAATGTAAGGACAATAAAACAAGATCACTTCCTACGAGGAACTCTAATGCATTGAGTGGGGAGAAATTCCAATGGTTTGTTGCAGTATGGTAAGTACTCTGTGATAGGCCTACCTTCTATAGAATTCTGAGAGAGAGAGAGAGAGTAAGGCCATTAGATCATTTATTTATGGGGCACCTACTCAAGGCAAAACCTTACCCTGTAACTGGGGAAGGGAAACACTGAATAAGAAGTTACTTTTCCTCTGGGAACTCTACATGCTCCTATGAGAGGAAAACACACAGATAAATGACTCAAATAATGTATAATGAAATCTGTTATAGGTTCTTTAAAATAACAGAAGAAAATACTCTGTGTCTGAGAGGACATCTATTTCAAACATTATTACGGACTAGAAATTCTAAAATCCTCCCATACTTAAAAATTCTCATTAAAATATTTTAATATATGTATATTTAATATTTATTTATTTTTTGGGAGAGAGCAAGTTGGGGGGGTGGCAGAAGAGGGGGACAGAGGATCTGAAGTGGACTCTGTGCTGCCAGGTTGACAGCAGTGAGCCCAATGTGGGGCTTGAACCCAAGAACCGGGAGATCGTGACCTGAGCCGAAACTGGTCGCTTAACCAGCTGAGCCACCCAGGTGCCCCTACCTAATATATATTTTTAATGCATTGCTGAACTGGAAACAAAATAAAGGAAAACCTAGGAGGCTGAAAAATAAAACAAAAATACAAGTCAATACAGGTAAGCCAGTGGTGAAAATCAGCTATTCCTCTAAAATCATCTACTGTTTTCCCATGACTTAGAGCATTGGTTTTGTTGATCAATGTGGGTCATGAAGAAAGACTAAGACTGTACCAGAAAGGATATCAGATTAGAGATTTGGGAAAAAAAAAAAAAGCCTAGATGTTCAAAGTTAGCCAGTGAAATGATGAACTAAGAAAATTCCTTCCTTGGCTTTAATTCTGGATGGGAGGGAAAAATTTCCCTGTAAGCTGGCTATCTCAGAGGTTTGGGGCCCAAACTCATGCTACGTTTGTATTTCAGATACCATAAGCTGATAATTTATTATAAAGTGACCCTATGTTGGCAGTGTCCCAAGATGCTTGGAAGAAGCAAATATAAATCCTCTCTGGAGTAATGTACCTTTTAAGTCTGGACCTCAAAAATTTCCACTTCCATAAAATGAAGTTTATGGAACATGTGTTTATGATAACAAAATAGTAAAATTCAAGTAAAGAAGCAACCAAGAGCACAAGTAGTCAAAAAAACCCAAACAAACAGAAAAACAAAATAAAACATAAAACAACCAAATTAAAAATCAACACAGCAGCCTCAGACCCTCAGACCCACAAATTCAGTAATACCTGAATTAGTATATTTAATGTGTTTAAAGAAATAAAAATATATTTGAAGTGTAAGTGTAGGACAAGGGGTTTTAAAAACTGAATATTCAGATTTGAAAAGATTAAAATAGAAATTGTAGAAATAAAAAAAATAGTAATGAGAATGAAAAACACTATGAATAGGTTAAACAGCACATTAAACCAAGCTGAAGAGAGAATTAATAGATAGAAGATATTTGAAGAAATCCAGAATGTAGCAAGAGGAAGCATTTAGATGTTATAAAAGAGAAATCAAGAAAGGTGAAAGATGCAGTGAGACAATGTAATAAATGTCTCACTGGGCTTCCTGAAGAAAAGCAAAGGTAATGTAGAGAGGCCCTATTTGAAGAAAAAGTTCTGAGAATTACCTAGAAAAAATAAAACAACTATGAATCCTTAGAAACAGGGAGTCTCTAAAGTTCCAAGTAAGTTAAAAAAAAAAGAAATCCATATCAAGACATCAAGACATTTTGTAATAAACTTTCTGAGTATCAAAAAAAAAAACCCAAAACCAAAACCAAACACCTCTTAAAAATGGAGGTGAAAAAAGCCAGGATATCTATGGAAGAAAACAGATCGACATCTAACTTCTCAAAAACAACAGTGTAAACTAAAAGAACGTAGAAAACTATGTTCAGAGTGTCAACCTAGTGTTGTGTCCTTAGCAAAATTGTCTGTCGAGCTTGAGACTTACATAAAAGTTTTTTTTTTTTCAGACAGAAAACATAGAGGATTTTTTGATCAATAATACACCCCAATTTTGCAAGGACAAATGAATAAGAACAATTTGTATAAACAATAACAACATTGTTTAATTTTGTGGGTGAGGTAAGTAAAATATGATAATTAGTCTTTTTTTGATTACATTTGTACATTAAAATTTTGAGGTCAATGCTTAAAATAATAAAGGAAGAATTTATAATTCCAAGTGAGTGAGCAGAAGCAAGAATGAGAAAAAAATTGCACAAAAATATGCAAGAAAGATTAAAAGAAAAAAAAACACAGAAAAATTTTAAAGCATAAAATAATAAAGTAGAAATGAGTTGAAATATATCAGTAATCATAACAAATGGATATGGGCTAATTTTTTGTTGTTGTGAAAAGACAAAATTGCCAGACTGAGGAAGAAACAAAATTCAGCTATTTATGTTAATTTCAAGAAACACACCTAACACAAAAGAATTCACAAAGTTTGAAAGTGAAAAGGTGGAGGAACAGACACACAAAAATGCTCAAACTCTAATGGAAATGAAATCAAGAAAAATGAAACTAAGGATACCACTAGCACAGCCCCCAGATAGCAAAAATTAAAAAAAAATCCATGTTTGGCAAGAATGTGGAGTAATGAGAACATTTACGTACTGCTGGCGGGGGTACAAATTGGTGTCATCATTTTGGAAAGTGCTTTGACATCATCTACTAAAGACACTCACACACGTGCGTCACAGGGTACATACACGAGAATGTTCACAGCAGCACTGTTCGTAACAACTCAAACTAGAAAAAGTCCAAATGTCCATCATCAAAACAATGGATAAATGTGGTATATTCATATAAGAGAATTCTACGCAGCAAGACACATGAAGGAAACACGGCCACACCAAATGGCAGATGTTATAACATCGAACTAGTACTGAAAGAAGGAATACATAAAAGAATACATAGATATTGGCACTATTTATGTAAAGCCCAAAAAATAGATAAAATAAACCATATGGTGAACAGTGAAGTAAACATAGAGCAAATCTTAACAAATAATTGGTTTCATATAAACTGTTACCTAAGCACACTTCAGTTAACTAGAAATCAATAATAAGGATATGTTTTTTTTTTTAATTTTGTTTAATGTTTATTTATTTTTGAGACGGGGAGACGGAGCATGAGCAGGGGAAGGGCAGAGACAGAGGGAGACACAGAATCTGAAGCAGGTTCTAGGCTCTGCACTGTCAGCACAGAGCCGGATGCAGGGCTTGAACCCATGAACTGTGAGATCATGTCTGGAGCTGAAATTGGACGCTTAACTGCCTGAGCCACACAGGCACCCCAGTAAGGATATGTTTTTAAAACTCCCATACGTTTGTTTTTAAAGGTGTGGGATTTGTATTTGAAAAGATGAATAAGAATGTATAGTAGCCACATGTCAATGATAGCTGACTTTATAGAAGGATCGCTTAGTGTCAGTCACTGCTCCAAATGCTTTTATCTATCTGATTTCATTTATTCTTCCAAGAATCTCATAAATTAAGTCGTTTTATTAACATTATTTTACCATTAAGAAAACCAAGTAACTTGCTTAAAATCACAGAATTCGTATCCAGTGGAGACGGGATCCAAACCCAGGCCATTTTTTTTTTTTAAGTTTGTTTGTTTGTTTGTTTATTGTCAAGTTAGCTAACACCCAGTGTAGTCTTGGCTTCAGGAGTAGATTCCCATTGTTCATCACTTACATACAACACCCAGTACTCATCCCAACAAGTGCCCTCCTCAACTCAATGTCCATCACCCATTTTCCCCACCCCCTAACTTCCCACCCCCATCAGCTCTCAGTTTGTTCTTTGTATTTAAGAGCCTCTTCTGCAAACCTAGGCCATCTGACTGCAGTGATTATCCTTAACCACTCTGCTGTGCTGGCTGGGAACAGCAAAGACGGAGAAACACGGAGATGCAAGACATGTGTGGGGAGCACGTATACAGACATAGATGGACTGTGAGGAATTTTGGTGATAAGGATGCAAACTATTTGGTAGTTTAGAAATAGAGCAAAATTTGATAAATTGGATTAGTTGTGTGCACTAGAGAAACATTGACGATTATGAATTATGAAATGGCACAATGATATCTGTATTTTAGGAAGATCCCTCTCTTGTCACAGAGGAGAAACATTTGAAGGCTGTGGTAAAAAGACTTTTTAGAAGAAACTAGAAAGGACCTGTGCCAGAGAAGTTTGGAGGAAAGACACATAAAAGAGGAAGATACATTGCTGGGTCAAAATTAATACTTGATACATTATTGGATGTGAAGGATGATTCCAAATGTCCAAACCTTTGCATCTGGGAAGATTATGATGCTATGAACTAAGATAAGGAATGGAAATGGAGGAATAAGTATGGGGAAGGTTGAGCCCCAAGCTGGACATATTGACTTTAAGGTATCTGTAAGGCACAAGTGGGGGTGTTTTGCCAAGGCTGGAATGTGAGCTGACTCAGAAGCTAACTCAGCACAAAAGGAAGGGTTAGAGATGTACAATTGGGCATCATCCTCTGTGGTGATGAAGTATCATAGCTTCTGAGAGAAATTCTTTTAGAGCAGTGAAACCTAACCCCAGATGGTGAAGTTTGAAGGAGAGAAGAGCAGAAGTGCAGATATCCGTGTCTGCTGATCTTTTAAGAAACTGGGTAGTGGGGCGCCTGGGTGGCGCAGTCGGTTGAGCGTCCGACTTCAGCTCAGGTCACGATCTCGCGGTCGGGAGTTCGAGCCCCGCGTCAGGCTCTGGGCTGATGGCTCAGAGCCTGGAGCCTGTTTCCGATTCTGTGTCTCCCTCTTCCTCTGCCTCTCCCCCGTTCATGCTCTGTCTCTCTCTGTCCCAAAAATAAATAAACGTTGAAAAAAAAAAGAAACTGGGTAGTGAAAAGAAAGTGAAGAAGATGGTAAACCAGAGGACAAGGGAGTCAATGGTTAATAAATGCTGACATTTATTGAGTGTTTATTAAAGGCTTTACATAGAATATCTAACTTAACCTTGCAAGTCTGAAATGGGTACTTTGTGACTGATGTTTCATAGATGGGAGAACAGAAGCACAGGAGATTAAGATCACACAGCTAAGCGGTGGAATCGGGATTTATACATAGGCAGTCTGACTATTTTTAAAACATGATACCAAAACACAGCAGGATTCTGGGCAGTAGGTGAGATTTCAGTATGCTTGTAGCATAAAGAGAGTTGAATTAGGTCAGGGTTGTGAAGACAGAGGGCAGGCGTAGCAGAAAATAGGAGGCACCAGGATTAACCAGGAGGCGGGGTGCAGATGGGGGAAACGTTTTCCTGCGGGTCTAGGAAAAAGGAACGGGTGATGGAGATAATGCGAGGTGTGGGTGGCAGGGACTCTTGAGGGTTCATTTGGGATGATTTGGTCCCCTCGTTTGGTTGTGGAGATCCTCTGCTGAGGTCACAGAAGACCAGAGTAGCTTCGTGGCAATGAGTGGGAGCTTGGTTTGAAACAGCTGGGCCCATAGTACTGAAACAGGGGCAGTGTAGTGGAGTAGCACAGTGCTCAGGGTCAGGGTCTAATGTCAGCACATAAATTAAAAATCACAAAAATCAAAGTTACTTTAAAAAAAAGTGTCTCATAAAGCACAGTATATATGATTTTGCGTGTACTGTCCTATCTCTCAGTTAGTCTGACAGATCCAGCTTTTCCTCTAGCAATGAAACAGATGGCTATTTCTGTGGTTGAGCACCAGAACAATGAGTTTGGCTTGCACTGGGCCCTTTGAATGAAAAAATCCATGCACGACGAGGCTCCACTGTGCAGGGAGTGTTACAAATATAGTTTGTACAGACAGACTAGGGTGTGAGTCCTGGCATGACCTGTTAGCTGCGTCATGGTGGGCAACTTTACTAGACTTTCCAGTCTGTTTCTTTTCCTGTGGAAATGATTAGTGTGCTCAATGACAGAGACTAGATGCTCAGTTACTGGTAGAAAATAAGAAAACATAAAGCCAAACGGTAAAACCGGTTGGTGTGGACTAGTAAAGAAAGATGGATGAAGGACCTAGCTGAGGTTGGAGAGCCTGAAGCAATTGTCCATTAGGCCTTTGCCAGGGATGCTCACAGGATGGAATCTGCAGCAGGAAAACACGTGGTTGAGTTTACCCAGAATTGAGGATCCATATTCATGCTCTAGAGGGCGTACTGCAAGGTCAAGACCAATGACACAAAGGGTGCTGGTAGGGAAAGTGGTGAAAGTTGTTGCATGAGGAAACCACACTGGGTGATCAGGGAGGGGTGGGAGGAGCTAACACACTGAGAGAATAAGGAAGAATCCAGCAACTGATAGTCACTTTGAGTTTTAAGAGCAAGATCAGTCAGGATGAGGGAAGAGAAGAACTAAAGTCTGAGAGAGTCTGTGAGAGGGTGGTATAGGGGAGGAAAGACTTTTCTTCTACTCTTAGGTTTGGTGCCTGGGGCCTACAAATTAAACTAGCAGAAGACAGATTAACAGGAAAGAGAAAAGCATACAAAGAGGCAGTTAGACCTGGAGGCTTAGATACTGTTTAACAAAGCAATAAATTATGGAGATGTGACAAGACAAAGGAAAAAGAGGTTTTGGCTAGGGCCAGTAAAGTGTGGAAAAGTGACCAGGAAATATATAGAGGAAACTAATGGATGAGGGTTATTTTAGTAAGGTTTGTTTGTACAGACTCATCTTGGCCTGGCCCCTCTTCTCGGGTAATAAGAATATTCTCTTTTTCCTGGTACAGGGAGAGCACCTTTCTCGCTGGAAATTTATGCCCTGCTTTTGCTTTTAGGTAGAAAGAGCCCTTACCTGCATCTGCTATTTCTCAGTTCCTGCAGCTCCAAATAATATGCCAAAGTGGCATATTTGGGGGTGGTATCTTTTGATCCTCTTCAGTGGGGTTCAGAGACAGCATCTGGAGATCATCCTTACTGATTCGGAGCTTTTCTTTCTACGGTGATGCCTTTCATGAACTGAGGGTGGTCAGAGCCAACAAAACACTTCCCTTCTAAACTCAGATTTGAATAGTGTGTCACAGCACGTCTTTGAGCCGTCACGAGAACCGTGTTATTTTTAAGGACGACGGCACTAAGTGCTGTAAAGATCATTCATCCAAACGGGACCTGAAATCATGCTAGATTCAAATATTGACCCTTCCCTTGATCAGTTGTGTGACCTTGGTTAATGGGACTAACTTCTGTTTCTTGGTTTTACCATCTATAGAAGGCGAGTAAAAGTGGTTGTTGAGAGGCTTGAATGAGTAACACACTTGGAGCTGTGATAAACCCTTAGGAAATGCTAAATGAGTTGCTGTTCTCGTGAAAAGGGAAAAAAGCTAATTCACTGATGGACTCTGAGCTTTTTCTGGGCTCCTTCTAGTTTTTATCGTCTAGCTTGCTTTTAATCAATGCCACGTACTTTTGAGTTTGCTGGCTAGAATTAAAGGAGCCATCTGTGGCCCCGGAGCATAATGTGCTTTGTCAAGAGAATGGCCTTGGGTGGGATGAAGGGTCGAGTCCATGACTGTAACTGCGGGAGCACGGTGTTGGTGCAACTGAGCAGTGTCACTGTCCACAGGCATCTTTCCTTAGCCATCACAGCGACAGATCGCTTGCCCCCCACTTTTTTTTTTCCATGGGACATTTTCATCCTTTCACAGGAAATCTCTATCCCCAGCTCCTGGATTATACTTACAGAGAGGCGTGCACAATCACATCTATTGTTTGTTTTTTTGCCATAATTTTACTTTTTTTTTCCTAAATCTGTGTAGTTTGTAACCTAATGACTGTTTCTGTAACATCCATCACTCTGACAGAGATAATAACACCCAAGTAGAACAAGGAATGAATAATTTAACAGGAAAAATTAGAATCCCAGTATAAGCTCCTTCAAAGAGATTTTCTGAATTAGAGGTGAGGTAATCTGTTTGGTGGAGAATAAATTAACCCTTTCCTTTGTGACCAGAGCTCCGTGGAGCATTGTCTATAGTTTGAACGAAGGTAAAACATCAGATGCACTATCTATGCATCTAAAAGCTTCTGTGCAAGATACTCTTATTTTATAAAAAGTCCTTTGAACAGTTATAGCAACAACCTGTCCAGCCTAGGTGTCCAACCTAGGTCCCCACCTGGCTGTTTGCAAGTATTTGCTAATGGAAAATAGGACAGAAGCCATTAAAAGATGATGGTGTTGCCAAACTCCAGAAGGGCTAAGGAAAATGTGGGGGCCTCAATGAAATGCAAGTTTAAACAAAGAGGAAAGACGATTTATAGTTTAATAAACCATTATAATTTTTGACTTAGAATTTCTTCTTGAACTAGAAATCTGGAGGGCAGCAGCCAGGTAATGGTAGTAAAGAGTTGAAAGGAAAAAAAAAATGTTTTTGGTTTCAGTATCTCTTTTAAATCATGCCTCAAAACAAGGAATGGATGTTTGGGTCTGCAGCTGGGAGGTCAAAAGGCCAATGGAGAAGAGGTCCCTTTTTGTAAACATATGAATTAATCATGACTCAGAAATGGAATCAGGAGAAAATCGACACCTGGACATGGAAATTAAAGAAGAAGAAAGGTTTTAATGAATTTATTTCTATAAACATGTGCACATACACGTATGTATACACGCAGTATAAATATGCACTTCTGCTTACCATCTAGTTCCTGAAAATCACGACCTCAAGTATAGAAGTAATACCCATTCGACACTTGAGAAAAAAGCCAGCATTCATGTTTTTCCTGGGGCTCAATTTATCTAGAATTTGTGCTGAAGAAGGAGTCTTCTTAACAAGATTTTAATACAAAAGCCCCTACCTCCCCCAAATCTGATACATTTTCAAAAGCAAAAATTAAATTAAATGGCCACGTGAGTTCTTGTGTGACAGAGCCTCAGAACTATGAAGAGGGCAAGGAGCCGCAGGGAGACATCCAACTGGCAGGAAAATGGTTCTTCACTGCTTTGCATTTTTTTCTTTTGAAAACTTTATCTATCTATGTATCTATCTATCATCTATCTATCTATCTATCTATCTACCTATCATCTATCTTCTATTTATCTTTACCAAAGTACAATGAACAAAAGCATGGGACTTTCATTTCTACATATTTTGTTCCTTTTTCTTTTTTTTTTCCTCCCAAATTAGACTTGCAGAATTTACAGCCCAGAATACTGACTCTAGTCAATGTGGTCCTGGGCTGGTTCTCCCTCACAATTACCGGCTACTCCAGAGGGCTGGGGTCAGAGGCTTGATTAAATAAATTACAGCTTCGGGTCCCCTCCAATAAACCATGTCAAGCTTTAGGCAACCCAAAACAATGCTCCCTGTTTTAACCCATAATGGGCAGTTGAGTTTAGTAAATGGCCTAATCACTGCCGCATAAATATTTATGGGAGAATTTTTCCAATTAAGGTAGAGGCTTGTTTAGATGCTATCAGTTTAGAGAGGGCTTTTCCAACAAGAAAATTACTGTTAAAAGACATCAGGAAATGGTTAAACTCCAGAAGGCTAAAAGGTCAGTGAGTCTGCAATGTGCAAAGCCCACGTTCCTATTACTGCTGTCTATATGCATTAAACCCTCTCCTACCCCTTTAAAAAGGGGATTAAAAAATAGTCCTTTGTACCCAGTGAAAAAAATGTTGGTTCATTCATATAAAAAATATTTATGTTGAGAAATAAAAATGAAGGCAGTGATTCAACCAGATTTGGTGTTATCCCAACTTTTACAACAGGCAGTACACAGGTCTTGCTTATTTGCTGGTCCAGAGCATGAAAGGCGGTGCCTATAATGGTATTGAACACTTTTCATAGTGGGTGCTATCAGCATGGACTCCAAGGACTCTTGTTGCACACACCCTAGAAAGAGATGTAAACATGCAATTTGTAAGTCCCATTACCAAGAAAGAGCTGTATAAAATCTGAAACGTGGAGTACAGGCTGAAAAACTCCCAGAGGAGGAGAATATGTGATCTCAGTGGGAATTCATTAATCTACCAAACAGTGTACATGCGTGTCTGCCATATGGTATTTTACTCTAAAGGAAAACAGAAAAAAGAAAAAGAGAAAGTGGGAAAAAACAATCCTCATAGCATGTGAACACAAAGTACTTTTGCCTGAAAATAAACTTACTAAGTTTATGGCACAAGAAATGCAGGAGAGTATCCGAGATCATACCATTACAGCTGACAAGGTTTTAGAAGCACTGCCATCTGATTTTGATTCTCCCTGCAAAATGGAATAAAGTATTAAAGATTAAGGTTATTTAGCAACAATTTCAGCAGTTAGCTATGACGTAAAACGCAGCATAAACCACAGAAGATGGGGAAGATTGGTCTTCCATATTAGGAGAACTTGGGTCCATTTGAGCCATAAGTATGAGCAATCCTTTCCAATCACAGCTGTGGCAAAACCAGAAGGCCGGGAGGCACCTGAAAAATATGAGACCATAAAGGGAGGCATTTGCCATTTCATAATTAAATTAGAGGAGAATCTGCTTTGAGCCCCTACCCAACCCCCACCTCTGCCCCATCCTCAGTGTGAACATGTTAAGTAACTAGAAAAAAATGCCTTTTAAGCTCAACCTCAGCAATGCCTTTGGGTTTTGCCCTTAGTGTCCTTCTCCTCCTGGGACTGCAGATTAACCGAACCAGGGCTCAAAACAGCACAGGTAGCAGAGCTCGAAGGATCCCTGGAGCATACCCTCAATCAAGAAAATACATACCTGCAGGAGCGCCTGGGTGGCTCGGTTGGGCGTCCAACTTTGGCTCAGGTCACGATCTGATGGTTCGTGGGTTTGAGCCTCACGTCGGGATCTGTGCTGAGTGCGTGGAGCCTGCTTCAGATTCTGTGTCCCCTTCGCTCTCTGCCCCTCCCCCGTTCATGCTCTGTCTCTCTCTCTCAAAAGTGAATAAAGATGAAAAAGACAAAACCAAAAGAAAACAAAACAAAAGAAAACACATACCTGCAGATGTGCACAGCACGGCTTTGAGGGAGAGCCATTTGAAACAGTGACACTTTGTCAGGACTGACTCAGGTTCTGCATAGGAAGTCTCTGGGGCCTGGGAGAATGCTGGGTGCATGTGGGGCGGTTGTCTTTAAACACTTGGCCCACAGGGGTTGTCTTATGGCAAGGAAATTGAAGTAAAAAAATGTCCAATATTTGTTGTTACTGCCTTTCTTATGCCCTGCTTTTAAATTTTTTTTTTTTCCAACGTTTATTTATTTTTGGGACAGAGAAAGACAGAGCATGAACGGGGGAGGGACAGAGAGAGAGGGAGACACAGAATCGGAAACAGGCTGCAGGCTCTGAGCTGTCAGCCCAGAGCCCGACGCGGGGCTCGAACTCATGGACAGCGAGATCGTGACCTGGCTGAAGTCGGACGCTTAACCGACTGTGCCACCCAGGCGCCCCTCTTATGCCCTGCTTTTAAAAATAACCTATGTTTCTAGATTTTGCTTCTTTTTTTCTGTCTTCAACTTAATGATAATAGTTGCTTCAGAGTCGAATTTCTCTGAGTGGGAAGTTGAAGGCCTCGTCTATGGGTAGAACTTTTGGAATTGAAGACCTGTAGACACAGATCAAACAGATTCTTAGTCTACTCAGACGTGTATCCTATTATGTAAATTATGTGTGTAGGTAGAGAACATGTTTCTACTCGAAAGAGACCATGTTTTGTAATGTGGAGGATAGGAGTCAGCTCGGATCTCTGTTACTACTTTTTTCTCTGAAATGTTGACTGGCCTAAATTTTGGGGAGGACACACTTTTTATGGTGCGTTTGGCTCATGAATTTGCAGCAGGAAAACAATTGCATTCAGGAGGTTCTCCTAGATTAGATCACTAAATACATGTGGAGATTTGGGATTTGAACGGATTTGATTTGGTTTTCTGATTTCTCATCTAGAAGTGTTTTGGAGGTCAACAAAGTGATGTTGATAATTGCTTTAGGAAGACGCTAGACAAATATAATAGGTTGAAGACTCATTGCTAATTACAAAAAGGAAGTTAATCTCCCTTAGTACATTGTCTTACGTCTGTTTAAAGAAAACATCACAGACAATTTTAAGAGCTTTGGCAGGACTGCTAGATCATCATGATTATCACATTGGGGCTTTGGCGGAGGAGCGATTTCCTGCCTTGTCTCTAGCTAATGCATATCGCAGTCTTGACCGTCTGTGACGTGCTATACTACTTCCTTTTTCTGACAAAGTCCTCAGCATGGGCGTGTATTCAGGAACTTTTCAAAATGGATACTTTTATTATGAAAACTGTAATCTGTCACTTAAAAATAAGCCCTCTGATTAGAACAGGCAGAGTATTCTTTAGGTTTAGCAAATAGCATGTAGCAACACTTCGCCATCCGGGTAGTTTCCCAAGCGGTGCTTTTCACATGCTTCTGTGTATGTATCTCCCTAAATGAAGGGAAGGAATGACAAAGAGGAGATGCTGGGTTTAACTCTGATTTGTCTTCTGACCTGAAAGGTTGAAGAGGGAGTTATTTTGGAGCTAATGGTATGAGTTGTATTGGAAGATTCTTTTTTTTATTATTTATTTTTTTGATAGGGGTAAGTAGGGCACTGTTTAACATGCATTTCACTGTTTGTGCAGTGACTGTGACTAGCCCAAACTGAATGCCTAAATGCTAACTCATTAACAATATAACAAAACCAGAACATACAGGAGATGTCTTAGGAAGCCTACTCTTTGTGTGCAAATAAATGAACCCATCTGAGATTAATGCTGAAGCCAAATCAAGCATCCAATTCAACACATTGAGCTCTATGGTGAACCAGGTTAGCCAAATGGCTTTGATTTAACCCTTTACTCCAGCAACAAGTCAGTTTTTGTCTAAACATTTGGGGGATTATTTAGCACAGTTATGGGAATAAACAGTGTTTTGTGCACTCGGAGAAATCAGGACCAGACGTAGGAAACTTAGGTTTGGGATCTAATAGTAAGTCAATGTACTCTTTCCCTTTTCGCTTTGTTCCTTTTGTTTTGTTCTCTCTACCATTTATAAGGAAATTCTGAATCTGTTCACTGTTAGCCTAAGTTTGTGCTATATTAGTCACGTGAAAAGAAAGACTTGTTTTCATAAAGTCGATTTAATCGAGTATAAGTGTTGAGGGTACTATTGAATTGCTCGCGGTTTGATGAATGGGTTTAACATCTTTTAGGACTTAACATTCTGGTTTTCAATCATTTTCCATTTAATTCCATGGGTGGATTTATATTCTTTTACTTACATCACATCATGTTATATCAAATTCAATTATATCTACCATTAAAAATAGAGGCAACACAAAGAGCACCGTAGTGAAAAACAAACAAACTTAATTTTCATAATGTGCCGCATTACTGAGAATGCTATTAAAATAAGTCCCAAATTTACCTCTTTTGTTTGTAACATGCTATTTAAAAATTTTTTTGTAATGTTTATTTATTTTTGAGAGAGAGAGAGAGAGAAAGAGCAAACAGGGGAGGGGCAGAAAGAGAGGGAGACACAGAATCCGAAGCAGGCTCTAGGCTCTGAGCTGTCAGCACAGAGCCCGATACGGGGCTCGAACCCATGAACTGTAAGATCATGACCTGAGCTGAAGCCGGATGCTCAACCAACTGAGCCACCCAGGCACTCCTGTAACATGTTATTTTTTAAAAATAAACCCACAACACATAACACTAATTGAATGTTTTATTTGTATAGTATTTTAACATTTTTGAAATTGTTTTGTATCTACTACTTAACAACAAATTTCAAAACCAGTATGAAAAAGAACAAATGATTTTATTACTATTTTGGGAGTTATATTTAACTGGCTCTTTCTACCAGTGTCCCTGGTGACTGACTAATGGCTGAGACTACTTTTTAACCAGATCACATAAGTATTTCGAACATGGCTGGAATAAGTTTTTTCGTGATTGCCATATTAAAGCAAAACCACTAGATTACCAAAATGTCTCTGTATACAAGTGGAAAATCTGCTTAAAAAAGGTTTTTTGTTTGGGGTGCCTGGGTGGCTCAGTCAGTTGAGCACCCGACTTTGGCTCAGGTCATGATCTCACTGCTCAGGAGTTCAAGCCCCGCGATGGGCTCTGTGCTGACATCTCAGAGCCTGGAGCCTGCTTCAGATTCTGTGTCTCCTTCTCTCTTTGCCACTCCCCTGCTCGCTCGCTCACTCTCTTTCTCTCTCTCTCTCAAATATAAAATAAAACATTAAACATTTTTTTAAAAATGTTTGTTTGCTTTTTATTTGTTTCTTTTTTTTTTTCTTTTTTTTTTTTTTTTTTAGTAAATGGCTATAAGTGACATGAGAAGTTGGAAACTCCAGATGATCTGCTGAGTTTTAAGGTGGATGGTGTAATGATCTGCGATGTTTTTGAAAAACAAAAATTCAAGATGTAGACTCAGTATATGATTCCAAGCAGGGGATTTTAATCATTTTCAGTAAGTGGAGGCTGAGAGACTCAATTTAGCGTTTCTGAGACACAAGTTTATAATCCGAAAGCTGGCACTTCGGAGGGCTGTGGCACAGGCGACATTGCTATAACTCAAATACTTCACAGCTAAGGAATGCGTGTCTGGAAATTTCCTTCTGAAGTGAATTGTTCCTTCTGTTGATAACTGCAGTGTTGAGAGTTACACTCTGTCCCATAATTTCCCTTGCTCCATGGCTATCCTAAGTGTATATGAGAAGTCATGTGTTCCGACAGCTGGAGCCTCCTTGCCTAAGACCTTTCGAAAGCGTCCATCTTTCACTTCTTTGTACACCTGCTGACAGTTTCTTAAATGGATCAGCGGTTTCCTTACTACTCTACAGAACTGATGACAGTTTTCAAGGGGGTATGAAAAATATCCCAGCCTTGAAGTTGTTTACACCAATATTCACAGATGATAAATTGGGCTGTCGTTCTGATCTTACCGTAGAGGGCAAGAAGGGGATTTAGTAGCGGTGTTGATCACGGCAATACAAGGCCCAAACGGATCCTACATCCATTCCCAGATTTCTGCATTTGCCACCATCTGTTGTTCTCCGTCTCCACCGAGGGTAGGCCAAGGAGGCCTAACAGCCAGAAGGATGCGGGCTACAACACAGAGGAGAGGGTATCTGAGAAAGAAAGGTGTTAAATCCTGAACTGGACACCCAAGAGAGTTGGGTGGGCCCTCCTTACACTAAAGGGTTTAAAGCAGAAACTGGAAATGCTACACTCTGGGGACTAATTTGCTAAACATTCTTGTTTGAAGACAGATGAAGAAAAAAATGGTCTCTCAATGGTTGTTTCATGATTTTGGTTCTTTGTTGTACTCACTTCCAGACAACTGAAATGTGTGGAGGGGCAGGCTAGATTATAGCGTTTAAATATATCATGCTCTATTTAGGAATAACTTATTTCTGATTAATCTCTATATCCCTGATTCCCAACTAATGTGCAATGTCAGAATCATCTGGATAATTTTTGCAAACCACGCAAGCCTGGCCCTTGCAACTTCAGTGCTGCTGAGCCCGATTCTTGGGACTTGGGTGGGCAGGAACCAGGCTGGGGAGGTCTGGCCATGTGATTAGCCCCCCATCCTGCTGGTCAGAATCACTGCTTTGGGTAGGTTAGTGTTTCCTAAGGCTTAGCCTATCAGGATCACCTAGGTTGCTTTATCAAAATATAAATTACTAGGCCCCACTCTAGCTCTAAAGCGATCAGAATTTTGAGGGGTTGGGGGTTGGACAGCACCTACAAATCCATATTTTTAAAAACTCTGCCCAGGTAATTCTGATGCCCTGGCAAGGCTTGGGACAACTAACCTAGATGATGGAAGAAATTGATGGAATGAGAATAGCATTTTGAATGAGAATAGCACCTGGTATGGCACTGAAGGAGACATTCCTGGGGGGATTCAAAGCTGAGATGTGATGACTATTTTCACGAGATAGGTATTCTACCTACAAAATCAGTTTACCTAAGTTGGATTTTGTTTTTGTGACAATCAGAAATATTTATAGTATTAATAGTGGCAGTGGAAGCACATAGATGTTTCTGAATCCTTGGGAAGGAAAGTTTGGAAATGAGGTTGTTTTTTTTTTTAAGTTTATTTATTTTGAGAGAGAGAGAGAGAGAGAGAGAGCAAGACAGTGTACACACTCAAGAAGAGAGGGAGAGAATCCCAAGCAGGCTCCAAGCACTGTCAGAGTGGAGCCCGATGTGGGGCTCGATCCCATGAACTGTGAAGTCATGACCTGAGCCGAAACCAAAAGTCAGATGCTTAACTGACTGAGCCACGCAGGTGCCTCAAGAAATGAGTTGTAATTCAGAAATTAGCCTAAGATATGAGTCTCCTAGAAAAGGAAAAATGAAATTTCTGAAAACTGGCTATCCTGCCTTTGGACTGATGTGTGGATGAACGAGAGGAAATGCAGATCTAGATGCTAAGCCTTCTGCAGGATTCTTGTGTTGTGCTGTCTGTGACGACTTTGCCTGGAGAAAGATTGCAACAGAGTACCGGCTATGTAAGCGTATGAGCAGTAATCTGAGGCGGTGGTGTGCTCTTTTAGAGGTGAGTGGTGGGGGTAAGTGGGGGAAAGGTTGGAAGATGCAGAGGAATTTGGGAGGGAGCTGAGGGCTAGAATTCAGTACAGAGTCTGATAAGAGCTGAAGAGAATAGATTTTTACAGGGATTAGGTGGTTCTGTTGCACCGGCTTTTCAGCTTGTGGCAAGGATAGTGCAAGCTCTTTCCCCTTTCCCGCGTCCAAAGGACGACAATCTATTAACTGAGTGAACATCAACATGCAAAATTTTTGTTTTAAGAAGTGTAGGTGTGCAGATAGGGATTTTTGGTTACAAAAATAAAAATGTCCTTTGGAACTTAAAAATGGCAAAAGGGAAAGCCTGACTCTTATTAAGGACTCGTTATCAGAACTGGCCCATAATCTCAAAACTGGAGTTACAGGGGCTGTTGGAGCTTTTGCAGAAATTGGAGAGGAGGTAGCTGAAACTGGTTTTCCAAATGGCAAGAATCAAGCCATCTGGAAGCCGGAGGCCACAGTAACTCGGGGACCTGGAATCCTGCTCTGTGAGTCTGAGTCCAGGTCCCTTTAAAGTGTGGCACTGACTGAGGGGCTAAGTGAAGATGAGAGCCCGACAGCAGGGCAGAGCTGTTTTCTTTCTGGGGAACAACCCTAATGTGGACTCCTCTACCCCAACCCTCTTCCCCTAGTCTCCAAATTATGGCTGTTTATTTGTCTGATTTTTTTTTTTAATACCGTCAACTTTCAAATGTAAGATCCTAGAGGAACAATGACTGTTTCATTCGAATGTGTTATTAGATGTTTCCTGATACAGTGGGCATTTTTAGTAAATAATAAGTAACTCAAAACTTTAAATTATATTAACCATCCTAAACTTGTACTGAAAAAGTTTCTATTTTTTAAGATTTCTTAGAATCTATGGATTTTAGAGAAACTACTAAGATATTTTTATACCAAGCTGGGAAAACACATTTGCTAAGAGGAACCCAGGCTTTCATGTAGTGAGCATTTAGTTAATATGTAAAATGATCAATCATCAATATCACAATAATAAAGGCAGTTTAGCATTTAAATTCTCTTGCAGGAAATGCATATGGATTTATGGCAGAGGATGTGAGTCTAAATCACATGGATTTTTATTCATTATAACAATGCTATTGAGTTCAGCTAAACAAGTATTTGAGGAGATATTTGAAAAGTTGACTAAGTTTTCAAGGCATTAAAACAGTAGCAGAAGTTGGGGCACCTGGGTGGCTTAGTCATTTGAGTGTCCGAGTTCAGCTCAGGTCGTGATCTCACAGTTCGTGAGCTCGAGCCCTGCGCAGGGCTCTGTGCTGACAGCTCAGAGCCTGGATCCTGCTTTGGATTCTGTGTCTCCCCCTCTCTCAGCCCTCCCCCCACTCCTGCTCTTTCTCTCTCTCTTTCTCTCAAAAATAAATAAACATTAAAAAACAAAAAAACAGCAGAAGATTCAATAGCTTTCTGCAGTTTCAATTCCTCCTGATCCGAAGGAAAAAAAAAGTGCTTGATTCTAGCACCTGGGCTAAATTGATAGCCTGCGGCACAATAGCCCAATGAATAATGGGATCTGATATTTATCTGAATAAATGTCAGGAGTAACTTAACAATCATGACTTACAAGCAATAATCTGATTGAGAAAAATATTAAATTAGGGCCTAAATGGAAAGCGGTGCTTCAACAGTTCCATTGGAGGGACCCAGATCGCACTCTCTAAGTGGTGTTGGCGGGCAAAGGGCGTTTGCTTCAGCTGTGGCAGGCGCGTGATTGATGCCCCTGCTGGTGCAAGCCTGGTAACCAACTTATTATTACAGCAGCTCTGAGGTTTGTCGTTGGGCTGTGCAAACAAATGATCGACATCATGTGGGAATGGCAGTAAGTGGAAGGGCCTCGGTGGAAAACATCGTCTGTGAAACAGGCTTTTCAGCCCAGAAGTTAGCTACCGAGAATGTAAAAACAAAGGTCTTTGCAAGAGAGACAGTGAGCAAAGCATGATGGATAATCTCGACCAGGCACGTAATTGCTTCCAGGTGTCTGGCCACTTTATTACTCTTGGGGTTAGGCTACCACCCTGACAATGTTTTCTTTCTCAAACACGGTAACTCCTCGGAAAGCTGGTGCCGGCAGTTACTGTGGCCCACATCACCCTAGGTTTGACTCGATTATGGCCCAGTCTCCAGACAACTGCCACATTAGGGAGATTTAATAAGGTAGGTGTATAAAATGGAGTTTCGGGAAGCCCCAGGAAAAGTCAGCGGAGTGCTGGGAGTTTGTTTCCTCCATCTGGGTTAAGTTGTCGACTGCTAGAAGTATTGATAATCTTTTCAAAGGCAGCTTTTTCCCCCCTCCACTGCGTGACACTTTTAGATGAAGCACAAAGCTTGCTTTTTATTTAACTGATCAGATTTCTAACGCCATTTTCAAAGATTTTTGGTATCCACGGTTTACTATTTAATGATTTAATTCAGATGCAAACAGATTGAAAATATAAAATGTTCCTGCTGGAATCTCAACACCTAGAAGAAAGTTCAAGCAGTTTTCTTAATCACCTGCTTTTCTAGGCTAGAGAAAATAATTATGAAAGCTTAAAAATGCTGTCACATTTCACTTCTAAAAAGTTTTTTCCAAGAATAATAATTTAAATTCACGTTTTTAAAATTCCTTGATATAGGCAGAATCAGGTATTGCTGATAATTCAATATCTGGTTTTAAAAATTGCTATAAAAAGACCAAGATCTGGTAAATGAAAATAAACACACATCTTGTAGCTACTCAGTTCTTCTCCTTCTCAAGATCTCTAAAATCAGTGGAGATGGAGGGAATATTTTTTTAATTGGAAATAAATGATTGGTTTGATGAAAAAATTATGGTATATTGGATAAATACAGTAACTCATCTAATCTATTTTACCATTAGGTAGTATTTGACTTAAAACATCCTCAAAAGAAACACACACACACACATACACACACACACACATTATTACTTTATATTCTTATAAGAGTATTTTTAGACTAAACCCTCACAAGAAAAAATGTCATCAAAATATGGGAATAATTTTATCTTTATTAACATTTTTTATTACTTTATCATTTGAAAAAATGGATCATAACACTTTTCAGAAATATCCTTTCATGCTGTACACAGACTGGCATCTGCAAGATAAGGGTTCTGCCCTCGGGGCAGAGGACATTACATTACAGGGCACTTCTGGTTGGGCCATCAATCATCCCTTTTTTCCCATGCAATTGTGTTCCTCTTCTCTTTTTGACCTTATCTAATATAGTCACAATTCAGAGTGTGCAAAGGTTGGATCTTACATGTAAAAATTCAAAAGGATTTTTACTCACATGGCTCAATCAAATTTTACACTAAAAATGAATTGTGTTGGAATACAGACCTAATCCCCAAGGATGCACTGAAGCATCACTTTTGACCTGGGTGAGGCCAAATGCATCTGCACACTGGCAGGGGTAGGGGGAGCACAGCAGAAAGCAAGATGACTATGAAAAAATATAATGGTATGAGAATTGCAATGAATTTTAATAAACTCATCTTTCTGCAATTTAAGTTCATTTCTTCTACAAGAATATATATATATATATATATATATATATATATATGGTTCTCCTTATTAAAAAGATAATAACACTAACTTTTCACTGTTCAAGGTTGCCAAGCCAAAGGCTTTCATTTTGTACAAATCACAAAGCAATTTAAATGGGGACCCAGAGTAAACCATTTCACATGGTATTTACAAGTGTAACAGCTTTAATGATTTGTCTAAATTTATTTTACATTCTCCACGACTGAAGTACTGGGTCTAGAATATAAAACAGTCTGCAAGTAGGTCTTTCGTTGACATCTGGCCTAGTTTTGCTCTTTTGAGTGCGCTATTCTGTTGGCCTGCTTTTGCCTACTCTGCCCTCCTTTGCGGGCCCATCTTTACTGTGAAGGTCTCTTTTTCTCGATAGCCAGTTCAATGACCGATCCTGTTCTCTTGGACCCACTGTTTCTTGACCGACTTTCTCCATTCTCTCAGTGACCGAAAGGAACATCTTCTGAGTAGTCACTCCTGGCTCCTTCATACGAGGTTCCTAGAACTTCCCTGAAAATAGACAGTCTGCAACATCAGCCCCCTCAAAATGCTTGCTTTTGCAGTAGGAGCCCAGCCTAGGGCTTCCTCTGAGACCTTCTCTGAAAAAGTTAAGAAGTTAAAAGTGAAGGAGGAGAAATAAGTGTCTCTGGAAGGAGATAGCCAAAGACAAAAAGTTCTCACGTCATCTAGGGCCATGGAAAGATTTTCAGCGGAGGAACCATGCTCTAGGATCATTATTTTCTCCTTAATGTTGTTGAACATTCTAGAATAAGGCCACCCGAAAGCGGGTGAGAAAAGTGAAAACTTAACTGCGGATAGCAGGAAAGTCGGTCTGAAAGTGAGACTGACCTTCTTGCAGTGAGCAGAGGTTTTATATGTACACAGGTGTCCTAGGTTGGTCACAAGCGTTAGGAATGTGAAGAGGGGACCAAGGCAGCTATAACTCAATAGTTCTGTTTTCAGAAGCAGATTGCTAAGGCTGAGGCAATCCAGGAAAAGAATGTTCTGTGCTCACTGATTTATTAAGAAAATGGTGCTTTGGGTTGGAGTCTTACAATTCTTTTTGCCCAAGGGTTGTGAAAAGATCGTAAGCTATTACCATGGTACTGACTCCTGTCCTCTCCACACCTGACTGGATGAGTCCTCTAGTGGTCTGTCTTGCCGTTACCTACCCCTGAGATGGTGCCCTTGAATTTTCTCAATCTGGAACACCCTCCCTTACCTCTACGGACTCAAGCCATAACCATTCCTCATGGCTTAGCTCAGATGTCATTTCTGGAAGTTTTCTCCGATCACCTTGGTCAGGACTGATCTCTCCTTTTCAAGTCCATGTAGGTCGATTATAACACTCTAGAGCATTTACCTCTGGCTTTCCAGTGTTGTCACTTGTGTATTTTATCGTATTCCTATTGGATCTGAAGCCTCTTCACGGAGAGAAAATTGGTATGTGTCAGCATGTTACATATGTTTTGTATCTAACTTCCTTTAATCTTGGTGAGATATCTGTGATCTAGACATTATTGTCCTCTTTTTAAAAATGAAGAAACTGAGGCCCAGACAGTTTAAGGGACTTGCTCAAGTCCCATCGCTGGTAAATGATAGGGTGGAGATTTTGACTCAAGTGTGAATGATTGCACAGGCCACACTCTTTCCCACTACCTTATGCTGACATGCTCAGGGCAGGGATGGGAACTAGTTTTTATTCCCTCCATGGACTATTAAATGTTTGTTGATTTAATTAATGATTTTGACAAATCACTTGGCATTTGGCTTTGTAAACATTGTATTCTAAAGTGGCCGAAAATGGTATTACAGAAAAAGAAGTGAATTTTGTATTTGGCATTGCGGTTAACTGATTCCATGTCCTTTTAACATCAGAAGGTTCAGTGATAGGGTAAAATGATAAGAGGAAATGATCTGTTTGACTCAAGGTCCTTAAATTTCCCTTTATCATTTTATTGCATTTTAAAATATAATGAATTAAACAAATGTTGGAGGCAAACATTTATTTAAAATACCAGTAGCAAATAAGAGACATGGTCTTCCGACTTTCTTGATTTCCTTATAACAGATGAAGTGAGTGTGGAACTCCGGGTCATCCTGTGAGCACACACACTTAGTCTGGAGTCACTGTTTCTGGGGAGGGAAGAGGTTTAGTGTAGTTTAATGTAATGTCCCTGGAATTGATGTCCATTTCAGAGGAACCTGAGCCGAGTCAACACAGAAACCCACAACGCTAGATATGCTGGCCAAGCTACCGAAGGAAGCACAAAGGGAGGCAGTAGGTAGGGGGGTGGTTTTCACACCAACTGAAGAGACCATTGGGGTAAAGTGGAGAGGCTGTGTGGCTTTCACAAGCAGGGGGGGAGGGTAGCAACAGAGTCAAGATGTCAAACTTTTCAAGGGTAGGGGCCAAGTATGGGCTCACTTTTAATTTCCACTACCCAGCAATCCATTTACTTGATCCATTATGCTCAAAAAGTACCTTTTTTTTGAGAGACAGAGCACTAATGAGCAGGTGAGTGTGGTTGGGGGAGGGGCAGAGGGAGAAAGAGAATCTTAAGCAGGCTTCATGCCCAGTGTGGAGCCCTAGGTAGGACTTGATCTTCTGAGATCATGACTTGAGCTGAAACCAAGAGTCGGTTGCTCAGCTAACTGAACCATCCAGGGGCCCCCAAAAAGTACTTGTTGAATGAATGGCTATTAGAAGTTTTGTGGAACTGTGCTTTTGCTGAAATACAAATTATGTTACATAAATGGTTAACTAACAAGTTATATGAAACCAAGGGACTCATTATTTGTGAACACTTGTGAGACTTCTTCGGGATTATTTTGAGGTAGGTAAGAGGGAATTGGGGATGAGCGACAGTGATTTCCATGGTAGTAGCTAAGCTGGAGATCGGTTTTTTCTCTTCTTCTGGTCCCATTATTGCTCTCAGTAGGTACAGCCTGAGGAAATGTGAGTAACATGCTGGTGTATTTGTGCTGAGATTTACACCATGGGAGATGGCTCCCAGGATAATAAGATGAGGACTCTTGGTAACTGTTTTGTCATTTTCAGGGATCGTTTGGTAAATTACTTTTTTTCCTAAATCTTAAATGGGCCCAAATATGTCCAGAAAGAGTTAATGTAACTCCAAAAAATCCTTTATATAGTGCTAGGGACTGATGTGGTCCCATGAGAAGCTATTTCCAAATTTAGTTTACAAACACAATAAAATGTGTGGTAAAACGTTTGAAAATATAAAGTTATTTAATTCATCCGTGATTTTTGGACCAACTTAACTTACCATCTATAGTCTGGTATAATATTTCTAAGGCTGCTGATTTCGAATTCCATGTTGAGCTTGCAAGCCTTCTTAAAAACCTCATTTCCTTAAAAGGAACAAGAAGCCCCGTTTTTGTCCCTCACAGAGGAATTTGTGCAGGAAACAAGAAGGTACCAGGGTTAGTTATTTGAAGCAGATTCCTGCTGTGTGCAGCATTGTTGACTAAATTGCATCTGAGGCTCCAAAGACAGTTTACTCAAAATAGGTAGATGAGCTTTCTGTTGATCCTAGAGAATAAATTAACTCAAGGACACACCATGCATCTTCTGCATTTCAGAACTCCTAGAAGATGCTTCTGTCTTTCATATTGAGACATGATGTAAAAATTCATAGTGAAGATATTCTTAATTAGCACCTGGAAATATTGATGATAGCCTCTAAGTCTGTATATTTGGTGGTAAGTCCCTAAATGAACTTGAGAAGCAAAGAACTATTTTGAGGAGGAGGAGAGCAGGACCTCAGAAAATGGAAGTGTGTTAGCCTGAGGAATGACCCCAATTCTCAGTCAATGAATAAGGCTTTTGTTTCAAGGGAGGTGACTTTATTCAGAAGAAAGAAGCAAATAGAACAAACCTCAAACTGGAGACATGGTTTCCTTGGCTCACAGGGCCGGAAGCAGCAGCCAGAGCCCAGCACATGGTGGTGTCTTATGCAGTTGGATTTTCAGAGAATGTCATCATGTTGCACTCAGAAATGGAGTTTGTTTGTTTAGTCTTTTTGACATTGTTGATAAAGCCAATATGGGCGTTCAAGGTCTCTGACCAGATGGTCACCGAATTGTCCTCCGTGTAGGGTCATCCATTTATCTCTTGTTTAGAAACAAAACATAATCGAGGTTGTAAAATGGTTAGGACTTGTATGCAGTCCAGACAAGCAGCCTAAGTTAGGAGGGAACAAGGTCAAGGCGATGAGGATAAAGGCAGATCTCAGAATAATTCTGGGTTAGGCGTGGCCAAAGGCAGAGTGGAAATAAGATCAAAACTGGAGAAATCAAGGTCAGAGTTGGAGTAGAGAAAGGCAGGGGAGAGGATCACAGGGTAGGATGTCAGGGAAACAACACTGAAGCCTTTCTTCTCTTCTCGAGGAGAAGATGACTGTGCCTTCTGTTACAGAATAATAATGCTTTGAGTTTACATAGAATGTTTATACTGAAGAAATCTGGTTCAACAAAATATTGACAATTAGAGAACTAAATATTTAAAAAATTATATTATTGTTAAGAGTTTTTTAAATGCAATAAACATATTTTTTGAATCTAAAATGTAAACCCCATAAAAGCAAGGACTGTGTTTCATCCACTATTGAATTCTCAATGCGCAGGACAGTATCAAGTAAATATTTTTTAAGTGACTAAAACAGAAATGAAGCTCTTACGTACCAGGCATTATGCTAGAGGCTATGGAGACATACAGAGCTCCAGTTTTTAAAAGGATTATTAGGAGATTAAGGACATATTAAAAAATAACCATACAAGGCAGAAAATGGTATCAGAGTAGACCATACTCAATGAGTTTACAGTGGAAATGGAGTCTCCCTGGTGGGTGGGAAGTTGGAGGTAGGTATATGGTCATTTATATTTTATTCAGGCTTCATAGGATAGGATGGGTTTAGAAATGGCTGAGATGAATAAACAGGTATTCCAGGCCAAAGAAAATATATGAATGAGGGGTCTGAAAAAGCTAGGGGACACTGAGTAGTTCATTTCAACCAAAGTGAAAGCTAGCTACATGATGGGGGCATGGGAAGTAAGGTGGGGAATGTGTGTCAGGATAAACTGATCGAACTCATTCAAGAAAGGAGTTTGAATATCACCGAAATGAGGTTTTGCTTTATTGCGTAGGATGGAGAGGGTTTTTCAAAAGGGGTCAGAATTATATTTTGGAAAATGCATTTGGTAGTAGGATAGGTGATGAATTTGAGAAGAGGGAGCAGAAAGGCAACTAGAGAGACCTTCAGGGGGACCAGGCAAAAGGCTATGAGCATTTGAACAAGGGTGGTAATAATGAGGTTAGACCATGATGGTGAATGTGAGAGATCTCACAGGGGCAGGGGGCACAGGTGTGGATGGAGTACCCAGGTAGAATTGTTTGATGTAGAATTAGAGATGTGGGGGTGAAACTTGGGAGAGAAATCAGGATAAGAAAAGATTTGGAAGTCCATTTGTATAGAGCTGTTAGTGGAAGCTGTAAAATTGAACCAGGCACCAAGTGAGCAAGAGTGGAAGCAACAGGGAATATTGCCAAGGAAAGATCATTTAGGAAAACCTAAATTTAAGGAGACAAAGAACTGGAGAAAAATGCAGAGGAATGATTGTCAGAAACAGAATGAGGAACGTGCATAATGGAAACCATGGGAGAGGAGTCAGAGAGTGTCCAATGGCTCCTGATGCCATAAGAAGGTGAACGATGCAAAATGAGAACAAAACTGCCAAAGCAACTTCATTAGAGAACTTAAGAGCGTGTGCAGTGATAAAATTGAAGAATACAATCCACTAATTCTGGAAGGTTGGAATTTTTTTTTTAATTTTTTTTTTCAACGTTTTTTATTTATTTTTGGGACAGAGAGAGACAGAGCATGAACGGGGGAGGGGCAGAGAGAGAGGGAGACACAGAATCTGAAGCAGGCTCCAGGCTCTGAGCCATCAGCCCAGAGCCCGACGCGGGGCTCGAACTCACGGACCGCGAGATCGTGACCTGGCTGAAGTCGGAGGCTTAACCGACTGCACCACCCAGGCGCCCCTGGAAGGTTGGAATTTAAGAGCAAAGAGAGTAGTGTCTTGATAAGGTGCTGAAAGAATTGCAGAAAAAAAAAATCATAGATGGGAGAGGTTGTATTGCACGGTAGATGAATGGAAGGGGGTGGAGAAAGAGGGAGCGCGGGAGGGATGGACAGAGAGAGACAGAGACAGACAGAAGAGAGAGAGATGGAAAACGGATGGAGCATTTGGGAATACCTAGAATCATTAGACATTTTTTTCTCTCTGATTCTTTCCAGTGGGTCCTGGAAAAGGGGCTTAGTAAATAAAAAGACGTTGAATTTATTTGTTGAGTATGGGATGTTTACCTGAGCTCTGCTTTTGCCAAGGCCTAAATTATGTTTTTACAGAAGATCTTTTCCTATTATTTTGCTATCATTTGTTGGCTGGAGTATCCCCTGAGTGCTCTTGCTCTGCCAGTTTGGAAACACAGACCTAGACTTTTGGTTCCAAAGTATAAAACCTTATTGTTGAAACCATTGCCATGACCTATCCATGCATGTGAATGGCCTGGATTAGTATGGCCCCATCAAGTCATTCTGTACCTTTTAAGGGCTGTTTCAGCTTGTTTCTGGGAATGAGTTTAAGTTTGTTTTGAAAATGGAAGCCAATGCCAAAATTACACGCATATTCATAAACTATAAACAAACACAATTATACATACACAACCTGACACACCCCCTGTAATAATAAAACTGAAACCAAAGGCACCACACAAAATACTTTTTTGCTTTGCTGGCAGAAGTTGCGGAAGGCTTTTTGCAATACTGGGCTCAATTTGCAGAGTTTATTACAAGTCCACAATTAAAGATAGTACACACAAAGGAATTATTCTCAGATGTAGGATTGCAGTACTGTTTGCAACTCAAATATGCACTATCCGGGTTGCTGTTTGAGGTTCATAACATAGTACATTTAATTGTATGTAGCCTTGGTCATGTTTTCAACATATTCTTGGAAAAGTTCTTTTATTTGCTTTTTAGCGTACATGGGCCTTTGCAATTTGTTCTCTTACTTGGACTGTATAAACAGCATCAATATGCTTTTTTCCTTTCATTCAAACAAACAATGGCTTTATAACTAAGAAGAAAATTAGTAACAGGTGAAAGTTTATTTTTAATGATGTTGAGATCAAATTGCTGTTTAACTTAGAGAGAAACCCCCCATGTCTCTTTTAATGTTTCAAAATTATTTATAAATGAAACTTACACAACCTCTAAACACGCTCAGAGCATAAAAATGGCCTCTTTATTCTATATTACTAACAGAATATGAAAGATGATGCTTTGTTCTGACTTTTTTCTTTGCAAAATTATTTTTAAAACATCTTGCATTATAAAAATTTACATAGAGCTGTCTTGGAGATTTTTAATTTTGTACTTGTATATAAATCAAAGTTCTGTTTTTAGAATTATGTTTCTTTTAAAATCCATACTAACATTTGCTTTTATTAGGTATGTTTTATATTGTATATATATTTGTTTATGTTGTATTTCATTGCATTACATGATTGTGTCTTTTGGGGGCTTTGTAGTTATCCTGTTTCATCACTGCAATTTACAGAATTTATAACTGCCAATCTAATAAAACTATGTACTAAGAGTTAAATCCTTCCTATCACTTTCCTCTTTCTTTAAGTCATAGAATGTCTAGAACCTATAGAATAACATAAACAATATAAATGAAGATCTAGTTTTATCCAATGTATCCCTAGTTGTATTGTAAATTTCTATTGAAACAAATTAAATGTTGAATGATTCCGTTGATGACAATTTTATAAAGTATTTGGAAGAGAATGGAGAAGGATTTCGGTTTAAACAAATAATGTTTTATAAGTCAAGAGCTCTTCAGAAACGGGAACAGTGCCCTTGAAAGGTGGAAGGGTTCCCCCCACCATAAGTGGTTTGATGATCCCCTGGGCAGGAGGTATCCTTCCTGGGTGAAAAAGTGGGGAAAATTGTCAGTGCCTGGTTGGACATGTCATGTGCGGTGTTGAAAATCTACCATTCTGTGGAATTGCAAACTTGAGAATAATTCCACAATGGACCCAATCCAAAGAATGTGGATTTTGAATATTGGGGGGTGATATGGTAGGTGGATATGTTTGAGGAAGGGGAGTTAGGTGTCTTGAAAATGACTTTGATGACAAGTTAGAATTTTTTTTGGATGTTTATTTATTTATTTTGAGAGAGAGGGAGAGAGAGAGGGAGGGAAGTAAGGGCAGAGAAAGAAGGAGAGAGAGAATCCCAAGCAGGCTCTGCACTGTCAGTGTACAGCCTGATGTGGGACTTGACATCAGAAACCACGAGATCATGACCTGAGCCGAAATTAAGAGTCAGACACTTAACTGACTGAGCCACCCAGGCACCCCTATTTTCTTTTGTTCTAACATTAGGGATTTTCTGTTGAAGGCTTTTTTTTTTTTTAATTTTTTTTTTAACGTTTATTTATTTTTGGGACAGAGAGAGACAGAGCTTGAACGGGGGAGGGGCAGAGAGAGAGGGAGACACAGAATCGGAAACAGGCTCCAGGCTCCGAGCCATCAGCCCAGAGCCTGACGCGGGGCTCGAACTCCCAGACCGCTGGAGATCGTGACCTGGCTGAAGTCGGACGCTTAACCGACTGCGCCACCCAGGCGCCCCGAAGGCTTTTAACTTAGAACACTGTGTATATGAATATTTCCAAACTAAATACTTTTTAATGGTCTCATCTTTTCCCAAGTAAAAAAATGTTGATTAGTGTGTGAACTTTTGTGGGTTGAAAGCATGTCTTCTTCATAGGGCTCTTGGCATTCTTGTGTGATAGTCTATAAATTCTTGTGAACATGAGATTATGCAAACAATGCACAGAGTTAGTCCAACTCCACTTAACAAACAATTTATCAGATATCAGTTATGGGTAGTAATTATGCTAGCATAAGACCCAGTCCTATAATTAAGGGTTTTGCACCCAGAGGAGTAGAAAGTAGGTGAAAGACTCTTCCATTCTTTCCCTCATATTCCCATCCCTCCTTTCCCATTGGCAAGCTGAATGAATAAATCCAACCTAGGGAGCCAAGGGTGGTTTGGGAACAGTTTAGTTTGGCAAACAACTTCTAATGGAGGTTTCAGTGGCTTAGAGGTGAACCAGGACATGGGGGAAAACATCAGTATCCTTTCAGCCAAGGAATGGGTCAGGTTCATCCATTGATACTAGTGCATGGAAGGCACCCATCCATGTTGACTTAACCAATGAGTGGGCAGGACAAATGCCACTGTTGTCATCCCACCTACTTTTCTAAAGCCTCCCCTCCCCAGCCTTTGGCATAGCCCCTGTTAACATGCTGCCATGGGTTTCCCAAATGCCTTCCCTTCTCCAGCTTAAATCAGAACTCCCACTCTCCAAGGAGGTCATTTTGTTTATCCCTGCTCTGGAGTGAGTCAGTGCCAGGTTTCTAAGAGGTGTCTGCATTTGAAAGACAAGCACATTGATCAGGTGCCTCTCCAGCTAGCGTGAGGTGTTGGGTGATGGAACAGAGGACAGAGTTCTGAGCTGAGTGCTCCCAGTCTTCCCTTCTTCCTCGATGTTTGCCCACCTTACCTTCTCCAAGGACTAAAATGTATGGAGTCAGCTTTCCATAGATCATTAGCTGCTCCTTTCTCCTGCTTTTGCTGAGACTCTGCATCTCAGGGGCTCCAAAGAAGAAGCATTTGTTGCTTAGTGAGAGAGGGTATGTTGCTAGAGCACATCGCACATATTTGAAATCCAGTTTCCCAAATAGGGAGCCTCCTCCAATTCTCTTGCAGAACAGTTCTTTTTTTTTTTAATGTTTATTTATTTTGGAGACAGAGCATGAGTAGGGGAGGGGTGGAGAAAGAGGAAGACACAGAATCCGAAACAGGTTCCAGGCTCTGAGCTGTCAATACAGAAACCGACACGGGGCTCAAACCCACGAACCACGATATCATGACCTGAGCCCAAATCGGATGCTCAACCAACTGAGCCACCCAGGCGCCCCACTTGCAGAACAATTCTAAGCACA
Organism: Felis catus; assembly: GCF_018350175.1. Taxonomy (NCBI): domain Eukaryota; kingdom Metazoa; phylum Chordata; class Mammalia; order Carnivora; family Felidae; genus Felis; species Felis catus. The sequence goes on from NC_058374.1 coordinate 70,402,812, forward strand.
GTGTCAGCATTGTTCCAGTTGCTTATGGCTACTCCCCAAATCACCCAGACTTAGAGGTATAAGCAGCAGCCTTTTGACTCTGCTCACGATTCTGTGGGTGCAGACTCACATATACTATAGCCCCACAGCGTCTGGGACCTCAGCTGGGAAGGCTCAAGATGACTGTAGCTGGAACCAGCTGAAGACTTCTTTAGTCACATGCCTGTCACCTGGGCTGGAATTAGTCTCAGGTTCAACTGGGATTATTTACCAGCACACCTACATGTCACCTTCCCATGTGGTGTGGACTCCTTACAACATAGTAGCTGGGTTCTGAGAGGAAGTGTTCCCAGAAGAAGTATCAGGGGAGTGGATGTTCCAAGAGAACAGGGGAAGCTGTAGGGCTTTTCTCATCTAGCCTGGGAAGTCATGAACCATCTCTTGTGCCACATCCAAGGGAGCTGCTAGGCTGGCCAGATTCAAGAAGGGAAGAAGTAGACTGCACTTGTCAATGGAGGAAGGGGAGTCAAGGTCATACTGTGGAAGAGCATGTGGGCTGGGAGTTGATGGTGTGGTCATGTTCAGAAAATACAGTCGGCCACAGCACTTAACAATGTTGCCCCTTATTAGTATAGCCCACACTTTACACACACAGTCTCCAATCCTCTCAACCACCCTGCAAGGTAAACATTACCCTCATTTCTGAGCTAAAGAAACTGAGGCCCAAGGAAGCTTGGAGACTTGCCCCAGGCCGCACATCGATAAAGCCAGGATTGTACCCTGGGCCAGTTTAACTCCAAAGCCCACACTCCTTCCGTTATATGACATTTTTATATTAGATTATATGGGGAAAGGGGAAAACTGTGTTTAATAGAACTAGTTTGAACTTGCTATGGTAATTAGCAAATTATAAAGGATTATGTAAACTGAAATAAATATATGTTCACATTTGAGAAATGAGAAAGTCCCACACAATACAAGTCATTTTCCCTTCTTACTGATTTTTTTTTGTTGTTTACCCTGGAACAAGTTAGAATATGATGTCAACATGAATGTAGACTTTCTAAATTTAGGCTTTGTACAGTTTAGCTGTTATTGGGATAGTCAGATGCTTTGGTAGGAAAAAGACAATACCTCCCAAAATTTTGCCATCCTTGAACAACAGGTTATCTGAAAGTGTTAACAATACGTGGCAGACACATTGTGAGAGGGAAAGATCTACACTGATTTTAACCACATTCCTTGGTTCAAAACTTTCCAGTGCATCTCTCCACAGACTCTCTGGCATTAATCAAAAAGAACTTCTTGAAGCATTTGTGATGTATTAGGTAGAATTTTAGGGTATTTTATTTTCAAAGGAAAAGCGTACATTACAGATGCTCTGTTTGTATCTGTAGGTAAAGGAACATTGCTGTGACCTAGAAGAAGCTAAAAAGCTGGAAGGTAAAATTTTACAAAATGCGTACATATCTGGTTCTAAAGTCTTCGTGCCTGTGTATCCATGTGTGTGGGAGGGGGTATGGGGTGTTAGATGGGGAGAACTGTTGGGAGAAACATGCTGGTTTTTTCTAGGAGGAAAAACATTGCTTTAAAACTAGGTTTGATTTATGTAACTTGCATATATTTACTTAAGAGAACAAAGAGTAAATTCTCAGGCCTCCAAATGACCAGTAAATTCCACGGACATGGATTCCTCATAATAGAATGCTGTTATGCTTTCTAGATAAATGTGTTAATAATTTATAACTCCTAGGCAGTTGGAGTGGCGATGCTGAGGTGTTTTCAGGGAATGGAACCTCAACTCTGATATATGTCGTTATTGCTAATTGAGCATTTGTGTCATTATTCACAGTCTGATTTTTAAAGTTTCCTCTCCCGAGTTCCCATGAAACACCGCTACAAGCAGTGGGCGTAGAGGATTGTCAGTAGAAAGCGCTGTGGTTCCAGAATCTGGGAGGGAGTAGGCTTTTTCCAGGAAGGGAGAGCTCAGAAACCAAGAAAGGCAGAAATTGCACTTCCTTCCTCGAACTCTGTGTCCCTTTGCTGAGGCTGCTGTAACAAAGTGTCCCAAACTGGGCACCTTCAACAACAGATACATCGTCTCACAGATCTGGGGGCTAGAAGTCCCAGGTCAAGGTGTCCACAGGGTTGGTCCCTCCCAAGCGCCGTGAGAGAAAGGGCTGCTCTGGACCTCTCTCAACTGTCTTCTCCTTGTGTCTTCACATCATCTTCCCTCTGTGTGTGTGTCTGTGTCTAAATTTCCCCTTATTATGAGGACACTGGTCATATTGGATTAGAACACACCTTAATGACCTCATCTTGATTTGATCACCTCTGTAAAGATCCTGTCTCAAACAAGGTCACATTCTGAGGTACTGGTGTTTAGCACTCCAGCATGTGAATTGGGGGCAGGGGACATAATTCCACCCATAACTGACTCCATCCTGGACTTTGACTCAGAGGCATTATCTCCTCAGGAGAACTGCAAGCATGGGCATGCAAAGGAGCATGAAGCACTCCAGGTGTTTGAGAATCTGGTCGCACAAAATTACCCAGAGAAAGAGCAGAAAAGTTCCTCATGTGAAGGCGATTATATGATCTATCGTGGAAACAGGGACACTTGAGAACAAAAGGGGACACTAACAGGAAGACTGCTGGGCCAGAGCACATCCTGGGACAGTCTCCCTCCGTTTTTTTTTTTTTTTTAATTTTTTAAATGTCTATTTGTTTTTGAGAGGGTGAGGGACAGAGTGCAAGTGAGGGACGGACAGAGAGAGAGGGAGACATAATCCGAAACAGGCTCCAGGCTCTGAGCTGTCAGCACAGGGCCCGACGTGGGGCTCGACCTCACAGACTGTGAGACCATGACTTGAGCTGAAATCAGATGCTCAACCGACTGAGCCACCCAGCCGCCCCTCCCTCCTCTTACCATTTCAAGAATCCCCAGTTTAGAATGGGTGCATTCCCACTAGTGGTGCTTCAGATTCCTGACCATCCTCGTTTTGCTCATGGGGTAATCATAGTAACAGTTACTGCCTGAGCAGCAGGCGTGTGCTAGTTACTGCCCCACAATCTCTGTAACATTCTTTAAGGCAAGGATTGTTTTCATTTACAGGTGAGGAAAAGGAGACTGAGAGAGAGTTAGTGATTTGAAGGAAGTCACACAGCTATTACAGAGTGTGGATTCCCACTGCTGTTATCCAGGTCTCAAGCCTTTTCTGCCCATCCCTCTTCTCTCTCTTTTTTTTTTTGAGCATTGCACACAGGCCACCCTGACATGTAGCCAACTGTTGTGGGGGTACTTTTTGAGTCTGAATTCGTCTAAATTCACATTTGCCACAAACAAAGGACTGGTCTCATAACAGACACTGAGAAAGGGGGTACTAGTCTTGTGTTGGTTCTGCACATACCCAAAGCAATTCTCACTCTAGAAACATGTGGTCACAATATACTGTATTCAGTTAGTGTCATAGAGAGTTCTTTTAAAAAACTGGATGGATGGTGCACACATGTCCGGTTAACTAATACAGGTTTGGTGAGCTTACACCCCAATACGACACCTGCAGCCATTGCCTCCCTGTTCTATGCTCGGGGTCTTGCCACCCTGTTCTCACAATTCCTCATTTTAAAGCTACTTATGAGTCTAAATTTTAGTACATGATTGCATATACAGCACTTAGCAGGGTTGATAATTATAGCCTTTGACCAAAGAAAAAGGATTAAGTGATTCAACTCACATTTAATCATTTTTATTTCATTCTGATGCAGAAATCCATTTCCTTTAGAATGAAATAAATGATTCAATCTTCCTCCAGGGAAGAGTTAAGGTAAATGCAGTTGCCACATAAAATCCAAATGGCTCAAGGTAATATTACATATTTCTAAAAGTAGGCAGTTGGAGATGGAAATGAAACTTAATAATAATATTGCAAGTATGCCCTGGGATTTTATTGTAAGTTTATTGCAATCATAAATATGGAATTTACATGTGATATATATATTTCGATATTATATTTTGTTAAATTAGTTCAGCATTTAGTCATTAACTTGGTGGTATGTTACTTATAGTCCCTTTGCATTACATACTTGACTTCTGAGACTCACAAAATGAATTAAAAATCAATTCTTTACCTTCACAACATATTCTAAAGCAGAGTTTATGTATATGCTCAGTATTTGAACCACTTAGGAGGTTTTTGACTAAAGCACCTGTGAAAAATTAAATCTCTTCTGTCATCTGCGTGCGTGTGTGTGTGTGTGTGTGTGTGTGTGTGTAAAGCTGAGGTTGACATGGAAATTAAGCCATAAACGACTTAATGACCCACCTAATGATCTACAAAGAAATCAAATGACTTCCTTCTCTACATTTCTACATGAAACTCCCAAGGCAGGCTATCATATTCATTCACTGGGGAAGCCCACATGTTGTCTGTATTTGAGCTGCCATTTTGTAAACACACGCTTGAAGAAATCCCACACCCAGAGCCCAGGAAGGTGGTCACGGCAGTGAGCTGTGGTCAGGGCATGCTGTGGACTGTTTTCCATCCAGCCATCTTCCTCTATTTTGTTTCTGTGTCTTGTCTCCCTCCACCTCTCCACATTTCTCCCATGCCTGCCACCTCCCCGCCTCCTATGAAACAGTTAGGATCAAGGCTGCCAACAGTCTTCCTAATTTCCAAAGCCAAGTCAAACATATTTGGGGACAGTTATTTTCCTTTGCTTTGGACTCTCCTAGCCTTCCTCAGAATGATCATGAATTCCAGACTGAGTATCAGAAAGAGACTTTTTAGTGGATTCTGTCAAACCCATTGATGCTTAGAGAGAATCCTATTTATAAATTCCACTTGGTGTAAACTTATTACACATAGCTTTAGGGAAGAAAAAAAATGTTTCCAAAGGACTCAATCTGCAGTATTTGTTAAAACACCATAATGTTCTGAAACCCCACGATAACATAATCTTAGGGCTCAAGTTGCACAACTGCACAAACACCAAGTCCTTCCAGTAGTTTTTGTAACTAAATTTGCGTGGATGAAATGAAAGATAGATCAAGTCTAGGGTCACAAATTGAGTTGTTAGGCCCCAAATATAAGCTGAGCCTGCACACCCATGCCTCCTGGTGAAAGTATGTGGACAGTGAATAGTGACTACAGAATTTTTACAATGGGGTTTGGGGTGGAAAACTGGAACTCGTGCAGAGAGCTGCTTTTGCATGGAAGGCACATTTTTTTATTTAGAATGTCTGTTACAAATCAATTAAAATAGCAGCCTTCTATTTCCAGATGCTTTCGTTGACAGCTTATTAACATTCAGAGATGCCAAACATCTATATCGAGAAATATTATTTCATTCTCCTTAGGAAGATTCAAACCCCCTCCCACATTCAAGCCCCCACCCTGGTGCTAAGACTAGTGAAAGTTAAAGCAATTTAAGAAGATGGGAACCAAACACAAAAGCTGAGTTTTGAACATGTACACTGGATGGTTGATTCAGGTCTCTGATTCTCCATATCCCCGTGCCCCACAGCCTGACAAGTATTCGGAGGTGATGCAATTGTACGGAAAGGGAAAGGAGTTGTTAAACTTGGGAAAGAGAAACAAAACATCATGAAGATGCGTAGAAAAGCCCCTCTTAGCAATGTTAATATTGAAATTCCTTCAGAAATTCAAGGGAGATTCTAAATGCGGTTGTCTCCCACTTGTTATGCCGCTGTGTCTGGGGGTGGGGGTTGGTGTCTTTCTTGCTGTCATCACGACTTCCAGCTCACTCTGTCTCCCTTTTCCCTAACCAGCCCCTCAGATTTTCTGCCCCTATCCTCAGACGACCACCTGTGCCCCCTCCTTGAGGCTGGACGAAAAGATCCGTCTCTCCACCTCGTAACTTGAGAATTTTAACTTGCGTCTGTTTGTTCTCTGTCTTCATTCAGAATTCCTGAGTGTTTCAGTATCCATGTAGACAGGTTTCAAGTGACCTGACTCAAAGGTCCTCTCTTCCAATTTTCTTGTCCTCTGCCTCACTGCAGTTTTCCACTCCTACGGTCATATGTACCACAGGCCTTTTAATTGCCAGGAATAGCGTCTCTTCCATAATAGTAATTTTGAGCATCACATTCTCTGCGTCCCTCCTCCTTTCTTTCCTCCTTACTCCCTCTGGAGCTCGCCTCAGAGAATTCTCTGACCCACTGGGAGAAACAATCCATTGATTCTGCTACTCTTTCATTATTTTATACTCCCTTCTTGTCCATATGTCTTCCTCGCATTCCATTCCATCATCTTTCTTCATTGTCATCATTATCATCATCACTGTCATTACCTCCACTGCCTGACTCCTCTTAACTCCTCTTTCTCTTCATCGAGCTCACGTAAAAAATCTGAACTGTGCACAATTTCAAACCAGCATCCATGCAGCAGAAAAAACCCTACCATGCTGCCTGGTCTTCCTCTAAATTCATGACTGCCATCTTCATATGGGTTCCTGGAGCTGCCAGGCAATCCCATTTCATGTTCCTAGTCTATTCATTACATCACTCTTCCAGGTGATTATTCATTGCTTCTCCTCTTCCATAAGCTCCTCAAACCCCTTCCCCATCTCCAGTCTCAGTTAATGGCCTTGTTTTCTGTATCACTGAAAATCGTATCATATATTCCCACCACCAAATTCACCAGCCCACTAGCACCTGTCTCCAAATGCCTTAGTGTCCACCTGTTCCTAGGGAAGAAGTGTCCATGTTCCTCGCTGCCTGACTCTTCTGATTGTGAACTAGATGCCTTCTCTTCTCCTTTTCTCAAGGACGCCACTTCAGCAAGTTTTCATTTTTCCTGGGAATTTATAAACTTTGCCTTCTAGAGGTACAAACTTCCACAAAGATACAAGGACGCTATGATGTCCATCAATTAAAATAAAACAAAAGAAAAACACTTCTTGAACTTACTTTCCCCCTACCTACTGCTCCATTTCCTTTCATTTCTTTCCTGAAAAAATTCTTTCAAAGAGATTAAAATTATGCTTTACTAGTTTTCCTAATGAATATGTTAGTGGCTAAGGAGTTCCATCCAAGTCATAAACCAAAAATAAATAAATAAATAAATAAATAAATAAATAAATAAATAAATAAATAAATAAAATACACCAGCATAAAGGGGGGAAAAGCAGGAGTAGAAGCAGGTGTTTGTCAGTCTTAGCCAGTCGGACTTGATAACAGTTTCTATTCCTCTCATCTCCCTTTTCATACATCAAAATTATGAATATTCTTGTCCATGAAGATCAAGCTTAAAAAGAATTCAAAACCTATAAATGTTTTAATTTTGCCAGTGCTATTTTATGAGACATGTATTTCATTTCCAAAATACTGCAAGTTTGAGTGAACCTTAATCAGCATTTTTGTTTGATGACAGCTTTACAGGGAATTTAGTGGAAAAGTTGCTGAGCACTTTTCCATTAAAGGACAGGCAGGAAGAAGTACCAGGGTAGAGCTCATTCTACATTTATTATTATAACCCTTTCTGTTAGAATAGTTTTCTAAATTTTTAGAATAGATAGTATATTCATTGTATAGCTCCTGATGACCGCAAATTATATGAAGAATATTTATTCAATCATTGCTTACAACTTTCTTTAAGCTTGGCAGCTAAAATGCAACCCTGCTTGTGTGTGTGTGTGTGTGTGTGTGTGTGTATTTGATGTTTCCTGAAAGCAATATTTTGAAATGCAGTGCCCATCCATCTTGATGCACAAGCGATTCGAGCAGAAGAAAGAAGTTCAGAGCAAACTTCCATGAATAAATAGAATATATTGGGAAGTCCAAGAAAACTCCCTGGTTGATAAACAAAACAGAACCAAAATTCCTTCGACAATTAAATTTTCCAGAGCAGCAGGTAATGAATTAGCCACCCTTGAGAAAGATGTGCGAGAGAACTGACCCAGACTTCATTGCATATTCTCATGGAAAAGAAAAAGTGCTGCTATTAAGATGGTTTTGCACGTCTTAGCCATTTTGTCCCTGTAGTTACAACATTTCACAATGTAACTAAACACCTGACTAATTCATGAGTCCAGAAATTAGCATCCTTCAGGAGTCAAGAGACACAAGACTGCTGTTGAAATGGAATCTTGCTTGGAAAAACTATTAGGGACGTAGGTTTCTGAAAAACACTTGAGGGCCCCGTTGATTTGTACTTTTATATTTTATGTATATGTGACTTCTGTATTTACTTATTCATTTTTTCTCCTGAAAAATTCAGCATCAAAGTCATTCCTCAAGGCCATGTACAAAAATGTGAAAACCAAGGCAAATAAGAATAAACAAAAGCCATGTGTATCTGAGTGCACTGTTTGAGGCATGCTTAGGACGTGCTGTCTTTAGAAGTCCTTAAGGCAGAGCTCAGAAGTGACCCAAATATCATCATGTCTAAAAGCTAGAACTGTTTTGATTTATCATAAAAAATAGATGCTCGAACGGTTCCTGAGAGCCATTTTTGTTTCTCAGTCCCTCTTCCCTGAGGATTCTTACTTCATGGTAAGAAGGAACAATGGTGACTTTGATTTTTTTTTGTCCTTTTTTTGTTAGTGCCAGTTCCCTCCTCTTCCCTTTGGCCCTTCTCGAGTCAGCAAAAACCTTTTCAAAGCCCCCCCTGAGCTGGGGACTTTACAGCTAGCAGAGGCCAGAGAACTGGCAAGAATCCAGTTCTTATCATTCAAAGTCACTGTTGTTTCTTCTCTGGAGGGGATAGGAGAGGGAAGACAATTTCATGCATTGCTTGCAGCCAAAATAAGTCTTTATTTTGAATCTGCTCAAATAAGATCTTTTTCAAAATTCTCGATCTATAAAACTTTATGTAAATCTTGAAAAGTCATTTCTGCAGAAACCAGATTTCCTGACAGTTGCTTTCTATAATTCATTGGCTGGCTGCGGAGAAACCTTTTATCCAACATAAAATGTCTTTTATTAAAATCGTTGTGCCAAAAATAAAATAGAAAAAAAAAACCCTATTTATAAGGCCCATGTGAAATCTATTTTTACCATCTTATTTTGATAAACTGTTTCAGTCACAAAGAACAATGGTATAAAAGTAATATAACAAATAAATGTGTTTCTAGCACAGTTAAGAAATAAAACATTATAATTGCAGTGGAAATCTTCTGTGTACCTTCCCCCATTGCATTTCTCTCCACTGGACGCACAACCTAGAGATAACTATTGCCCAAAATTCAGTGCCAGTCATTCCTACTGTGATCTTATACTTTCTTTCCCTCAGTCTTCAAAGCAAATTTAGCAACCTAAGTCAAACAAAGCACATAAAGCAATAGAACAGGAATTCAACAATACAAGAATCTGTAAAAAAAAAAAAAAATAGAGAGCTTTAGGGCATCTTCCCACTCTAAAAATTCCATGATTCTATAAAATGTCGAAAATGTAGTGAATCAGCTAATTTGTTAGTGAAACCAAATAGCTAGCAAAGCACATTGAACATTAGAGCCCCAGTGAGGTTGTGGATTCTATTTTCATTTAATTCAGCCATCTGCAGGATTAGACTTTGAGTTCAGTTTTTAGAACTGAGGCTTCAGAAACAGTGGCTGTGCAGAAGCAACAGTTTTTCTTGGACTTCATTCACCAGCTTCCCTCTGTGGGCTCATTCTGATAGGTGGACAGACCAGAGCCCCAGATTCACTTGCAGATTTCAACTTGTCCACCTGCACCAGCGCGGTACAGAAGCTGGTTAGCGGTTGTCCTTTGATGTATCAACTCTCCCTTTTGGGAAACATAGTTACAACTTAGCCAAAGTGACTCAGACCTAAAGGCTTTCTAGTCCCTTCCCCAGACCTGCTGCTGAGAATTTAAAGGCTTGTGTTCATGGGGTTTGTTTCTAGCCCACGTTCTGCAGTACAACGAGAAGCAACAAATCACACTAATGTATTCTTTATTTTCACTAAGATATTATATAGGAGCTACTACTTGGCGCTCAAAACCTTATCTTCTGTGAGTATTCCATTACCAGTGATGACGTGATGATTTATTTATTTATTTATTTATTTTTTTTAACGTTTCTTATTTATTTTTGGGACAGAGAGAGACAGAGCATGAACGGGGTAGGGGCAGAGAGAGAGGGAGACACAGAATCGGAAACAGGCTCCAGGCTCTGAGCCATCAGCCCAGAGCCCGACGCGGGGCTCGAACTCAGGGACCGCGAGATCGTGACCTGGCTGAAGTCGGACGCTCAACCGACTGCGCCACCCAGGCGCCCCATGATGTGATGATTTAAATAACTGTTTCGTTGCAGCATGCCATGGGCAGCTAGTGTCCTTTTGACCAGTGGGCATGGTGTCTCTGATGACACCTTTATCAGACCAACATTTCCAGATTCCTATCCTTTTTGCTCTGTTCCCTGGAGCCCATTCTGGCAGCAAGAGCTATTGGTGAAGTTTCAATTGGCTAAGTAGAAGAACCATGAGGGTTATGGAGTAAGAGATTTATATGGGAGTATTGTCTATACAGTCATAAAAGAAGCTGGAGCCACAAGGGTCTGAAAAGGGGAACTGTAGGATCAGTGAATATTCACTAAGCAGCTCTCCTAAAGCCAGGCCCATCCATTACCAAACATGAACACAAAGGAGAGCTGGGAGAAAGACTAGGGAAGGCCATCATCTCTGCATCTGTGAGAGAGCCTGTAGCCGCTAGTGGCCATCAGGCCAGCTGTCAGGAAGAAGAGGGGGGTATGGAGCCAGGGAAAGGGACAAGAAGCTGGAACCCAGCACCTGGCCATCTGTCTCTTATTGTACCTACCTCAGTGCAATGGCTACCACGTCATTTCTGCCCTCCAGATCTTGTACCAGTTTCTCCTTTGGCCAATTCCCACATAGAACCATGCAGGAAAGGGGATCCTGGAAAGTGGGGTTCCAGCTTAGCCAAGGTGTTACAGAATGAAACCACCATATCTTCTTTACCTCAGCTCAGGGCTCCGAATTCTGACTCAGAATCTATCCTCAGACTCAGAGTACCTGAATTAGATCTAATGTTTGTCCGTGTATCCTAATTAGTTATGACCTTTTTGCTGATTTTACCAAAATACCAGGCTGTCGTGTTCTATCTGTATTTTCCTCAGTATCTAACTTCAGTCTGTAAGGATATTCACTATATTTATGGCAGCCAGCATCTTTTAAACCCATTTTCCACATTATTTTTCCACATTATTTGTATTTTTCATTCCCAAATGTAAGCTACAACTCACCTTGCCAGCTTCCAGTAATCTAGGTTCTGTAAATCAACTCACCAGCATGGTCTCAGACAGATGTTAAAGCTTTAGAGGCAGGGGCGCCTGGGTGGCTCAGTCGGTTAAGCGGCCGACACCAGCTCAGGTCGTGATCTCGCGGTCCGTGAGTTGGAGCCCCGCATCGGGCTCTGTGCTAACAGCTCAGAGCCTGGAGCCTGTTTCAGATTCTGTGTCTCCCTCTCTCTCTGACCCTCCCCCGTTCATGCTCTGTCTCTCTCTGTCTCAAAAATCAATAAACGTTAAAAAAAATTTTTTTTTTAAAAAGAAGAAAAAAAAAAGCTTTAGAGGCAGCAACAGCAGAAGTCCCAGTGTGTGTTCTGTACCAGGCGTCCCCACGGGTGAGATATGGTGCCTAGAAATGTTGAAGGCACCCACACAAGCTCAATCCTGATGTTGAGCTTATGCGTAATTTCTGGACGCAGAGACTGCCAACTAACTCCCTGGACCTTCTGAAGGCCCATAGGACCTTCTGAGATCCTAATGCAGCATAGGGCTTCTCACACATGTGTGTACATATGAAGCAGGTCTAGCATGGAACCTGGATTTTGCATTTCTATTAAGCCATTGATGATAAGGAAGCCTCTGGTCTAATTGATACAGGCCAAACCTATTTTCTTTTATTTTTTTTAAATGTTTTATTTATTTTTGAGAGAGACAGAGAGAGAGCATGAGCAGGGGAGGGGCAGAGAGAGGGAGACACAGAATCTGAAGCTGGCTCCAGGCTCCCAGCACAGACCCCAACACAGAGCTCAAACCCGCGAGCCACGAGATCATGACCTGGGCCAAAGTTGGACGCTTAACCTATTGAGTCACCCAGGCACCCCAGGGCAAACCTATTTTCAACTTTGCTACCTTCTTGCCCTCAGTAGTGAGGCCAGAGTACTGAGGGATAAATAAGAACTCTAGTTGGTAAAGTCTGGGACTCGCGTGTTTGGGACTTTAATGAGGCAAGCCTCTTGCTGCAAAAAGGATATGTGTGACTGTTATTTTATTTCTAGTTGAGAGAAGTTTTCTTACAAAATTTTACTTATTATTTTACAATCTTATAACTGTGATTAGCAATCCTAGATGATCTCACGGCTTTAAGCACCACCTAGTCATTGTTGACTCCCGTGTTTCTGTGTCCATCCCAGGACTCACCCCTGAACTCCAGACTTGTAAATCTAAGTGTTAATTCGACGTCTCCACTCAGAAGTCTCATTTTAGATTTAACACAAGCCAAGCTGGAGCTCATGCTATTTCCCCAACACCTGCTCCATGCATAATCTTTCTCATCTCAGATAATGGCAACTCCATCATTTGAACTGCTCATGTCCAAATCTTAGAGGAATTCAGCTCCCCCTTTGCAACTAACATCCAACTCATCAGCAACTTCTTTGCAAAATCCAAGTTTTAGCGCCTTCACTGTTCTCACTCGGGTCTAAACCACCATTGCCTCTCACTTGGATTATAAGCCTTCCGGTGCTTCTTTCCTTGGCCTGCTTGTCTGTCTTCACACAAACTATAGTTTTATTGGCAAACACATTGTTCATGTCACTCCTTTGCATAAAATACACTGGTGACTTTTCTTTTCTTTTGGAAACAAAGGCTGAACTCTTTATAATGGCCTACAAGGCCCTACGCAGTGTGGTCCTTTGTCAACATTTGACTTTATCTTCTACTGCATTATTCCCCCATACCTTTAGCTATAGCCAGTCTGGCTTTGATTCCTCAAACACACCATTCATGGACTTATCTTTGCATTGGATAGTCTCTCTGTCTAGAATGTTATTCCCCTAGATATTCACAAAGTTTGCTCCCTCGTGACCTTTAGGTTTTACCCAAATGTCCCGTTTTTCTCAGTGAGGCCTTGGACCATTCTATCTAAAATTCAATACCCTCTCCCGAGCTTTCCTATTGCCTTTTTCTACCTTAGAGTTTTTTTTTCCTATTCTTATTACCATTGACCATACTATATATCTTGCCTTGTATATTTCTCTTTTTCTCAAAAGAGTGTAAGTTCAATGGGGTAGAGATTCTGTCTGTTTTGTTTATTGCTGTGTATACCATGCCTAGAAACATGCCTGGCACATAGTAGGTGATCACTGAGTGTTTGTTGAATGAATGAATTGGCAGAACAGAAGATTAGACGGTTTTAGGCCTGCCCAAGAAGTGAACTTCAGGACTTTCAGATAGATATCAAAGAGGAGTATTTAGTTCTTGTGGATAAGATAACACTGTATGGAATATTTCTTTATTGTACACTTATTCAGTAATGGGAAATGTGGGGTACGAGGTGTATAGAACATAGTCTTTGCTCCTAAAAATATGGAAGTCAAACTAAGATAAAAAAACATTTCCACAAATAACTGTAGTACAAGCTGTGTGTTGGTGGGTGGGATCTTCCAAGAATGTGCTGTAAGCAAGTAATTATTTCAAGGTTCATGTGGGAATGCTGCAGTAGAGGGGTTACTTTTAAAGCCTTACACAATGGCCTGATACCTATGATCACCCAGCTCAATGCTTAGTAAGTGGGATTCATTATAAATACTAGCATGTCTTTATAATAATGCCATTGGAGATGAGAGAGAGCTGCATGAAAGAATGTCTCAGAATTGGCATTAAACTACTGTAATTTTTCTGATTAGTTAAGCAGTATTGCTTATTACATAAAATTGAGAAACTGAGCAAGGTCAAAATATCGAATGAAGAAATTGAAATTCACGGATAATTCTATCCAGAGTTAACCAACTTCAATACATATAAATGAGATCATAAGGCGTATTCTGCCTTGTATTTTATTTTTTAGCTTATTTTATCCAGAACATTTCCCTTTATCAATAAATATCTTTTAAACATAATTTTAAATGCCTACAAAATATTTCATTTTATGTATGTTATACAAATGTTTAAGTTATTCTCTAGCTGTTGAATGTTTGTGTCATTTCATTTTTTTCAAAATTGTAAATAATACTATCCACTTTTGTATTATTTACTTAGAATGGATTCCACAAAATTATATCAAAGTTTTGATTATGTATAAAGCAAAGAAAAAATACTTCTGTATAACACATACCTTCTAAAAAATACCAATTTACTTAGTATGTGAATGGATAGAGATAGACATTTTTACAAGCTACATAATTAGAAAAATATACTCTTCTCACTTTATAATACAAGCACTCTATATTCTGTATTTCCTGTTGCTTTCAATAGTGTCTAACATTGTTGGCTCCAACCAGTAATTTCACTGTTGTTGAGAAGAACTTGGAGGTAAAACAGTTGGGTACTTGGGAGCATGGTTCTGTTCTCCCCATCTGGTTTGTACTTCCCACTGGAAGGGTTTCTCTTCCATGACATAAGTATATTTGAAATAGAAATAGCCCAAGTGACCACCTACTGATGAATGGATAAAGAAGATGTGGTAAACACACACACACACACACACACACACACACACACACACACACACACAGGAATATTACTCAGACATAAAAAAGAATGAAATCTTACCATTTGCATGACATGGATGGAGCTAGAGAGTGTTATGCTAAGCGAAATAAGTCAGAGAAAGATGAATACCATGTGATTTCACTCATGTGGAATTTAAGAAACAATACAAACGAGCTAATGGGGAAAAAGAGAGAGAGAGAGAGAGAGAGAGAGAGAGAGAGAGAGAGAGATGCAAACCAAGAAACAGATTCTTGGCTATAGAGAACAAACTGATGATTACCAGATTGAGGGGTTGGGGAGGGGATAGGTGAAATAGGTGATGGGGATTAAGGAGCTCACTTGTCATGATAAACACCAAGTGATGTCTGAAATTGTTGAATCACTCTATTGTACACTGAAAGTAAAAGAACACTGTATGTTAACTAACTGGAATTCAAATGAAAACTTAAAAAAAAACATTTTCTCTGAATCAGTGCTGGTAAACTGTTTAGGAGAAGTAGGGTAAGTGAGCACCGCACCCCCATAGCTGTCCCTGGCAGCAGGCAAGCTGGGGAAGCCTCATAATGCCAAAGTAAGCTACTGTATTAATGGTGTAAAGGTCTTCTCATCTTCAGAAGCGTTAGCCAACACGAACTCATTAACCTTCATGCCATCCCTGTGAGGCAGGCCTAGCTAGTTAGGAAAAACTAACCAATGATTATAAGGCCCCTTTAAAATACAAATGCTATCTAAATGCTGAATACCAAATCATAAAAAGCAAATAAATATTATTGTCCCAGTTTTATAGACTGGAGAACTAGGTCATGGGTATTAGGTATTAAGTAATCACTCACTGGGGACAATATAACTAAGGGCACAGAAGAATTCATAATTAGAACTCGGACATCCTCCAGTCTGAGAGGCTGTGCTCAGAGATTTGGACCAGGCCTTTGGCAATGGTCTGGAGCACTGGGAACCATTAAGATTGGGAACTAGTAGGGAAGATCAGAGTCTTGAAAGCAAAGATTCATAGCTTGTACTGAAATGTTCATGTTTGGCAATAAAAAAGCGAGTTGCAGTTGAATCCATAGTAGGGTCATGGCAGAATTCTTTCCTCTGAGCTTCCATTGTGCGTATTAAATGTGTTAATATAACAGCACTTTTTTTTCCTCAAAATAATAGTTATTTTTGGATATTTGTGTCTCTTGCTAAAGGCATCTCTGAGATCACAAATTGCGTCTTATTTTTTGTATCTTCGGTGCCTGACTCAGTGCGGTACATTGTAGGTATGAAATAAAATTTATTGAGTGTACCAAAGAAGAAAAAATACTTAGAAATGTGGCAGCATCGTAATTTTGTACAATGAATATACCTCCTAGGGAAGTGTATTCCAGGAGTTCTCAACAGAAAGCTCACTTCAGAATCAGTTGTAGAGCTTTTAAAGCATACAGTAATTACCCCGACCCTGATCTTCTAATTTATAATCTCCAAGATAACTTTCAATAAGGCTTCAAAACTGATCCAGTGTTTACTGCTGATGGAGAATATAGTCTATTTCCTTTGAAAATCCTTCAGCACTCTTTTGTCATCCCACTACTGAATGACACAGAAGTCCTTTACACTGTATATTTAACTTAACGTGAGAGATGTTGATAGAAAACAAGGGGAAAATCACATTGATTGAAACACCTCTTATGAGCCTGGCACTGGCCTGGTTGTTTACACAGGTGTTACCTGTCCGATCTTCACAATGACCCTGCAAAACAGGTGTTTCACGCTAATTTTCTTCACGTAAAGATGGGAAAATTGTACCCTCGTGTTTCAAGTTAAATGTTAACTGCTATTGTCATCCCATTGATGTCTACATCCATCCAATATTGTGTACAAATATAATCTGTTTTTACTTTTGCGGTCTCGAAGGTCCTTAATTCTGCCACACTGCTGTCCTCTATTTAGTAAAGACTCAGTTTAAGGCTACTGTTTATCATGCACAATGCTAGGTCCCATCCTGCCGATTGGATTAAAAGCTGTGTAGAGGCTGAGCTGCTCTTTCTTCCCTCCTTTGTTCTCTCTCTCTCTCTCTCTCTCTCTCTCTCTCCCTTTTTCTTCTCTCCCTTCTTCCCTCTCTTCTTTTTTTCTTTTCCTTCTCCTCATCCTTCTTCTTCATCTTTGTCCATCTCATTCTTCTTCTTTTCTTTCTCTGTTCTAAAGTATAGGTTTCAATTATAGATGGCCCACAGACGGGGAGACAGCTGCCCTTGAAAAGACAGTTTGTTACTCAAGGTTTCCAAGAGGAGTGAGTGTGCCAGTCACGAGGCAGATGGAACGAGGGAAAAGCATAGGCAAAAGCCTGTATTACGGTTTCTACAGGAACAAGAAGAGGACAGAAGAGTGAGCAAGTTTAGGATTGGATAGTTTGAAAAACTTCAGTGAACTCTGCATTATAGGGGTAGTCTTAGTTGTCTAGTACCTGGCCCTGCAGTGATTTAGGTGGGGGGCGGTGGTTAACGTTCTGGATTGTAGGAACCCAGTAAAAGGAGGTAAGGTTTGCGTTAGGATTTGAGATTGCTTGGTTTGCATATTAATGACTTGCTTTGGGCAAGTTGTTTGTTTTCTCTAGGAATTAGCTAACCTTAGGAGGGGCTGTCCTTCCCTGGGCCCACAGGACACCAAGATGTCAAAGTATTATAAAATATAGAAAATAACCCCATGATTAATACACACTCTCTCCATTTTTCTTCATATTCATATATCAGAGTTATAGTCTGTGCAGAATTGGACTCAATACATTTCTCATTTAAAACTTACAGCAACAAAAGAGAAATGAAACTGTGAATATAACTCTAGAATCCACATAGATTTCAAACTAACCACTTTCCAGAATGCCTTTTCTTTTAAAATAAAATTTTAATATAGGAATTAATGATTAGGTCCCAAAGAATTAAACTTGTATTTTACTACAGCAAAAGATGGGAAAATAAAGAAAAATCAAACTGAGCTAATGACCCAATTTGAAGCCGAAAACAGTGCAGAGCTTGCAACCTTTGTCCTTGAGGATAAAAGCGATTTTCAGTTAAGTTTTTGAGCTCTGAGAGATGTTTTTTACAGAAATAGGCATGTGGATCCAAGTGCCCAAGACCAGTAACTACAACGTAGTTCTTTTAATCACCTCCCTACCCCCATCCCAACAACAATGGTCTCAGGACAATTTATGATGCAGAAACACATTTTGGGGTAATAAGATAAGGATGTAATTAAACAAAGAAGGATATCTAGGTTTCAGACCATTGAAGACCCTTGAATAATGTTCAGCCAATATGAGGCAGAATATATCTAAATGTCAGCTTTCTACTCACAAAAAAATTAATAATGAGTAATAAGGAGAAGTTGGATCCACTGAGAAGATAAAAATTATTCCATGTTTTTTTACTAGCAGGGTGAATCATAAATATGATATACTGGTTGGAATTTCTTTCTCCTTAATACACATTTTCGTGCCAGGTCAGGAAGAATTCAGGAGGCAATATCCATGATTGGAATACCAGCTGCTTATAAAAGAGGATTAAAGATTAAAAAAATATTCTAAATAAAATGAAGGATTACTGGAGAACAGGCTGGCTAGCTTTAAAGAGTCTTCAAATAGCCCCTTCTCTGAAATTGTTAGGAAATCATGCTCATTTCTTAAGTCAAGCTGTACCTTCGCAATTCAATACTGCTCTTGGAAGGGTAAAACCGTGTTATTGTAACTAAAATGGTTATAACTGACATTCCTATGACCTTCTGCACATATTCACCTCCTCCTATGCTCAGAACAAGTCCATAATCCAGGTTACTGTTTTCATTTTATAGATAATGAAAGAGAGGCTCAAAGGTTTATGTGTCAACCCAAGAATAAATAGCCAGCAATTGGCTAACCTGGGATTCAAGTTCAGGTTTTGTTGATTATAAGTCTTACACCCTTTAAACCACAATATCCTGCCTTCTTGTCCACTGGAGGTACTGGACAGACGTATGTGGAAATATACTGAGCTGACTTCAAATTTTGGAGGAATTCCAAGATTACATAGATATTTATTTTCTTTAGCAATCTTTTCCTTTTGAAATTTAAGATAGCCATGTGATTGAAAATGTACTTGGTTCCAAAAGCACTGGTAATTTTTGACCTAAGATAGGAAGATAGACCTAAGATCATAGGGATCCAAATTTCTATGGTTTCTTAAAAAAAAAAAATCCATCCCCTACCTTCAGGTGTTCAATCTGTCTGCAGCTGATTTGGGGGATACATCAGAGCCGTCTCCTTTTCTTCCTCTTTTTTTTTTTTTTTTTTTTTTTTTTTTTACCAATTCAGGGCTTACTCTAGTCTAGTCCTTAGGGAAAGAAGTAGGAGAAGGAAAAGAATGAAAAGAGAAGATATGACCTAGGTTATGTGTCTTCGAGGTTACAAATCCTCTTCACTGCTGTTGATTGGAAGATGTGCACATTGGTAGCGAAGCCGAGCATCTTCACCTATCTCCTGAGGAAGCTCCCCAAACAATTCAAAACCTCGTGATAGTTCCATTTGTTTTTGCCAGGTGACACAAAGCCCATTCCAGTCTGGCAGTAGCCAATGTTCAATGGCTGCTTCACTTTGGCTAAGAAATAACTATGCTATAGCAGGGATGTGAGGGAGTAACAGAGAGATCTTGAAGCTGAAAGACCAGAGAAATCTGGGGCTTTTTTGTAAAAAAAAAAATTTCCCAGGCACAATTGTTTCCTTTGTTAGGTTACTGCCTTTATTGAAACGGATGTCACATAGAAAGCAGTGGTTTATATCGTTTTCTCTCTGATCCCCTATTGTAAGGGCCAAATCTGACATCGTTGACTTTTTGGTATAGATCGAGTTTCCTCACAGTAATGAACGCTTGCATCTGCTGCTTTGCAGAGATTTATTTATTATTTATTTTTTTCGGGAAGGAGTAGATCCTCTCAATGTTCCTTCCGGCTCTTAAATTTGATGATTCTGTGACTGTAATATCAGTCGTCTGTCAAAATCTCAGTTATACAGCTGGGCTAAATGAACTTATCCTTGATTACATATGGACTCCCATCCATCTTGCATTAAGGAAAAATGCTTTTCTAACATGCTTCAGAGCTACTTTAATAAACCTAATGGTAAATCACTTCTCCCAAAGGTCAAGGGCAGCAGCTTGATTCAAAGGTTGAGTACTATTGGGATTTAATTGGGGTAAATGCCACTAATGCTGCTTTTGGCAAAAATGCTTTTGGCACTAAAATGGATGGCCTCTGGGTTTTACACCCTGGGGATGAGATACAGCTTGCTCTCTCAAAAAAAAAAAAAAAAAAAAAATTAAGTAAATTGTTACTGATTGGGCCAAAGGGATGTAGAACTAGTCATAGGAAACTCAAATAAAAACTAAATCTGTTTTGATGCTATCTATATCAGAGGAGGAAAGTGAGTGCAAGGAAGGAGAGAAGGAGTTTCATTTAACATTTGTTGTCCTGAGGAGTAAAAACTAGGTCAAGCGGTAAAAACAGCTTTGTACATCGAATGTGTTATTAAATCATACCAAGTCATTTTATAAGATTGTAGTCTACTTATATAGGAGTCACTGTAATAAAAATTCCAAATTTTGGATTCATGGCCTACATTGCACGCATAATTTCTCATCCGACATTGCTTTTAGTGTTGGTTGTTTTTCATATTGCACCTGGCACATGTAATTTGAAACCTTTTCCTTTAATTATACTAATTGCATTCACTTCAGTTTTAAGACTAACACAGTAGTCTAGTTTATCAACTGAAATTTGTAGTGGCTAGACATATATTGAACTTCATAATTAAACAATAGGGGGGCGCCTGGGTGGCTCAGTGGGTAAAGCGCCCGACTTCAGCTCAGGTCACGATCTCGCGGTCCGTGAGTTCGAGCCCCGCGTCGGGCTCTGGGCTGATGGATCAGAGCCTGGAGCCTGCTTCGGATTCTGTGTCTCCCTCTCTCTCTGCCCCTCCCCCATTCATGCTCTGTCTCCCTGTCTCTCTGCGCACCCCTCCCCCATGCTCACTCACACTCTCTCTCTCAAAGATAAATAAACATTAAAAAAGAAAAAATAGGGGCGCCTGGGTGGCGCAGTCGGTTAAGCGTCCGACTTCAGCCAGGTCACGGTCTCGCGGTCCGGGAGTTCGAGCCCCGCGTCAGGCTCTGGGCTGATGGCTCAGAGCCTGGAGCCTGTTTCCGATTCTGTGTCTCCCTCTCTCTCTGCCCCTCCCCCATTCATGCTCTGTCTCTCTCTGTCTCAAAAGTAAATAAACGTTAAAAAAAAATTAAAAATAAAAAATTGGGACAAGAAAGAGCAGTGGGGGATGGGTAGGAGTGATGCCATCAGATACACCCACATCTGATTGATTCCAAAGGAGCAGTACATCTCCAATACTCCTGAGTGCATATTTCCTTTGGAGTCAGGCTTGTATGCTTAGAGCACTAAACGGTGAGTACAGCTTCCCAGGTGAAATGAGGTGGCTTAAGATACTTGGCCATCAAACATGCTTAGAGCCATCAAAGGAAATTCACACTGCCTAATCCCACATTTCTTTCTTTCTTTTTTTTTTTTTAATTTTTTTTTTCAACGTTTATTTATTTTTGGGACAGAGAGAGACAGAGCATGAACGGGGGAGGGGCAGAGAGAGAGGGAGACCCAGAAGAATCGGAAACAGGCTCCAGGCTCTGAGCCATCAGCCCAGAGCCCGACGCGGGGCTCGAACTCACGGACCGCAAGATCGTGACCTGGCTGAAGTCGGACGCTTAACCGACTGCGCCACCCAGGCGCCCCCTAATCCCACATTTCTAATCTGTCTTCAACAGGCCAACGGACAGACTTAAAAATTTGGAACTTAGCATATATAAATTGTGAATGAGACTGATAATCGAAGCTTAGTCATAACAGGAAATAGTATGTGCAACTGACTTCTAGCTGTTACTAGTGGCCGTCAGGCAGGGTAAAAACACAGGATATGTACACAAACTATATGTGGACATTTATATTCAAATTAGATATGTTGAAACAAAATATCATTTTGTTTTCATTATGCGTATGGTATTCTTTGACTCATTGAGAGCTTGATATATCTTGCCTAATGAAGTCACTAGGTAGGAGAATGGGCTTTCTAGGAATCCAGTGTTCAGATGCAAACTTTTTGTTTTCCAGTCTGATAATGATCTCGTGTAAGTCATACAAGCTGAGAGCAGGGACACTGGATTTCTTCAGGCTCTTGGCTTTTAGGCTAAGTATCCATATTTTCCTAAATTAGTAACCCAAGATGAAAGATGAAGAACAAATATCTTCAGCAAGCACAAAGTCATGGCATATAAAGCAAGTTATAGTTAGCTAGAAAGGTGGGGCACAGAATACTTTTTAAAAACCATAAAATTCTCAATGATTATAGTTCTTTATGTCAAAATATTCAGGGCTGAAATTACCGAAACCCACAAGAGCAGGTGTTCTGAATGATAATTTAAGGTATAATTAGAGTTTCAGAAGAACACTATGCAGTGCAGTTAATTGAAAGAGACTATATAGTTAATCATGGAATGATTTATTAAAAAAATTTTTTAAATAGACAAGCTATAAAAAAGCTCCTATTTCCCAAATCTCTATTTTGGCTAAACATAAAGCTGAAATATGTTGTTACTTTGATTAAAAAATGTAAACAATTTAGTTATGTCTGTAAAATAGTATATAATTATCTCACTTTTTATGATATTACACCTCATTATTTACATAATATGTAGGTTGTTTCCAAGGTTCACAAAACCATGCAGAGCAGACAGATTATAGGGATAAGTGGTAGGACTGTGTTTCAAATTCCACTCGGATTAAAGGACTTAAAAATATAGAATGAAATAGAGATGTAGCCTCTCCTCTCGATATTTGTAACCACTTTGGGTACTCCTATTTAAACCACTGTAATCTCTATGTGTCTATCAATAACTTCGTAATCACCTCTTTAATTTTTTTCAGTTCCCCAAAAAACTGATCTAGAGCTCTATGATTGTTATGAAAAGAATTTTAATGGATGATGATGGGTGCTCCTATAGCAAGTTAGAACAAGAACCCTTCAGAGACAGGACTTCACTTGAATACTGGTCTGTGGGGACAGGGATCACACACTATTGATAAGGAAGGAGTGAAAGAAAGAGTAGAGGTAGAAAGCTTATCAAAGGCATCACTTGCCCTCCTTTATTATGTAAATGAAAAAATTGAGGCCCAATGAGATTAAGAGACTTTCTCAAAGGGTCAATACAGAGCACTAACCTTGCAGAGCAAAACAATTTGATCAGAGGTCTGTAACTTGGCCTAATCTGTGAGAAAGGCTCAGGCAAAATAATGTGGGATTCAAGAGAAAGGAGACATCACATTCAGTAGCAGGAATGAAAATGGCATCACAAAGAGAGGAATATTTCATATGGCTTTTAAAAACAGGGATTGAGAATTTTCACTGGTTGAGATGGAGGTCAAGAGGAATGACAAGGAAGAAATATTCTACTGTGAACAATGACCTTGTGGTAGAAAACATGGGATACCTCAAAGCAAGGTGTTCCAACCTCAGCACTATTGACATTTGGGGCAGATAATTTCTTGTGTCAGGGGCTACCCTGTGCATTGTAGACTGTTTAGTTCCATATCCAGGCTCTACCCACTAGAAGCCAGTAGTAAACACTGCTGTGCTGTGACAATCAAAACTTCCAGACTTTGTCATGTCCTTGGGGGGCAAAAGTACTCCCCAAGC